>NC_092799.1:10393461-10726102 GCF_918797505.1 Bemisia tabaci
CGGCGTTATAAATCTCCTGTTACTTTTCATGTACTATAAGATGGATAATCTAAAATACTGACATGGGATACCACTAAACTAACTCGTAAGAGCTCGTTTTGCCTACCTTGTCAATTGAAGGCAAATCAGTGAGTTCAAACCAATCTTAGTTAGCAGGAGACGGATACGATGGGTAGGTACGATGGGTGGGTTCTCCTGCACTGACAGGGATACCACTAAACTAGCTCGCAGGAGCTCATTTTGTCTACTTCGGTTACTGAAGGCAAATCAGTGAGTTAAAAGTGAAACTTCCCTTTCCTAATTGGGGACGAATACGAGGAGGAACATCCTAAAAAAAACTGTCAACGGATACCACTAAACTGACTCATAAGAGCTCATTTTGCCTACTTTGTCAATTGAAGGCGAATCAGTTAAAATCTCTCTCAGTCCATTGAAGACGGATCCTTTTGAACTCAATCGAGACTTAATTATTAATCTCAAGTTTCTTCAAAGTGATGACATGTTTTCAAGTTTCAATTCAGACTGTAACCATTAATTTCCCAATCATGGAATTGACCACGTGTAGAGATAAGGAACTACTAAACTCGGCTTATCTACAAGAGCTTTTATTTGTATGGGGAAAATAATGGCGCATATACGTTGTTTCTCACAGGAGTCGGATATAGTACCTCGAAGTTCACTGCAAATTGTACTTTTCCTCATACTTAAAAAGAGAGATCATCTGTGTAATCTTCGCAGCATATCGACACTTAAACTTCCAAACCACGCATCTCGTTTTCGGCGTTTGAAAATCTGCGCCTCTACGCTATTTTTTTGAGGAATACCAATCAAAATATTTCCCTCGAGTTTTTTCAGAATTTGCTTCGAACGAAGGAAACAAATTCCAGAAGTTTTTAAGAATCAACAATGAGAGGCTCACCGCTGAGAACATCAAGAATATAACCGATATACGTACAGTTTGGGAGTTTCACTATCGATATGAAAACAACTCCCTATACTCTTCTAAACATCCCATCTCCTGAGCCCTGGCGGTGCGAAAGCAGCACGGTTCATTATTTTCTACAGTGCTCCTCCGATGCAAAAGAAAGGATGTGACGCTCGCGTTAATCCCACCTTCAGATTATCGAATGATTACTATTTCAACTCGCTTTTTTTCTAAGAGGCGATCGACCTAATTCCTCAAAACAGTCCCCGGCCGTAATTTCAATACTTCCATCGGAGGCTGATCCCGTCGCGATGCCGCACAGTGGACCGAATCAATAGGAGAGGGCGGACAAAATTTGGAGACTTTAAACTCCTATAACTCTGTTTATACACAATTTTGAGGTTCTAAAAGTGGTCCCATTGGTTTCCTCGTGTAATTTCCTCTCAGCAGCATCCTTTGTTATTCGTAAGATATTTTTGCATATATGACTACCAAAAGTTCACATAGAATCACCAGTTCAAGGATCAATAATTTTAGCATCAATCATTTTAAAACTAGGTTCATATGGGTTGATTCGAACAACAATTATTAATTCAGAATTAAACAAGGAGTTAGAATGAATTGTTCCCTCTTTTAGTGTCCGAACAGCATTTATTATGAGAATAATCTGTTTCATTCAAACTGATTTAAAGACAATAATTGCTTACTCTTCAATAGCTCACATAACATTGGTGCTTGCAGCAGTTGGTTAAAACAAAAAAAAAGGGATGATAGGAAGAATTTACATTACAATTGGGCATGGGATATGCTCGTCGGGGCTATTATTTAAAGCGAATATCATGTATAAAAACTCTAAATCACGCAGAATTATTATTAACAAAGGAATATTTTCGATAATTCCTATGGCAGTAACCATGTGATTTTTTATGTGTTTAGGGAATTCTCCCATGCCTCCTCCAATCGACATTATAGGTAATGTGTGATGGCCTGGTTACACGATCAAATTCCGATCAAAGTGATTATCAAGATGGCGGTCGAGAGTTATCTAGATTGATGAGTAAAATTAATTAAAACAGCGTGTTGATTGAAATAAGCATGAAATAAGCACGGTTGTGTGGAAATCAGATGAAGGATGAGCCCCACAGCTCCATCATCTACCATCAAATTTTTGCAGGCCGCAGAAATTTGATGGTAGATGGTGCGCACCAGTCACCATTTGATCGGACTTTGACGGGAATTTGATCGTGTAACCAGGCCATGATGGTAATGTGCGTTTTGTAAAGTGACGAAATAAACGTCAAAATTTGCAGTTTCAGTCAGGAATTTTATGTCCGACCTCTGATAGACCCGATGCACTGTGTGTCGTGTCGAAACAAGGTCACATTTCCTTCGGCCCTTCGGCAGTTGGGCGGATGCGATGCATCCCTGATACGTTAGTGTTGATCCCCGTGCGACGTCAAAACCCCGGAAAGGTTGACGGAGCCTAATAACAGGTTGCGCTACTTTGAATAGATTTGAATACCCGAAGACACTCGAAAGGGTTGCGACGGGAGGACACCCCAATATCCGATCGGGAAGAGGCGATTGCCTTCACCCTTTCGAAATCAATATTAAATCAATACGACGCGAGAGGTGACACCTGAGGGTGAGTTCCGCGTTTTTTCTCAACCTTTTTTCGACCCCTCGTTCCCAGCCCCACCGGTGAGGCGCGACGTCTTAGGGCACGGATTTAACTTCGTCATTACCCTTTGTGCCTTTTAATCTGTTCCCGATGAATATAACGTATTTATGCTAAAAGGAACTATGTTACGCGGAATCCCTATGCATATAGTTCCTTTTGGCATGAATACGTCCGATTGATAGTTTTGCATCTCGGGTTCGATTATGCATATTCGGCTCGTTCTCAGACTTCCTCCGTGGGAGCAAAAGGGTTGGCGCTGGCGCATACCTTCTTTTAATCTAAAACCGCGTAACTCAAACGAATATGGGTTGTAGATCCGTGATTTTTGCATCAAACTTAGCACGAATATTTAAATTGTACCCGAACGGATGGAAGTCGGATTATTTTATGAGGCCGTTTGAAAGCGGCCGCTTGTATTGAAAGATTTAATTTCGGTCGCGGCGAAAATGCAAGGACATTTGCGTCTCTTGTTGTAAGTGATTAGTTCATGTGTCGTGGGACCTCGGGCGCTAGTTACGGACAACGGTTTTAATCGAATTCGATTGGGATGTGCCCGTTATTCGCATCGAGATTAGACTGTGAGTGATACTCGAACTGTTTTCAGCATGTACTGGAAAAAAAAACACATTGGATCCAGACTCTTAAAAGCATCGACAAGAAAAAATACTCTTGATTCAATCAGATTTAAGCTTAAATCAAGAACCCAGTCTCTTAATTTGAGCGGATTTCCTTTTGATTTAAGCTTAAATCTGATTGAATCAAGAGTATTTTTTCTTGTCAATGTTTTCAAGAGTCTGGACTCTAGATCCGATGTGTTTTTTGTTCTAGTGTGTGTAAACCGGGAATGGGACCTTAGCGCACTGTTAGAAATTTTTGAGTTGTATCCGGAGTGGAAATAACTTAGGGACTTCTTTTGTCCCCGTAAAACCCGAATGATACGTAAAATTTACTTACATCAAAGTTCCATTCGATTTAATTCATTTTCGCGCAGTTTCTTTTAGCAGACGTACATCGAATTACCAGTGCAGTGTTGTTGAAACTGTGGAACTTCTACATGTGCGATAATTTAAGCGGATTCGGATAAAAATCTGCAGTTTACGGAGGTGAATTTCTCCTTTAAATATTTTTTTGGGTAGCGTGAAAACAGAACCTGAACTGAAAGAGAAGTCATGGGATACATACATATCGCCGGTGTTAGTCGGCAATCACATAACTCGGTTTGCGACGTGGCAGACTTCCTGTCATATTTTATTTTTTAAACGGAAAACTACTCAACGGCAATTCTTTAAAACTGCCTTGATTTTTCTTCTCTGTGCGAAGAAAATTCTGCAAAAACTTCAAGGAATGAAGCTAATTTGTTCTCCTTTAAAAAATAACATAGAGGCGGAGATTTTCAGACACCGCAAACGAGATATGTGATTGCGCACTTACGCCGTCGATATATAGACTAACCGCCCCTTCCCGGCCATGAGCCAGAAAGTTCCAGTCGCTGGAGCCGTAACTTCAACATCTCCGGGTTTATTGGCCGTAGCAACGGATATTGCAACCGGAATCCTCGGTCACTGAGCCTTGAACGGACGATATTGCTATACAGTCCGTTAGTACGGCTTCCATAGCCGAAGTTTTTTCTCGGAGTAACTTTTCAAATGTCTAGGGTTTTCTTAGCAACAAGAGAACATACTGCTACTTCTCTCTTAGCATGCCATCCACTTACGGAAACTCTGATTGGAGCATCCTAGAAGTTAAGAGCACCTTTGAATTTCATCATTTCTGGGGAAACCGACGTAACATTGACATTGATTGTGATTTGTGTTCTCCTAAAAAATTACAGGGTCTCACTCGCACAGAAATAGAATCAAAAATTCACAGGGAGCGAAATAAATCAAGAGAAACACGCGGCGGCAAAAATGATGCGGCATAATAAGGACGCGACATTGGAAACGCAAACATCTGGAATTTCGTCTGAGCAGTTTAGAACGCTGTCAGGAAATAAAAAAAAACAGTATGAACATTCGGACATTGCAAAATTTACCCAGAAAAAATGTTTATTTATGGAAAATATTTTGAATAATTTCTCTTGAATTTCTCAGCTAAATTACGCTAAATTGCGATTAAAATCCTCCGTAGAATTGAGCGAGCAAATGTCACAATTTGTTTAAAAAAAATGTGTGTTTCATAGAGAGGAATTTGGCAACATCTGAATGGTGGATACGGCGTTTTTCCTAAGGAAAGCAGAGCGGAGGTGAGAGCCGAAGGCCTCATCACGGCTTCGTCGGAGGTACGCATTTTAACGGAACGGGGTTAAATCCGATTAACGTCCCAACAACGCATCGGAAAAAGGGAAATATCGGGGGAGGGGAGGGGAGTAGGGGCGGGGGCGCGAGCGGGGGCGGGGGCGGGACAAAAGGGAAACGGAAGAAGGAGAGCGCGGAGAAGCGGGAGATAAGAAATAGTGACGAAGTCAAATTAAAGGACACACGAAAAATCAATACGCACAAATGAAATGCGTGTGTCGCCGGCTGCTCGCTTGCTGGGCAGGTTGCGGCCCCGCGGGTCGAAGGCGTGCTCCGACGACGACGAGCGCGACGGTGGCGCCGCCCGGCGGCCGCCCCGCGAAACGAGCAGTTATTGACCATGAGTGTTCCGCCCGGCGAGGCGAGAGCCCCCCCCTTTTCACGTGGGGTCCTGCTTGGTCCCTTCTACGTCGTCAACCCGAAAAGAGCAGTATCAAGTTGAGCCCTTTATGTGAAGCTCTGAGTGAGCTCCCACCTTCTTTTCTCGGATGACTCTCGTCGTGGACTTTTGTCTCGACAAACTTTTAATTGAGGACTCCTTCGGTGGAAGAGCGAATGAGGCTTACAATTCTGCCAGGATAGTGGAATTTTTCGTAGCATTTGCAGCGAATGAAATTAATGGAAAATTTGCGTGCAAATTTTTTATTGCTTCATCTGAAAAAGCTTAAAGAGCTGATTTCACAGTAATTTTTAGAATTTTTTTCTGACACGGGAAGTAGTATGAAATAGATGTAGAAGTGAGAAAATGCACCGCCTAATGACGTCATCTAGCGGCATTACCCATTTCAACACATGTGTTTTAGCAGATTAGATCATTTTGTCGTATATTCTCCGATGGTTGCTTAATTCATGAACCAAGGGTATCCTAGTGTTCAGTTCACTCGGTAGTTTCCACTTAAACACGAAATGCATTAAATTTCAGACACCTGCAAATTCTCCACTCTGGACGACTTTCTTTGACACGAGAGTGAGGAGAAATTTGAAGCGAATTCTGGAAAAAATTCATGGCAAAAAAAACATTGGAAGGCTCCTGCGCCTTTCTACTCAAAAAATCCTCAATTGGAGATGGAATCTCGTTTGCTCAGAGTGCAATTTCATTTTCTATGAAATTTCAACAATTTTTCAGGGGCTGCATATACCCGCAACAATAATATAGGGAGTTTCAAAAAACTTCGAAATTTAACTCATAATATTTTTCTTCAAAATTTAAAAATCTATATTCTACTGCTTTTAATGCATTTCATAGCACACGGAGAAAACAACCTTGTGCGTGAGATCCGAAGTTTAGGTCATATGGATCTCTGAAGTTTTCGGATTGAGCATCTGAACACTTTAGATCTAGCTGTCGGGGTTCGGATCTCACATCTGAAACTTTAGTTCTCACATATGAAGTCCTTCAGATGTGAGAACCGAAGTTTTTCGGATGTGAAAACCGAAGTACTTCAGATGTAAGAACTGAAGTTTCAGATGTGTGATCCAAACCTCAGCAGCTGGACCTAAAGTGTTCAGATGCTCAATCCGAAAACTTCAGAGATCCATATTACGTAAACTTCGGGTCCCACGCACGAAGTTTTTTCTCCGTGCATGCTGCGTCCATTGCAGAGGTCTCATAACATTTAATTCATAAGTTTCATGAAACCTTATTCGCGGTTTTAAATTTATACCGCTTCATTCTTTTCTGTTAAACGCGGACTAAGTAGTATTGGAATTGTAGAATACGTTCGCTAACATTTCGACGGTTATATTTTAGGAAACTGCACTATTTTTACCACAGTTTTTAGTACGATTTCGTCACAAAAAACGAAGCATTCATTGAGCAGTAAGAATGCAATAATTTCCGCCATTTCCGATACGACAGTGGTGAATGCATATTATCCGCAAGATGGCCGTAAATCTTGCTACCTTCTGCGAAATAACGGTCTTTTTGTCGGCACTAGACTCACAAAATTCGTTATTTTTAACACGAAACCGCGCAAAAGGAGGGTACATAAGTCATGTAAAAAAAAACAAAACAAAACAAAAAAAAAACAAACAAAAGCAAAAAAAAACAAAAACAAAAAAAATGAGAACGCCTAAAAATCTATGGAATTTTTTACATGCAAATTCAAATTTTATCCATGGTAAACAGTACCTTTGCTGAAAACGCTTTTTTATATTTGACGCAACGTGCAACTTTCGCTTACCCATCAGCAATTTTTTTTAAACACTCACTGATCGACCAAGAGATAAAATTTCGTGTACCAGTTTGTTCCATCAGGGTGAAGATTTTGCGTCAAAAGCATCGCTAATTTCTGACGGTTTCTTAAAGAGAAAACTCATCTCTAGAAGCTCAAGAGTAATATCCATCAAACTTATATGTAATTCAGGAAATTTTACTTCTCAATCCATCATCATACAATTCTCGCATCGGAATTAAATTACCAAGGGTATTTTAATACTTAATAATGTAAAAAAAAACCGGACTAAATAATGCAGCTAGCTAGCCGAAAAAAGTCGGAAAATTTGAGGGAAAACTGCTAGTCTGCCACAGGAACTGTAGATATGAGATGGAAAATGTTCATTGAAAGCTCGACAACCATGACACTTAATGAGTCTTAACCAATTTCCAAGGAAAAGTCGTTAGTATTCGTTAGTGCCTGTAAGACTCACGCTTAACGAATTTCCAAGAAACTGTTACTGTAACCTGGAAAATGCTGTTGAGAGAGGGTACCACGGGATTTTACGTCAAAATACTTAACGTGCATAATAGAAGGACGAGGAGAAGATGCTAGGCATACCTCGCATCTTAATTTTCTCGCGTGGCTCATCTACATCTATGAAAAACACTGGCGTGGCGTGAATTGCGATGTATAGATTGTTTTACCATTTAAACCTATTGTAAAGAATCGATTATCAAGGTGTCCGCTGCGAACACCCTGTTTATCGATTCTTTTCCATAGGTTTAAATGGCATAACAATCGATATATCGTAAAGCATGCCACGCCACTGATGAAAAATACTGGCGGTGAAACTACCAGACCACGTATCTCGTTTGCGGTGTTTAAAAATCTCTGCTCCCGTTTTATTTTCGTAGAGGAAAACAAAACAATATCATTCTTCAAAGTTTTCACAGCTTTTTCGTCACTCAAAGAAAAAAACTCACGGAAAGTTTCAAGAATTGACGTCGAGTAGTTTTCTATCCAAAAAATAAAGCATGACAGGAAGTCTGCGACGTCGCAAGGCGAGATACGTGGTCTTGTAGTTTCACCGTCGATATGGAATTGCTGCGATGGAACGAACAAAAAACAATATTTTCGGTTTTATAAGTACTCATTTATAAAAGAAGCCCTTATCATCATCATTAATATAAACTTCGAAGGATTTCACTTCTAAGCGAGTCCACCTTTTGAACTATAATTATTTTCATTGGTTGTAACAATAATACCAAGCAAATTTGATGTAGTAAAAAGAGATGTAGCCTCAAGAATATATTCCTTAATAATTGTTTATCAGTCAGTTATAATTTTTTTTTTTTTTTTTTTTTTTTTTTTTTTTTTTTTTTTTTTTAAACAAATTATGTAAATTTTAAAGAAACGAGCAGACAGATAGTGAAGATCAATCCATGACGAGTTTGTCAAAAACAAAGTATTTTCAGGGGTGGCTCGTCAAAGAATTGGGCTGTACCTCACAAGTGCGTGGTATCCTAATTGCAGAATGAACAAGCCCACAAAACACGACGAAACGGCCTCGAAATGTCATATTTCAGGAGGGTCGGGAACTCTTTTCGGAATAAATAATAAACCCGGTAGTATTTTTTTCGACAAAGGATGGCGGAACGCAACCCTTTGAGCCTTTGACTCGGCTCCATTCATAGGCAAAATAGAAGGGTTGAGTCTGTTCCTCCTTTTTATTATTACTGTATTACAAAAAGGTGTCTATGCGTTGCATAGTTTAACCTCACGGCTCAACCTTAACTCAGTGCACTCTCGAACTTCGAACGAGCTCTTTTTCGGCGATTAAAACTTAATTTTCCTGGTGTTTTCATGGTATTTTAATTGTGTTCCGCGGTGCGCTGGTGTTGAGGTGATTTGCCGTGTTGCAGGTTAATTCATAGTTATGCTTGACGTCAAAAATTTTGGTACGGGACTAAACAAACGGAGTACACATGATTGCACCGTAAGTTGATGCTCTATTTTAAATTGAAATAAATGCCTACTTCTTCTCTGATTTTTTATGTTCTTTTACGAGTTGTTAGGGTGATAAGGAAGTTTAATGACATTATTGCGTTCCGAAGAAAATACACGTTTAATGTCAAAAAGTTGCAAAACGACGATGAAACTACCAAACCACGTATCTCGGTTTGTGACGTTGCAGACTTCCTGTCATATCATATTTTTTAAATTAAAACTACTCAACGTCAATTCTTGAAAAATTCAGTGATTTTTCTATTCTGTGTGAGGAGAAGTCTAAAAAACTGGAAGGAATGATGTTGATTCGTTCTCATTCCCAAAAAAATGGGAGCAGAGAATTTTTAACACCGTGAACGAGATACGTGATTTGAGAGTTTCCCTGTCCATAAATCTAATAATAAAAATTAATTTTAAACTCGAATACTGGGGGGGAAATTTAAACCTTAGGATTCAGTTTCAGCACGAAGCATTTCGAGAGACGGGCTTTACTCTGAATGACTATTAACTATACCATTTATTGATGATGCTATTGACATAGGTAACCCCTTTTTTCCTTTTTCTTTTTTGGAAAAAAGTCATTTAATTTATTTTTTACGTAAATTTCTTAATCTGTCCTTGAGAGAATATGAAAAAACCAGTAATTGCGATCTATTCAAACTTGTTTTTAAAAAATAATTGTTTACAAATTCGATAAAGGGATAGTTGAAACTCATAAAAAATGTGTTGTCTTTACATCAACGATATTAAGGTCAACGCGCAATCATTTTCTTTCGCTCGTTTTTCAACATACAAAAGCCTGCTTTCCATCAAAGGTATGAAGTATAGTTTACTTATCATTAAGTAAAGAGTAGGAAGGCATGATATACAGAAATGACTCAGTCTGTAGTTTGCTTTTCGTGACTTTTCAAACCTAATTGACATTTTGAAAGTATCAATGTAAAGCCAGGGGAAAACATTACCTCATGTGCGTTTCATGTGTGTTTTAATTAAAAATTACGCAAGACAAAAAATAAAAATTATGAAGAATTTTAAAAAATCGTATACTAGAAACTATACAAATCAAATTAAAATTGTTAACGTTCAAACTACTAAATGATAGTTGAAAAGATGTCACGAAAATCACAACTATGATAGAAAGAATGATTCTTATTTGAAAAACTACAAAGGCTGCAATTTGTTTAATTTTCCTACAATTTTCAATTTTTTTACTCTCCCTCCAGCCACATACTTATCTGCAGATTATACTCATAGTGAGAAAGTTAAAAAAGTCTCTCACCTAAGTAAAATTAATTACTCATCAGAAACTGGTGGATGGGTAACTCTATCTAAATATCTCATGTAATTTATGAACTGCTCATATAATACCATGAAATAAATGTTTATGACAAAATGCGGGACCATAATATTAATTGAAACCTCGTCTGATCATTCATCCTATCTAATTTTTTCTCTCCCAATTTCTCTTACGGAATATCTTAACTTAAGAAACTTTGCTGCCAAATTCTTGCCTTTGTTTGATTCATTTGAGATAATCCGTATGAGATCGACAAATATAGTTACTATATTGAGCAATCTGTATATGTGATTGAGAAGTCTATGATCAGCTCATTGAATTCGGTGTTGAAAAATATGAAATAAATTTTGTCTGCGCATTGGAATATTAGGGATTTGAAAGTAGCTTTGAAAAGATTTTCTCGAGATCATAAAAATTGCGATTCGTACAAGATGTTGCAGAATTTCAGAATTTGTGCAGTGGAAGTTGAAACGCTATGTTCTTTCCCAAAAATTTACAGATGTGGCAAAATATATAGGTATTTGATGATAAGATTGCGGGAAGTCATTGTAAGAATATTTTCAATGAAATACAATTTAAATTTTTTTACTTAAACCCTATTGTTTTTAATTAAGAAGACAAGGATCAAAATAACATTAAACATTACTTATACATGTAAAATAAGTGAAAAGTAAGGTCTATATAATTATTCCAACTTAAAATAAGATTCCCTTTCTGGATACAATAGTTGGTGACTTTTAAAAACGGAAGAAATGATTGACTCAGTCATTACCATTCACTTAAAACTAAATGTCAACTTTAAACCAACAGTAAATTACTTTAACCCAACTTTGCGCACATGAATATTAATAAAATAATGATTGGGAGTGTTTTTCAAAATATCATCTCACACCTGGATTTTTTGTACACGCAATAATCGGAAACCACTGCATGAACCAAGTGCATTTTCTATAGTTTTCAAGAAACCGTAAGCAAAGGTAAACTTTTGTTGATTTTTTTATGAGGAGAAGTATGTTTTTCATAATATACTTATGGCGATCATATTCGCAAGTTATTTCCTTTAATTTTGTATCTTCAGCCTAAAATACCTCATTAGCATAATAAAAATGGAATCAGCTCCATGTTTCACGGATTTCAAGTGGCAGGATTACATATTGGACCATCCGATTTCAAAATACATTTGAAAAGGAGGAGGTGTGTTCGGAATATGAGAAAGAGAACCACGAAAAGATGGTTTTTTTATGCCCTTGAGAAAAATACTTATCATTGCTCAAAGAAACTATTTAAGGATAAAAAAGTATACCCCGAGTAGCAGTGATTGCGATCCGATCGGAGAATATATCGCAATTCTATCGACATCGATTTAAAGCAATAATTCAGGACAAGAAATTGCTCTAAATTGAAAATTCATCACTACAACTGCAAATAAAATCGTAATTTCATTGACAAAAATTCATCGCAATTTTATGGAACAAAAAATCGTTAAACATTCGACACAAGATTTCGATTTTATCAAACACGATTTTATAGAGATAAAATTGCAATGAGGTGGAGGATAACCGCTCAGATTCTGATGGTCTGTGCGATTTCGAAGCCAAAAAATCGTGAAAAAAATCGCAATTTAATTTCAAAATATCGCGATTTTTCCATTGAAAAATGCTACTTGGGACTGACAACAAATACAGCAGCATGGATACAGACCGATACATTGCGAAAAAGAGGAGAAATATCTCAGCTGCGCACTGCAGTGCTAAGTAAGAACGCCGTACGAGCCTTCAGACGTTGCCATATTTCCTGCAATAGAAAAACAATTTACTTGGCAAACTGTGAATATTTTTCCTCAACATTGTCAGACAATTTTGCTCGCCATTTATTCTAAAATATCTGAAAATTTCAAGGAAACATACTCATACATTTTCTACAAAATAAACGTTTCATCCGAGGAAATCTGGCAGCTCTCGAATGTTCATACACTGAAAAAAAAATTCGGTATATTTACCAAGAAAAGGGTGAAATTACCAAGAATTCAGGTTTCTATTTGATCCCAGTTTTTTCTTAGTAAAATTACCATTTATGGAATTGGTAATTTTACTGAGAAATCTCGGTAAAATTATTGAACTTTCCTGGTAATTTTATTGGCCCTTAGTAAAAACGCCAATATTTTTTATCGACTGTGGTAGTATTACCGAGATAAAATGGCAAAGTTACCGGGAATTGATTACCAATAAAATTGGTATTCTTACCTGGAAAAAACAGTAAAAATACAGGGTTTTAGGTAAGCTTACCAGTTTGTCTTGGTAAAATTACCAATAATTGGTAAAAAAGTGTGATGTCAAAGGTACCAACGGACCTTCGTAAAAACGCCGAGAATTTTTTTTCAGTGTACGGCGTTTTTTCCTCACAAGACAGTGCACAGTGCAAAACATAAAGAAAAACATGGAGACAATAACAATGATGAGAGCAAAGACAATAAGACAGCCGAAAATCGCGACAATGAAAAAAGATAAGGATATTAATGGAATACAACCGGATCGCAAGGAAGGGTTATCGCGGGGGTAGAGGAGGGGAAAATGAGGGAAACTCCAAAAAACGGAGAAAAAAAGTCGAAACAGAGGGGGCGCATTCGAGGGGATGATCGGGAAAAGTTTAAATCCCATTAGTTTACGTGAGAAGCATGCAGCCCTCCGCGGCAAAGGCGAGAGCCGAGAGCCCTCCGCCAAGAAACAAGGGAAAATAAGGGATGAAGTCGTCAATTTTTATTTTTCCCGGGGAGGAGGCAAAACATAAATTCCAACAACGACGGGTCTGTTTTGGAAAACTGGCGCACAACACTGACGTATTCGGGAAAAACGCCGTATGAGCCTCCAAGCATTGCCGAATTTCCTCAGATCACACTGAAAAAAAAATCTCGGTGTATTTACTGAGAAAAGGGTAAAATTACCAACAATTCAGAGTTCTATTTGATCCCAATGTTTTCTTGGTAAAGTTACCATTTATAGAATTGGTAATTTTACCGAGAAATCTCGGTAAAATTATTAAACTCTCTCGGTAATTTTACTGGACCTTGGTAAAAACGCCAATATTTTTTTTCGACTGTGGTAGAGTCACCGAGAAATAATGGCAAAGTTACCGAGAATTGAGTACCAATAAAAGTGGTATTCTTACCTGAAATAACAGTAAAAATACCGGTATTTAGGTAAGCTTACCAGTCTGTCTTGGTAAAATTACAAAGAATTGGTAAAAAAAGTGAGATGATAAAGGTACCAACGGACCTTGGTAAAAACGCAGAAAAATTTTTTTTAGCGCAAATACTGTTCCGGGGAAACGTGCCCATATTCTGCCGTGCTAAGGAAGAACGCCGTATGAGCCCTTAGATGTTGCCAAATTACTTTCGACGAATCACGGATTTTTAGGGGAATTTGCGAATATGTGTCTCTCGATTTTACAAAGAATTTTAGTCGCACTTTTATTTGAAATATCTGAAGATTTTAAGAGATGATATTCACAACTCACAACTACCCTCAAAAATACACAACAAATCGAAAGAGACTCGGCAACATTTGAAAGTTCATATGGCGTTTTTCCTTAGCACGGCAGTATTCTTCTCCCCACTGGAAAACAAAGTCTCTACGATCCAGAGTTTAGGCTCTTAAAGTATTTGACTAAAAAAATATGCTCGATTCAATCGGATTTTTGCTTGATTGGAGAGTTAATCTTAATTTAAGCGGATTTCCTTTTGATTCAAGCAAGAATCCGATTATTTTTCGTACCAAATTTTTGAAGAGTCTAGATTCTAGATCCAATACTTTTTGCTCAATGTTCAAATATTTCAGTTGCAATCATTGTTATAAGCTCTCCGGCGCCCTAAAGAGGTTGTTCCAAAAACGCCGATTTTGGCCCCCCCTTGGATTCGGCCCAAACTTTGCTCAGATGTTGTACTAAGTATCCCCGACGCTTGGGCAAAATTTCAGCCCCCTCGGATAATTAGGGGGGAGGGGGCAGGGGAGCAAAGTTGCAATTTTTTTAAAACTTTAAAAATCGATATCTCGCGAACGGTTTGAGTGTAAGTGTTGCGGTTTGCGCTAAAAAACGTTAAAAAATATTCTCTACAAGAATATTAATGCTGTTTGCAAGGTTGCGTAATTTATCGCGGTCATAAATCGATTTTTTCGATTTTGAAGGTTCGACTTTTTTTCGTTTTTCGTCTCTCCTCTCCAGGCGATCGTTGCTACGTGAATGAAAACCGGTTGAGGTGATTCTCCATGAAATTCTGCATCTGCTACACTTTGTTTGACCTTGGGGAAACGATTCGTTCGTGAGTTATAGCGATTTTTCTGCGCGTTACCGGTTACGCGCGGGCGGCATATCGGCGGCGCTCCATCCCGCACGGGCGAGGCAGAGGTTGTTTCACCGCTAGGGCCTTATATTCATGCTGTAGGCTGTAATTATCGATATTTTCTCCTCCCCCCACCCTTCCCCTCCAATAAATATTGTTTTAATACTTCGTTATACAGGGTGTCCCAGACCATCCGTAACAGGTCTTTTTCTCGGTTGGTTTAGGTAGTACGAAGTGGGGGACCGCGGGGTTATATAGGGAATTGACCCCAAGGAATCCGAATTTCACGGTCCCGAAACCCCCCATGCCCCCCCCTTGGGAGGTAGGTGCCCCCCTTGGGGTCATGATCCCAAAAGTCGGGAGACATTGTGCCTCCCCCTTTTACGCCCCGAGGGTGGCTAGGGGGGCCTCGGGACCATAAAAATCGGATTCCTTGGGGTCGATTACCCGGGAAATCATCTTTTTCCGGAGAATCTACGTCAATTTGCGCCCAAAAATGATCTCTTCAAAACGGGGACATCGGCCTCCTCCATAATTTCCCTTTGGTCAAAAATTGACGTAGATTCTCCGGAAAAAGATGATTTCCCGGGTAATCGACCCCAAGGAATCCGATTTTTATGGTCCCGAGGCCCCCCTAGCCACCCTCGGGGCGTAAAAGGGGGAGGCACAATGTCTCCCGACTTTTGGGATCATGACCCCAAGGGGGGCACCTACCTCCCAAGGGGGGGGCATGGGGGGTTTCGGGACCGTGAAATTCGGATTCCTTGGGGTCAATTCCCTATATAACCCCGCGGTCCCCCACTTCGTACTACCTAAACCAACCGAGAAAAAGACCTGTTACGGATGGTCTGGGACACCCTGTATAACGAAGTATTAAAACAATATTTATTGGAGGGGAAGGGTGGGGGGAGGAGAAAATATCGATAATTACAGCCTACAGCATGAATATAAGGCCCTAGCGGTGAAACAACCTCTGCCTCGCCCGTGCGGGATGGAGCGCCGCCGATATGCCGCCCGCGCGTAACCGGTAACGCGCAGAAAATTCGCTATAACTCACGAACGAATCGTTTCCCCAAGGTCAAACAAAGTTTAGCAGATGCAAAATTTTATGGAGAATCACCTCAACCGGTTTTCATTCACGTAGCAACGATCGCCTGGAGAGGAGAGACGAAAAACGAAAAAAAGTCGAACCTTCAAAATCGAAAAAATCGATTTATGACCGCGATAAATTACGCAACCTTGCAAACAGCATTAATATTCTTGAAGATAATATTTTTTAACGTTTTTTAGCGCAAACCGCAACACTTACACTCAAACCGTTCGCGAGATATCGATTTTTAAAGTTTTAAAAAAATTGCAACTTTGCTCCCCTGCCCCCTCCCCCCTAATTATCCGAGGGGGCTGAAATTTTGCCCAAGCGTCGGGGATACTTAGTACAACATCTGAGCAAAGTTTGGGCCGAATCCAAGGGGGGGCCAAAATCGGCGTTTTTGGAACAACCTCTTTACATTTTTGTCACAATTCGCTCTGTTGTTCCACAGGGTCTATTTCCATGATTTTTGCGACTATCGACAAATGATATCGTCCTTAGATGAGCCCACTCTAATCAGATTTAAAAAAAAAATAGATCCGGTCTTTTTTTAAATTACATGATTAAGTTGCGAATTCTCTCATTAAAACAGCGTAAGTATTCATTTTGTTGTATCAGTTCGTTCGAATAATCTTTTGGGTTGATTTTCCCGATTTTTTGACTATTCATAGGTGATCGTACCTAGATGAGCCCGCTCTACTTAAATGAACTCACCGCTGTGGCTCGTGGAGCGAGCCTTAGAGCGCTGGAGGTTGGGCTGCGTAACGGCCGGGGGGCATCAATCTATCTATCTTTAAATATTAGATTCACAGAATCTGATTTTACCTTGACAAATTAACGTTATCTTTTACTAAATCTTCGACCAACTTCATAAATTGAATACATTTTTCTAATTTCACAAGTTAACGCTTACATTTATCAACTTTAGTTGATAAAACTTATGTAAAATTACTTTTTTGTAATTTATATCCCCTAGTTTACATCTAAAGTACCTGACAATTTCGCAGACAAATATTCATAAATTTCCATAAAAATGAATATTACACCAAAGGAAATTTGGCAACAGCCGAATGTTCATACGGCGTTTTTTAGAACAAGAGCCGAGAGGCTGGAGGATCAGGGGGTCGCTACCGAAGGAAGCCGCCACCCCCCCCCCCCCTGCTGGAGGGGCTCATAATATTCATGACACGCAGCGTGGGTACTGGGTACTGCTCCTCAGCTGTCGCCCTGCCAACTATGGCGTGAATTTAATTTTCAATTTTTGCCCCCGCTTTCCCTCGACTTTCACTTATCGCCGGCCATAGGCGGAATTTCATGAGTTTTATGGTCACAGGGAAGGGTCGTGCCTGTTTGGAGAGCCACCCTCCACAACAGGGGTTCGATAACGTGTCTTCGGCACTGGAGCTATTTTGAATTTGGACAGCGTTCAGCAGAGGGGAATCAAAGAGCCTGTCGAAAAAGTGCTCCTTTTTTGAAGATATTTCGTCGAATTTAGTCTAAACTAAACCTTCTGACGAGACCATCCTCCACTGTGAGTTATAGCTTGAGTTCATGGCTTGTTTTAACAATGCAAGGTTGTAAAATTTGCATGTTTTACCATTGATGAATGCCAATATTTGGAAGTTTATCGGTAAAGAAAAAAGTGAAAGAAAAAACCACCTCTGAAGTTGATCTCGTTTTACTTTACTGAGGTATGGTATCATCAGTTGATGTTAATATACCTCAAAAAATAAAAATAGAGGAACTAAGGGACTTCAAATCATCAGAATTTTCAAATGTAGAACGGGCAAATTCTGCAGTGCTGTGTTGCCCAAAAGACTTTTGAACTCGAGCTGAAAATTTCACCAGAAGATTGCCTGATCGTAAGGTTTCGTGTAAATTCGTTCTTTGGAAAAAAATCCATTAGTTCTCCCAAAAAAGGGCACAAAAAGACCCTTTTTTATGGGAGTAGAAGGGTTGCCTTTTCCCGAAATTGTACGTGACCTCGTTTATCCTCGTTTGGAGAGTAAACCACCCCACGGACCTATATACAAATCTTCGCATCATCCCAAATTCCAAAAAAACGATACGATACTATCTTAAAAAGCTCATTGGAAAAGTTTAAAGTTTCATTGATTTATGACGCAGATTTTAAGGGTGAGGGTGACTTACAGACTTCGTCAACGGGCTCATCGCGATTTTTGAGCGGCATCAAATAAAAACAACCCTTCCTCTCCGCTGTAGCTGCCGTTATGGCAGACCCATCCTCCAGCGTAAATTATCAGCCTTCAACGTCAATTTTTCGCATCATCCCCACACCGACGAAACTTGCGCTATTAACGCGCCGCAGCTTCGAAAGCTCAAAACGGCGAGACTCACATCATCCCCCGAAGACGAAGTGCGACGTAGCGCCGCGGCGCGCGCTGCCGTCGCGCACTATCGCGCGATTCAATTGACATTATGACAGCTTGATAAACCGACACTGCGCCTTTGTTCCTCGGCGCGCAGACAAAATTCATTAAAATAATCAAACAGCGATTAAGAATCCAGCATCCCTGGCTCCGACAAAACCACCCCCTGTTCCCCCTCCTCTCCCCCCTGCCGCACCGTCACGTCACCTCCAACAACCGACGAGCTCCCCCCTCCTTCCCCCCTCTCGATAATCTTAAACGTCTGCTCCAGCGTTCACTCAACTTCCAAAATGTTGAGGTTAAGCTCTAATTATTAATTACTCCCACGAGAGGGCGCGGGTGCCGGGAGAAAGAAGGGTGAAAGGAGGGGGGGGTTCCGACCCTCGGACAAAAATTCGGTCTCAAGTTGAAGCGCGACGTGTCACCTGGAATTAGTTTTTGACGCGCGTGAAAACCCTCGTTCCGCCGTCGAACCGAACCGATGTATCTTAACGTTTTTTTAGCCACTTTGCAACGAAATTTGCAACATTTCTCCTGATGAATCGCTAATTTAAAGAAAAAAGAATCTTGACCGGAGAATATTCAACATTGAGTTATTATTTGGAGGAGTATTGCGATCATCTAGGGATAGAAACACGCTCAAATAATTGAGAGCCCAGCCAGAGTTATGGCGGTTGGCTGATTTCGGAATCGCGGCTTCGATAGAAAGTCATTTTAAATTCTGATTTTTCTTATTCAGAGCGCAGAGTGGCTAAACTAACAAAGTTAAAAATTTGTAATCGAGGAAAATTATCTCTAGTATAATAACATAGGAGGAATTCATCTCTGACAATAGGTCTTATGGAGGAATATAACTTCAAAGCTTTTTTTCTCGGTGCTATTCAGATATGACTGAGTTTCTCTCTCTTTAAGTTGGTCTCTATCGCTAGTTAAATTCTTAAAAAAAAAAAATTGGGAAAATAACTCACACTTTTCCGACAAAGTCCGTTTCATTGGATGAGATTTGGCAACGTCCGGTCGTTCAAACGGTGTTTATTCTTAGCATGGTAGCCCAGTCATTCAGGAGAGTCTCTCTGTACGGATAATTGGAAACTGCGCGAAAAAATGGGGGTTGATTCCGATGTTCTATAACCTCCCTCTGCGTGGGTGTGTTTTTTCGGCTGTTTTCGACAATTTGATCGAATTTGAAAATAACTGGGTGTTACAAAGTCTAAAAGGGAGTTCGTTTGCTTCGGCAAATGATTTTTTGCTTCCTGCCTTGAGGGTTATTTGTTCTCTAATTTGTGAAGGCCTCACCCTCTTGATTATTGAATTCTAGAATTTAAAGGAAAACGAAGAGGTGATGTAAACTTACGGAGGCGCAGCAGAGAGCAAGTGTAGAAGAAGAGAAGAATCAGCATACACAGTGTGACAATTGTCAGCTCGCTTGAAAAATGTTCCAATTCTATTACGGAAAATTAACGACTGTTACAACTAATCGTTCCTATCAACGAAAAATACCTTCATTCTTTTGCTAGATTAACTGGAACAATTCAATTTTTTACAAGAATTATATGCAAAAAAGCAGGAAACCAATTATGTCTAAGATTATAAAAAAGTCTATGTGGATCGTAAATCTCGAAAAGTCTAGAAATCACTAGATCTAAAAAGTTCAAAATCATACAAATAGAAAAATGTCAAATTAATCAATTATCCTATTGTGGGGAGGGAGGACAGTGCTTATACTATGTTAAAATATACCTTTTCTAAGGGTTGCCCCATATAATTAGATTATCAAAATTTTACGCCATTTTTTTAAAACAAAATAAAACATGAAATTTACAGCTAAATCGTATAAGCCAAAATTCAATGGTACAAAAATAAGATAAGAGAATGTTAAATCAAAATATTTACACTCATGTTACGTCTTAGATTTAGTAGTTAGTATAGTTTGCAGTTCTGTTCAAACTTTTGCCTGGCTCATTTTAGAAACAACATATGCGCCATTGGTTTCCCTATGCAGAAAGGTGCTTTTATGGAGGAGCCAGAGATAGTGGTTCCTTATTGCAAAATGTAATCTAATTATTTGGGGTTTTTTTTTTTTGCATTGAATAGCGTTGCATGACACCAATATCGAGTCCGATGCTACACGCACATTGATTCATAATCGTGTTTGGCTGCTGATACTCCATAGAAAATCATGTTCAAAACACCGTTGTCAAATCATCTGAATAAAGTGTAATATTCTCAACAGCCACGAGTCCAAAATAAACAAAAACGGCCACAACCCGGCAACGTTCGAGCAAATGAGAGTGCTTTTGCATATGAAGGCAGTCATAAGGGCCGTGGTGACTTCCGAAGCCAAGAAATTGTTTTTGGGTCGTGCCAACTATATACGCCGGAGGGTATACTTCGTCAGCGTGCTCGAGTACATGACTGCCAATTTGCGCGGTGTCTATGTTGACCTGTGTGGAAGAATGCCGTGCATCCGGAAAATTTCGCATCCCTGCCACGTGTATATTTGCAAAACATCCGTGGGGAGTTGCGACTCTGCGAGCAACGGATTCGAGTGACGTTGAAAAAATCAAATAAAAACATCTTCCAGTCGAGAAATTCCCAGTGAAAATTTATCACAGGTTTCCTCAGCTTCTAGATGTCTACTAGACGATTTCCTCTTTTTAAAATTTACTCTTTCTATGGGATAATTTACGCCCGAAGTTTCGCCGGGGCACTTCCACAACGGATATTACCATATCATTACAAGAAGGTCAGTCACTCGTCTTGAAAAATAATTGAGTAATAAAATAAATTCAACATTGAAAAAACGTCAAAAATGTCTGTAATGTACACAGCCTCTGAGTTTGGATTGAAAGCTACTTCAGACCTTTTTTTCATCCGCTATAAGAATCCGAAAAAGAGATCTGACTTTTTTTTTGTCGCTTCATTTTAGAGCCAAAATGTTTCTGATCTGGAGGGAACATTCAAGTGCAGTAAAAAATGCAAATTTATTAACAAGTACTAGTTATTTGGGTTTAGTGGTGACAACTGCCATTAAGTATCTTCCAAAATATCCTCCAAATCTGTCGAGATTACTAAGAAAGCAACTAATTTTGAGTATTTCCGAGTATTTCATTAACTTGAAAAACGAATTTTTCAAACATTTCAAGAGGTAAAAACTACAAAAGATCTTTTGAGTATGTTTTCACAATTTTTTCTAAGTACTAAAATTTCACCTCTCGCACATTTGGCTCACAAAAAGTACCCAAAAAGGATTTTCAGTCTCATAAATTTCCTCCAACGATGGATGATTAGATCTTGAAGTGTTTAGGGGGCCCTAGCTAATCATAAATTCACCAAAAAAAGAAAGGCATTGATCACTATAGCCTATAGTCTATAGGTCACCTTGTAAGAAAAGAGAGAGAGAGAGAGAAAGAGAGAAAATAAGGCGACAAAAAAAGCAAATAGGTTGATTCCAGTTAAATCCATCATCGTTGCTTGGTTGATAAAAGAGCGTAACTATCGCTTACACTTAAAGATTTGCCTATGTAGAAGCATTGAATTTAAGGGACTAAAGGGTTTGTTATGAAGTGCAGTTACGTCCTTATGTGAGCAGGGCGACGATATAGCCTTTTGATTCAATTCGTTTGTACATACCTCCTTTCAGCATTACTACGTCCAAACGAAAACTCATTTCCCTCATTACTGCAAAGGGCTCATTACTGAAAAACGACTCAAAAACGTGATCAAAAAAGGCCCTTAAAGCTCGCCGAGCTTTACGGGCAGCCATGAGCACGATCCCTTTCTTCCCTCTTCCCTCGGAACGGCGTATAAAATAATCATGAAAGGGACGGAGGAGGGGAGGGGAGGGGAGGCCATCACTCCCGCCGAGATAACCCCGGGCCAGGAAAGCCATCGGCCGGCGCTATGCGGCGAGGCCGAGGCGTCATGGCGACCCCCGCGATAAGGGATAAGGGATGAAGGGACGCGGGTGGCGGAGGGAGCGAAAGTGTTATCGTAATGGAGACGCCCGCCCTGCACGGCCCTAGCTCGTCCATCTGCGACTAAGCTATCCGTAATGGCGTCCGACGACGCCCCCCCCCCCCCCCGACGCACACCCCCGAACCGAGTTCCAGCACTTGTTCCGGACCGAGACTCACCCTCGCCGCGTCGCGACGCAACGTGGCCGGCCAGGGAAACTTTCCACCAACCCCCGTTGCCGGCTTGCGCCAGGAAAACAACCCCCGATTTTCCACGGATTGAGCTGTTGGTTGGGAATGTTGCCCCGCCGATTACAGCAAAAACGCTTCAACTTCCATTAAATTGGGTGTAGAAATAAGGGCATTCCTTGTTGCAGTGTTTCGAAATCCCTCGTGCTTATTATTATTGTAGAGAGGAGACTATTGGGTGAATTTTCTGAGATTGAACGTTTTCAGCTGTTTAAAATCATGAAGAATTAAGAATATTCAATAAAAGTTAGAACAAAGTACATAACGACGGTGAAACTACCAAACCACGTATCTCGTTGGCGGTGTTTAAAAATCTACGCTCGCATTTTATTTTTTTGAAGTAGACCAAATCAATATCATTCCTTGAAATTTTCACAGAATTTTCTCCGCACGAAGAGGAAAAATCACAGAAATTTTCAAGACTGGATGTTAAGTAGTTTTTCATTTAAAAAATAAAGTATGACAGGAAGTCTGCGACGTCGCAAACCGAGATACCTGGTTTGGTAGTTTCACCGTCGATATATTTGTTTTAATGATAATGGATGAAACGTTAGCGGGGATTTTGAGACACTGCAACCAAGAAATGCCTTTTCTGCACCCAGCGCTTTAATTTTTACTTTCTTCTTTTAAATATTATTGTCGGTTGATTGTTAAATTTATTTATAGGTGCCTTCATACAGTACATAATCATAAATACTTAGAAGAGAGAGATCAATAAAAGTGTAGAAGAAATGGAAGACGACGAGGAAAAAATAAATTGAATTTGGGGAATATGTTGTTTAAGATGCGGAGGGATTTGATGAAAAAATTTCGGATGTATGGTATTGAGATCAGATAAACTAACAGATTCACTTTCAGCACCGATAAAGTGGAAGTTAGATTATAAGAATAACGTCATTTGAAGTTGTGTCATTAATCCAATGTCAATTGTAAACACTCATATCGTGTTTAGATTTCGAGACTTCTCCTTGTGAGATTCGATTCCCTCATAAAATTTAGAAGAGGGAACATGTTGCGGAGTGCTTCAGTTCATACCGTGTTTAGAGGCCCATTCAAACACACATAACATGTTAGCTGAAAAAAAAAATCCATTCCTAACTTCTCCTGTATGCTGTGTACAGGAATGCTGACCATATTTATGAATAAACGAGATACATACTTTAAAAAAAAAGGGGCTCAGCACTATTTTACCACCTATTTTATTAATAAATTTACCAGAATCCACGATTCTTCTCCTGCAATTTCCTGTGTGACCGCACACCGAAAGCAAAAAGTTGCTGAAGTAACATCCCGGATGTTAACAATACGTGCGACAACTCTTAAATGTTGATGTGAACGCTACGGTTGTTACTCCAACGTAACTAGGATGTTACTTTAACAGCCAGAGTGTTCATAACAAAATTCAAGAGTTGTCGCACATATTTGTATTTTTAATTTCTGGATTTATTTTTTGGGTGGGGTGTTGAATAACCGTATTTTTCCCAATGTCCATGAAATGTTTCTCTCATTTTTCTTTTATTTTTAAAGGTAATGACACTAAGGGGATTTGCGATAACAGCTTACTTGTACATGCAAGCTTGCAGCTTTTTTACTGCAAGTAAAGTCAGAGACGGAAAAATAGTCTAAATCATATTCGATAGTGGTTCGATGTATCGTTTGGTTTAAAACAGTAGAACATAACCTCAAAGAAAAATGTTAAATGAGAAAATTCCTGAAAATGTCACTTTTCATTACCATTTTATACTCATAAGAATCAAAAATTTATCACAGGCAAACCCGTTCCCTCAGATTAATCAATTGACTTTTGAGACTATTTTTACGTGTTGAACCAATCGATATATCGATGTACAATCTCACCTGTTGGATGTATCAAATACCGTATTTTCCCTGTCCATGTAGTGCCTTTCTCAGTTTTCTTTATTTTTAAAGGCATCACTAAGGGACTTTGCGATGTTCAAATTTTTACTGCGAGTATTATTAGAGTCGGAAAAATAGTATAGCTTCATCACGTGGAATCCAAGCATTGACAGAGTGTAATGGGACAGAAAACGATTTTGACTCGGCTCAATTAAAGAGCAATCACTCGTCCTGTCCGGGGCGTGTTGAACCAATCGATATATCGATATACAATCTCACCTGTTAGATGTATCAAATACCGTATTTTTCCCTGTCTATGTAGTGCCTTTCTCATTTTTCTTTATTTTTAAAGGCATCCACTAAGGGACTTTGCGATTTTCAAATTTTTACTGCGAGTATTATTAGAGTCGGAGAAATAGTATAGCTTCATCACGTGGAATCCAAGCATTGACAGAGTGTAATGGGATAGAAAACGATTTTGACTCTGCTCAATTAAAGAGCAATCACTCGTCCTGTCCGGGGCGAGTGGCCGAGTCATAAATCTCGAGGATGACCCGTGGCCACGAACGTGCCCTGTGACCTCATCTCGGGCCATTACCCGGTTAATCTAACATGCAAACAAATAGCCGGGGCAACGGTCATCGCGCTTGACCCCGCCGCCGCGCCGCCCTGCCGCCCTGCCCGCCCCTCGCCGACCGAGACCCGCCTCCCTTCAACAACCCTTCACCGGCTCCTCCACGAATCAATCGTCCGGGCTCTAATCCGCGGTCGAGACCCCTTCAGCCCTTCACCCGTGCGGCTTCTTCCGGGGCCGCCAGGTTGAGAGCTTGAGAGCTTCACGCGTCACTCCTCACTTCACGTTGTTTCCTGAGTGCAAGAACGTAGAGTCCCTTCATACTGAGAGTCAAGACAATGTGAATCCATTTCTGATTGGTTGCCATATTTTAGGCCTCCACAGTGTCACGAACGGGAATAAAGATTACATTTTCACCGATTGCAAAGATTATAATCTGGAATGGACTAGGGAATTACGGGTTCGGCAAGGAACAAACGGAATGAGAGAAGGAACGGAGAAAGGAATTTGAGAATGGGCCGATCAAAGATTATGAAAAACGTTCAATTTCTGTAATCTTTATTCCCGTTTGTCACTCCACGAGTCTTGACTCTCAGTATAAAGGGACTCTAAAGGAACGTAACTCTATCCAAAGGTTGCAAAACTGACTTAAGGTGATTCGATGGACGCCATATTTTGTGTCAGAACGGCATGCGATATATCGCATCAATTGGTTCCATTTTTTCAGCTACTCGTCGTTTTTCTCGAATTTTGAGATCGCAATTCTGTTGTCAGGAGACTAAAGCTCTCACTTACCAATTTTAACAAAGAAATTCAACGTAGTAAAGGCGTGGTTTTTTCAGGGAGAAAACATCGCATTCGATACTGATATCGAAACTGCACTCGAATGCGATATTTTCTCTCTGAAAAAACCACGCCTTTATTACGTTGAATTTCTTTGTTAAAATTGGCAAGTGAGTGCTTTAGTCTCCTGACAACCGAATTGCGATCTCAAAATTGGAGACAAATGACGAGTAGCTGAAACAATGGAACCAATTGATGCGATATATCGCATGCCGTTCTGACACAAAATATGGCGTCCATCGAATCACCTTAAAGTGTAGACAATTGTGTACGTGATGCGCTATCCTGCGCTATCCTATAAGTGCACTCGATTCTCTGAGATAACTATTCGCACTCTGGTGGCGCTCAAATTGCATAAACTCGAAATTGAAGGCAAATCGATCGCTCCAGTCTGGCGCGGGATGTACTTGTGCCGTGATAGCCCTCTACCCTCCTTATTTCGAATCTTTGCAGGAATGGTGTGTGGAAATACTCAAATGAACTTTAATTTTGACTTTGTTTTTATTTCATGCCTGCACAAACAATGCAGTCCGAATGTTTGTTTTTCTTGGCAGTGCGTTTAAGTCTCTCGGTCTTTTTTTTTTCATTGCACCGCCGCGCCATTGCATCATTGAGCATGCGGAAAAATTACGATTTTCAGCATTTTGATAAGTGCATCCTTATCAAAATTTCGCATACAACAAAATATAAGCAACGAAACTTTCTGAAATCGACCTCAAACCAATATATCACCTTTCTTATTTAACATACGTTATGAAAAATTTGAATTTCTCGCTCGTACAAGAAAACTAGAATTTTTTTTTAAAAATCTATCGCGGACTACAACAAAGGTTATGGCAGGCTTCTCAATTGAGCAGTTCTCTTTCCCCTCCCTGCAATTTCCGAAGTGTAAACAATGCACGCAATGCTTCCAATGAGCCAAACGCCACATGAGCCTTCAGGCGTTGCCAAATTTCCCTCGACAAATCAAAAATTTTCAAGTGAATTTGTGAATATTTGTCTTCTAATTTCTCTGGAAGTTTGTTTGCAATTTGATCCAAAAAGTCTGAAAATTTCAAGGACCAATATTGATAATGCTCCTCAAAAATAAATATATTATCGGAGGACATTTGGCAACTCCCTAATGTTCATACGGCGTTTTTACTTAGCACGGCAGAATGAATGAACGAAAGAGCCGGAATTGAGGTCATACATTCATACTGCTGAGACTTGTCAAGGTAACGTGCGATGTTTTATTAAACTCAACCGCAAATCGATACGAGTAGAAGGAGAGGGTTTCGAGGGATCAAAGGATCACTACGCAAAGTCAAAAGTCAAATATATCCAAATGATGTGGACCGACTTGTATTATAACAAAAGGAGTAAATTACGACCAAAATCTACAAAAAACAATGATCCGTCGGAAAACAGCGGTTGGTCACCGAAAACTGCATAGATTTGTCAATCAACGCCAATAGTAATTCGTCAAACGTGTTCTGACGTTGACTCCGAGTCAAAAGCGAGGTATCCCGTGGTCAGGGATTTCAGCTCTCCCCGAGGCGAGGAGGGACACAAAAAAGCTCCGTCTATCAACACGGAGCCTTTTCAGGTCGATTCCGATCCCTTGCCTTGAAACAAAGGCCCCAGCTGGCGTCGCCCTCGGCCCTTTGTTTTTCGGTTCCACATGACGCCGGCGCTAATGACTCTTTGCAGGGACGCGCGAGGATTGACCGTTATGGACCCTGAAAAAGCGCCTACTTTTCGCGGGAACGGGGACGAAAAATGGCCGCTTTTGGTTCCGCGCACGGTGGACTTCGTGACGCAAACTTAGGTTTTTCAACTTAAAACCTTCAATCGGAGGTATTAATGCCAAACAGAACCATCTATAAATGAATTAAATAAAAAAGAACCATGAAGCATGCAAATTTTGTGCACATTGCTCCTGTCGATTTAATCCATATGCACATTTCATTTGCATTTGGATCGCATTCAGCGAAAAGAAACCAGCGCGATTACAGTGTTTTCAAAATCGTTCAAATTCCTCTTTTCTTTTACAAATGTTCAAAATATGCACAGTATTAAAATTATTATACTATTATTTTTCTTTAAAATTAACGATTTTTTGGTGGGAAGCAAAAAATATTCGCCATTCTAGGAGATTTTTTTGATAGATATGAAGAAGCAACATTTTTACAACACTGCAATCGCGCTGGTTCCTATTTTGCTAAATGCGATCCCTTTTATGATTCCACTTTGGAACAATACGTCGAATTAACACCATTCATATGCCTACCGGTGGCTTATAAGTCTAATATTTGTTTTATATTAATCAGTTAAAATTTGTACAGATTACCACAATTAATCAATTAAATTCATTTCTTTGTGGATTGAGGATGGCTGGATTTTCTCATTTTTTTAGTATTCTCAATTAAGTGATGAGAATAATTTATTATTTTTTTTTGTTTCAATTTTAAAGTTCTGATTAGTTTAATAATGTTAGTTTCCTTACTGCCAGTTTATTACAATAAGACTTTCCATCGCAACTTTTGAAATTCGTGAATTTTGTTTCATTTGTTTAAAAGATTCCTAGAAAACATTTCCTTCATATTATATTCTGTGAATATTTTGAAACAAATAAAGAACATTTGCGAATATTTTCAGGAGAATACAACTGTCGCTCAGTTTTATTCTGGAAAAAAAAATAAATAAATAAAACATGAGCGGATATTTGTAAAAGGCAATTGAAGATGCGAATCTTTTAATTTAAAACATTTATATCGGTCAACAATTATGGTAAAACCTGATAGAGATCAAATGTCATTTTGGAGAAATAACCTGGTCCATGATGTAATTATTTGTGATAAGCGCATTTTTAATCAAAGTCATCTTATTTTTCTTTAATGGAAAGTGTTGAGTATTTCATCGCAGGAAACATTTACCACTGCGTTCAAAAAACTTTGCTTCATTTTTCCCATTTAGATTCACTTGAATATATACTCTGCTTCCTGCTTCTTACAAACTTAATGTCTCTGCATGCCACCGTATTGAATTTGATGACACGCAAATATCAGCCCCTTGAGGATGAAATTGCATATTCGAGCGTTTGAAGGCGAACGACAAAATTTCACACTGTCATTAGTTTACCTGCACACACACCACAAACACGCTGCGTTAGAGGGAAAATAAGTTAGAAATATAATTGTTCGACGATAGGAACGCATTTGGTCGCGATTTGTAATCATATCGCCCACTGAGCTACCGTGACTTTCGAGTAAACTCCGCCATCAATCTAGAGGAATAATACTTGATTCTATTCATCTAATTAATCCAATGTCCGAAATGTCCTATTCATGAGCTGGACACGGCTATTGTTTTAACTCTTTATTTATGTATCTTGCTTGAGGGCTGCAAAAGGCCGCTTCACCGACAGGGAGAGCAATATTTCATTTTAATCGGTTTAATTAATCTGGTCTTTGGAGCGTCCCGCGTCAGCTGGACATGGCTTTTGTTTCAGATGCTTCTTTGAATGCCCGGAATGGAGGCTGCAACAATTATGAATAGAAAAAATTACTGAAAGAAGATTCTTTTGAATCAATCTGGTTGCGGTAATTTTTCATGACTGTGACATTAATCACTGAAAAAAAATCTCGGTGTATTTACTAAGAAAAGGGTAAAATTACCAAGAATTCAGAGTTCTATTTGATCCCAGTTTTTTCTCGGTAAAATGACCATTTATGGAATTGATAATTTTACCGAAAAATCTCGGTAAAATTATTGACTTTCTCGGTAATTTTACTGGACCTTGGTAAAAACGCCAATATTTTTTATCGACTGTGGTAGAATTACCGAGATAAAATGGCAAAGTTATCGGGAGTTGATTACCAATAAAAGTGGTATTTTTACCTGAAAAAACAGTAAAAATACCGGTTTTTAATTAAGCTTATCAGTCTGTCTTGGTAAAATTACCAATAATTGGTAAAAAAAAAGTGAGATGATAAAGGTGCCAACGGACCGTGGCAAAAACGCCGAGAATTTTTTTTTCAGTGATCGAGCACAGTTAATGTGACCAGCACTGGTTCTGCAGGAAAATATAATTTGAAAATAGGAATCCACTTGCGCTAATAAGCGGAAAGATAAACAGTGGCGAAAAATTTTAAAATTTGAACACGATACAATTTTGGAAAAATTTCTATAAACAACAAGTTCGTACAAAACGCGCTCTAGAGAATTTTTCAGAATATACTTGAAGCCAAGAAAAACTTTCAGTCGGCCTGGGGGAAATTTGAAAATCCCACGCCCCATGAAATATGACAGACAATGATGAGTCTTTCATTGCGGGATAATTTTACAACTGGGTTTGAAACATTTTGATATTGCTTATTTTTCTCTCGTTAGATTCACGTGAGTATCAACTCTGCGTTACGTTCCTTACAAACTTGGTGCCTCCGCATTCCGTATTAATTTTTTGGATGATACAAATCTATTAACTCCTAGGAGATGAAATTGCATATTTGAGTAATTGAAGGCGAATATGAGGATCGCGCTGTCTCAGTTCTTAAGTATAAGAAGGCGCACAGTATGAGTGGGGAAATGGGAAAAAAATATGAGTCACCGAGCCTATTTTGGCCCGGATATTGAAGCCAGGACCAAACCCTATCTAGTGGCCCATCATTGAAGCGGAAGGCTCAAAAGTACCAGCCTTGCCAATGCGACAAGTTAATGCCATACCTTCCCAAACATCGCGATTTTTGAGCCATTTTTCAGGAAGAAAGCAGAACTCCTATTTCCAATCCATCGTATCTCCATGATGGGGCAAAGTGTCGTAACTCTCAGAATCGAATCGAATGAAAATCGACTTTCTTTCAAAATTCATCTCATCTCTTTTGGACGAAATCACTGAACTAACTAAAACAGACATACGCGAGAGCCGTAAGTGGGGAAAAATTGATGTTGTTTCAGACATAACAGCCGTAAGGAGCATCATTCCACCAGAGAGTCAATGAGAGCAATATTTTCAAGTAAAATGGCGCCTTTTCTACCAATTCCTTACCTGAAATTTTGTTTGTTGTTTGCCCAAAGTGCAACCACAAAAGCATGTAGAAGATAACACTTACGGATGTCTTGCCTATCACTAGCCTATCATGAAAATAAAAAAAAAATCCTTTTTCATAATATTGAAAAAAAAATCGTCGATTTTTAATCATCATCGAAATGATTTCTGAGTGTCTTTCGGATGATTGGTGGGTATTAGACAAAGAACGAAGACTTTTTTTAATACAATCTTACGCTCAGACGCTACTGAGCCCGTTCTCTCAAAACTTTATTTTTGCACTTACGGCTCTCTTCGCTAAGACTCACAGTGGATCGAGTCAATAGGAAGGGTCAGACAAAATTTGGAAACTTCAAACTCTTATAACTCCGTTTATACAATACTTCGAGGTTTCAAAAGTGGCTCCATTGGTTTTCTCGTGAAATCTGTCAGAGTCGTACCCCATCAACTATAAAATTTGAAGAAATGAACATCAACATTTGCAGTTTCGGTGAAAAAATTAATGTCCGAGCTCTCTAACTGACCCGATCCCCTGTGTGACGGTAGCGTTGGGGAATTGTTCCCGGGGGAGTCAGGAGCACCACCCTGGCGCACGGTGGATCGAGCTAATCAGAGAAGACGGACATGAACTTTTTGACTAAAACTGCAGATTTCGATGCCTATTTCGTCACGTTTTAAATTTCAAGGGGTGATTCTGGCAGAAAATTCCACGCAGAATCCGACGAACTCACTTTCAAAACCTCAAAATGTTGTATAAGCGGAGTTAGGAGCTTTTAAAGTTTCTGAATTTTGTCCGACCTCTTATATTCACTCGATATATTGTGCGGGGTGGGGGGCTGGGCAGGTCTCTAAGGCATCTACTTGGCTCTCTACAGAAAATGGAGGGGGTTTTGCGATATAAGTGTGTGACATTCCTATCATCTTCGAGATTGTATTTTACAAAATTTTTCGGTCAGAATAGCTCAACATCGCCATCGGCCGAGAGACTTCCCATTTCGTCAAACCTCTGACGTAAGGGTTTATCTAAATTTCCAAATGAGCCCCAGAAAGCATGAATTTATACAGGGTGTTTCAGACCACCTGTACCAGGGCTTTTTCTCGGTTGGTTTAGGTCGTACGAAGTCGGAGACCGCGGGGTTGAATAGGGAATTGACCCCAAGGAATCCGAATTTCCTGGTCCCGAAACCCCCCCACCTTCCCTTTGGGGGTAAAGGGGGGGTCACGATGCTAAAAGTCACGGTTCCCGACCGAATTGCGGATAGATCGCATCAGAATTGAAAAGCACGGAAAATTTCACGTGAAATTGACCCCTAAAAATCCAAAATCGGACCATTCAAGGCCCAAAAGTGACCCCCTAAAGAGGGGGACAGTACCCCCCTCCATAATTTCTCTTCGGTCTCAAAATTGACGTAAATTCTCCAGAAAAAGACGGTTTCCCCGGTAATCGACCTCGAGAAATCCAAATTTCATGGTCCCGAAGCTCCTCTAGCCTCCCTTGGGGGGGGGGGGGTAAACGGGGGGGCCCAATTTTAAAAATCGGGGCTCCTTTCCGAATCGCAAATCGATTGCATCCAAATTGAGGAGCAGAACACATTTACATCTTAAGTGACTCCTAAGAGTTCTAATAAACCCCTGAACGGCAGAAAGTAACTCCCTGAGGAGGGGGGCTTCGCTCCCCCCAAAAATTTCTCAAGATTCCTCTTTGGTCGCAAAATTAACGTCGATTCTTCAGAAAAAGACGGTTTCCTATGAAATCGACCCCGAGGACTCGAAATTTCATGTTCCTTGAGCTCCTCGGGGTCGATTTCATAGGAAACCGTCTTTTTCTGGAGAATCGACGTTAATTTTGCGACCAAAGAGGAATCTTGAGAAATTTTTGGGGGGAGCGAAGCCCCCCTCCTCAGGGAGTTACTTTCTGCCGTTCAGGGGGTTTATTAGAACTCTTAGGAGTCACTTAAGATGTAAATGTGTTCTGCTCCTCAATTTGGATGCAATCGATTTGCGATTCGGAAAGGAGCCCCGATTTTTAAAATTGGGCCCCCCCGTTTACCCCCCCCCCCCCAAGGGAGGCTAGAGGAGCTTCGGGACCATGAAATTTGGATTTCTCGAGGTCGATTACCGGGGAAACCGTCTTTTTCTGGAGAATTTACGTCAATTTTGAGACCGAAGAGAAATTATGAAGGGGGGTACTGTCCCCCTCTTTAGGGGGTCACTTTTGGGCCTTGAATGGTCCGATTTTGGATTTTTAGGGGTCAATTTCACGTGAAATTTTCCGTGCTTTTCAATTCTGATGCGATCTATCCGCAATTCGGTCGGGAACCGTGACTTTTAGCATCGTGACCCCCCCTTTACCCCAAAGGGGAGGTGGGGGGGTTTCGGGACCAGGAAATTCGGATTCCTTGGGGTCAATTCCCTATTCAACCCCGCGGTCTCCGACTTCGTGCGACCTAAACCAACCGAGAAAAAGGCCTGGTACGGGTGGTCTGAAACACCCTGTATGTAAGACAGGGATCACCAGGAAATTGAGATACGCCCTTACGTCCGAGAGGCGACGATTTTTGAGCATGTTCCTGAGGTAAGATCGGAGTAAAATTTCAACTCGTGGCATCTAATTTTGACTCGGTCCACTGTATGGCGTCAAGACGGATTCAACGACGTATGCGAGGCCGCGCATCGATCAACCTCAAATTCTGGGGGGGGGGGGGGGGGCGAGGCAGGACCCGCGCGGGAACCACTCGAAATAATTTTCATATTAATCAGGGGAGGGGGTAATGAAGAGTGACAGGGCAAAGGTGCGCGCGGAGGAGGCGGGACGTCAACTCGGAAGGACAGCCGCAGCCGGCGGGTTGCCTACCCTCCCGGCCCCCGAAGCGCCAAGGACAGAGCCGAACTTTCCCTCTATGCTCCCCGAACCTGTGCTTGACGAGGACCCCTGGAGACGTGGAGGGGGTGCCACCTCTGTATGCGTGAGAGGGGGTGGCACGGGGTGGACGGGAGAGAAGGAAAGGCGGCGCACAGTGGATCGAGGCAATTAGAGAGGTCGCACTTGAAATTTTTGACTAGAACTGCGAATTTTGATGTTTATTTCGTCGTATTATAAATTTTCAAAACGTGGTTATGAAGGACGATTTCACTAGGAAATGAGTGGAGCCTCTTTTAGAACCTCAAAGTTTTGAATGAACGGACACTGAAAAAAAAAATCTCAGTGTATTTACTAAGAAAAAGGTAAAATTACCAAGAATTCAGGGTTCTATTTGATCCCTGCAGTTTTTTCTTGGTAAAATTACCATTTATGGAACTTTCTCGGTAATTTTACTGGACCTTGGTAAAAACGCCAATATTTTTTATCGACTGTGGTGGAATTACCGAGATAAAATGGCAAAGTTACCGGGAATTGATTACCAATAAAAGTGGTATTCTTACCTGAAAAAACAGTAAAAATATCGGTTTTTAGGTAAGCTTACCAGTCTGTCTTGGTAAAATTACCAATACTTGGTAAAAAAAAGTAGGGTGGTAAAGGTACCAACGGACCTTGGTAAAAACGCAGAGAATTTTTTTCAGTGCGAAATTTTTGACCAAAACTGCGAATTTCGATGTTTATTTCATCGTATTTGAAATTTTAAAAACGTGGTTATGAAGGACAATTTCACGAGGAAACGAAAGGAGCCTCTTTTAGAACCTCAAAGTATTGTATAAACGGAGTTATAAGGGTTTAAAGTTTCCAAATGTTGTCCGACCTCTCATATTAACTCGATCCTGTGTGCGGCATTGTGAGAGAAAGAGAGAAGGATTTTTGAGTGCTCGAGGGAGGAAGAGAAAAGTTCCTTTAAGGGACTGATGGAAGGGCAAGGTTCAGGTGAATGTCGAAAGGCGAGAGTTAGAGAGAGAAAAGAATGCATACAAGTCTACGTGAAAACGCCTTATGTACGTTGGAACGGGGCTTCACGGAGAAATAGTCATGAAATAAGTTGAGAGTTTTATGTCATACGGACTGATTATTGAAATTGATGGACAAAGCTATAACCAAAGAATACATACGGAAAAGAGAGCGATCCTTTTGGTTGAAGCGGGTGGCTCCAATTACATTCGGAGGAAACTGTTTGAAAAACTGTTGTAGGTTGCAGTGGTTGGTCTATTACTTACCTTCTTTGTCTATTGTAACCACCCACTTCCACCAATAGAATCTCTCAATTTTTCTTTTCTGCTCTTGATCCACGGCTTTGTCAATGAATGTCAATGATCAGCCCTCTGGACATAGTAGATAAGAAGGAATACATATAGAATTTCTCGAAAATACGTTGCTTGAACTGTAAACGTGGAATCGCCGTGACTCTAAGAGGGCGCTCATAAAATATGTGAAGCTAAATCGATTACTATCGATTTTTTAACGTCGCTACACGGAGAAATAGTCGTATAAGAATTGGAGAATTTTTTGTCCTGGAAATTTTAAATGAGGATTTTAATAAAAGGGGTTTTCTCGAATATACGTTGCTTCAACTGTGAACTTCAAACCGCTATATCACTCTAAGGGACTGCTCATAAAATACGTGGCGCTGAATTTCAGATTTTTTGACACCCGCCCGCCCCTCGCAAAAATTTGCTGACGTAAGCGCTAATCCTAGAACATGTAAAAAAAATGGCGTAACACCCCCACCCCCCCCCCCCGAGCTCTATGTATTTTGTGAACGGTCCTTGATTGAAATTGACATTCTTTCTAGTTTTTAGCCAAAAAAGCACGGAAAGAACTTTTTTAAGCTCTAATATATATTAACTACTCAAGCTCGACGTTTTGTGAAGGAGGGTCCTTGTTTTGTAATCAATAGAAAAATCGATAAATCGACTATCTCATATGCATTAAAATGGACGAAACCCTTCATTCCTAATTCGCAAGATCACCACCACGTTAGTGCGGGTCAAAGGAAAGGAGAGAAAGACCAGAACAGAGGATATAAGATAAGACGAACGAGAAGAAAAGGAAGGGAGGTAATACAGATTAATACTTATGTGCGAGAGAGAGGGGTCGGGTGGTTAAGGTAGATCCACGGTTCAGATTGAGGAAGTGTTTAGATTAATGTGGAAGACAGAGAAAGAGTAAATTGGGGACGGGAGAAGGGATTCAGGTTGATCCAAACCAAAGACGGGAGAGAGTAAAAGCTCCGATGTGTCTAAGAAGACGAGAGGTAAGGGATGAGAGCGGGGGTAGTTCATATGAATATGGAGGGAGAGGGGAGAGGGGCCAGTGGCGAGAGAGAAAGAGAGGCCTGGATAAAAGGGTGGCGGACAAGGTTTCCAAATGGTATCGTAAAATAACTTATGTTACAGTGGGTTCGATGATGTAGAGATCCGAAATAAATTTCATTAGAGATCATGTGTTTTTGCTCAAAAAGTTCAATCAATCTCATCAAACTTTCAGCTGCTAAGTTTGCAACCAGCGACAAACGAGATGGATATCGATAGGGAACTTTAAAATTCGATTCATGATGGCTCTAAGAACATTGAAAAAATTTAAAATGTTAAGTATTCTTGTTCTTTCATGAGCGTTTCATAGTCTACCGATAATGAGTAAATTTCAGCAAGTCTCTCTGATAACATTTAAAGAGCTTCATCGTGATATTTAAATGTAAATGATAAGAGTAATGTGCACGTGTACGTATAGTTTCCTTTCATAAAGTTTAATAACGAAATTTAAGTATAAAATATGCTGTCATAAAATTTCATTTTGTAATATTTGCGCATCCTTCACTGAAAAAAAATGTTGGTCATATGAACCGAACGTTTGGTGTTCCATATCATCCCAATTATTTGGTTTTATCAGACCGAACTTTCGGTTCGTGTAACCAAGCATTCGGCTCATATGACCAGACTTTGTTCGTCAGTTCACTTTACCGTTGAAGTTCGGTTACACGAACCGAAAGTTCCGTTACACGAACTGAAAGTTCCGTTACACGAACTGAAAGTTCCGTTACACGAACCGAAAGTTCGGTCACACGAATGGAAAGTTCGGTTTGACGAACCGAAAATTTGGTTCGACAAACCGAATTAGATGGTTTAACAAACTGAATCAGTTGGGATAATATATAATACCGAACTTTGGTTCATCCGACCGAGCTTCTTTTTCAGTGTTCAGTGGTGAGCCGCGAATGATCGATTACCAATACTGCCCCATTTGAAGCTATGGCAAAGAATCGATTATAAAGGTGTTCGTTGCGATTACCGTGTTTATCGATCCTTTTCCATAGGTTTAAAAGGGAGAACAATCGATAGATCGCAAAGCACATCTTATCACCCTTGATCTAACGGCGAAAAGTTCGAATTTCGAGGACGATGTCGCAATGGCGGTGACGAGGAAGACGCGAGTTAAGACGGACGAGGGACTGAGGGAGAGGAGCAAGATGTTTTGTCGAGTCACTTGGCGGAGGGATGAAGGGATGTGCCCGAGCCCGTGCCGCGTGTGGCGGGCGAGTCCCGGACCTGAGCCCTCGGGGCCCCTCGCGGCCGAATCGCCCCCCGAATGTCAGGGATTCTCAGGTTGGATAGGCAGAAATATCTGATTTTGAAGAAGACTTGGCAACCCTGGGTGAACTCACATACTCGCATCGCCGTCCCAGGTCGACGAACACTTCATTCCGTCGTTGCCAGCCTTGGAAGTCGAAAGCTCGAACTTTCCGGAACTTTGAGCTTGCCAGGATTTCGGACTGATCTCGGGAGAGGGTGCACGATCGATAGGAGCACTGAAAAAAATGATCGATAGGAGCAGAATCTAGCTTAAATCAAAAACCAAGACTCTTAATTTAAGCGGATTTCCTTTTGGTATAAGCTTAAATCTGATTGAATCAAGAGTATTTTTTCTTGTCAATGTTTTCAAGAGTCTGGACTCTAGATCCAATGTGTGTTTTTTTCCAATGAGGGTCGTCAATGAAGCGTATGGCACAAAACTGGACTGCATTTTGACACTACTAATTCCGCCGCTCCTCCAACGTAGGGTGTATCTCTATTTCCACATGAGCCCTAGAAAACATGGAGTTACGCGGGGAACAGGGCTCATGTGGAAAGAGAGGTCCGCTTTTACGTCAGAGGAGCGACAATTTGGACTCATCGGTAAAAACACTTTTACCAACCTCAGAAATTCAGAAGTTTGACTTTTGAAATGGATCCTTGCACAGCATCATAGGCGGATCCAGACACTTCGAACGGGGGGCGTAAGGGGAGTCGGGGGGCGCTCCCCCCTCCCGAAAATTTTCGAAATTTTAAAGCATCTAATATGCAGTTTGAGCCAATTTCGTCATGAATAACTACTGAACATAAGCATCATTCCTTCTTCTTTCCTTCGTTCCTTCCTTCTTTTTCCTCCCTTCTTCCTTCTTCCTCTCCGTTTTCTTCCTCCTTTTTTCGAGGGAACAGGGGAGAGGGTACGCCTCTTATGCCCCCCCCCCCTTATGCCGCCTATACAAGAGATTCTTATGATTTCCCACTACAAAAAATACACATACGAAAGCAAGCCTTGTAAATTTCGAGGTACGCAGTACTTTAAAGTTTGTCAAAATCATAGAATTTTTTCATTTGTATTTTTACCTCATGCAGTGGAAAATCATAGTATTTCCTTGTAGGGATCCATTTCCAGACAGATTTTCAATCCTGAATTTTACGCGAGACCCTACAGTTAGTCCATCATTTTCTCCCACAGCCTATGGGAACCAATCATTTAAACCTTTTGGTTTAGGTTTGGTAAGGATCACTCCATACTCCTTATGTCTTCTTCGTCTATGTCTTTGTCTATCGATTTCAACTATGAGCCCGCAAGAATAGAGAAGTTGCAGGGGTCTTAAATTTTGTGAATTTCATTTTTAAAATGATACTACAAGGAAAACTGAGTACGAGGATATCCTCGGTTTCTGAATTGGACAATTATTTGAGAAAATGTGACAAAATAACGTAATCTGCTAAAATACATGCGTTTAAATGGAAAATGACGTCAGATGACGTCATAAGGCGGCACATTTTCTCACTTTTACATGTATTTTCCCACAATGTCCCATGTCAGAAAAAAAAATATGAAAAATACTGCGAACTCAGCTCATTAAGCACTCTCAGATGAAGCAATAAAATTTTTGTGTGCAAATCCTCCATTGGGACGAAATAGGAATGTAATTCGCGCAAGAGCCGGAGTGTAGCCGCGTCGTAAGCGGGATGTTTTCCGAAGCAGGACGCCAGGGAAAGTCGCAGGTCGAGTCGTGCGCCGATAGCGAGAAGCACTTTCACGCGAAAACTTACAACTCTCGGCGCGATGCACCCACTCCGAGCCGTCATGCAAGTTTGAGGAATCGGAGAGAGGTGCATTTTCGAAGCCTGTCAAAAGTCATTAGTTAAAACCAAAATCGAATCCGTCATTTGCGAAAACGCTTTTTCACCGAAATGAAAATGCGAGAAAGATATGCTACAGAACGTTTACCCGTACCTTTCATAGCTCCAAAATCACTGGAAGAAAATGTGCTCAAGTATGATGATTCTTGAATTTACCGCCGAGAATTTTTTTTTTTTAATCTTGATGTCTTTTTGGTTTTTGGGAATCACCGATTTGATTGAACAGACGTAAGCACCAAAAGTTGAGGAAAACTGAAAAACTTCACATCTTTGACTTTTCTTAATATTTCTGTTCGATTAAATGGGTGAAGATTTTAACTACCATCTAGAATATTACCGATTCACACTAATAGGAGCGGAGCAATTGGTCAAAAAATAAATCATTGTAAAATGTCGGCGGTATCCACCCTTCTTCCACTAAACTGCTCAGCGCTTACATTTTTGGCAGTAGTATGCCCTATGCCAGTTGTGCATTTAGTAGAATGCGTGTTCGATGACAACATGAAAAATTCCGCACACTCATGAACGGCAGTAATTTGTGACAGGCAATTGGCAAATGCAAAACGCTAAGATTTTCCTTCATTTTCGCTTGATACCGCATACCTACTACGGAGTTCGAATAGTTGCGCGATTGATTTCCACATTTAACAATGCGAGCATTTGGACTGCATCTTGCAATTAGGATCTATAAATTCTGGCCCGGTTTAAAAACAACGTATGTGCCATTAGTTTTCCTATGCACATAAGTGTTTTTTCAGATGAGCCAGAATTTATAGGTCCAAATTGCAAAATGCAGTCCATTTATTGTGTGCCCTTACGCATAGTTTTTATCATGATGAAGCACCCCGCGCTAAGAAAGAGGTGACTTGGAGATTCTGCTTTTTTCAACAAAGCGAATACTCAAAGGTAAAAAAAAAAAAAAAAAAAAAAAAAAATTAAAGCTTAAAGAGGGAAAATTGGGTAACGTAAGACTTATCTTCATTGCAACGTCTTAAAATTGCCTGTTGTTTTATTTTTACTTTTTATTAATAAACCAATAAAAGCCGCACTATTCATAGTTTACACAGAACACTCTGCTCGTGAAAATTCTATACCCGTAAATATGACCAGAAATAACGTCCGTTGATTTTCCTTCAGAAAAAGTAAAATGCTATGTGGAATAAGCATTGTCGCGAATCAGGATACGTGTTAAACAACTTTTGCTATTGATTTGCGTGCAACCAACAGTATTTCAAAGCCAAAAAGGATCCCGGCAACCCCGCGCGCACACACACATACATTCTAGCGCGCTAGGCGAATTAGCTTTTGCCAGGTTTCCATCTTTATCGAGGAATATGTAATGAGCTTTTATTGTGCGATGCCTTATTGGGTTATATCTCCGACCGCACAAATAAACTTCCAGATTCGAGTTTAATCAACAGACACACAGGCCCCACTCCTGCATTCGCGGAGCCAGCGCCCTCTACATCCGCGCGCTCGCACCGTCATCCGGCCCAGCCCGCCCGGGTTAATTTTCCGAATTTCCCGGCCCGAGCCACAATGGGCCCGCGATTATTTTCACCACACCCTCGCTGCCAGATCGTGCAAGAATAAAAATATTTCATGCCATGTTGATGCAGAACGTCGCATTAGCCCCTTGACGTTTGCTAAAGTTTCTCTCATAGATAACGAGTTTTGGAGGTTAATTTATTACTATTTTCCCTCCAATTTTTCCAATAATTTGGTCAGCTATTTTATCTGAAGTATTTGAACATTTTAAAGGGGAAAAATTCATAACAATCGTCGAAAAAAGATATTTTAACAGTAGAAATTTGGCAGCCTTCGGATGCTCCTGTGACGTTTTTCCTCGAGTCGACTGCATTCACGGGTGAAATTGAGCTTTTTTGAGGCGTCGACGAAGAGGTCGTCTTAATTATTTTGGGCTTGCACCGCACCGCTAACACCGGTGAAGTCTGATAGGTTATTTTCCCGACGACGAGAAATTTTCGCCTCGATTGCAGTGTTGCAATGTCGTAAAAATGATATGAATTTAACTCTACGGAACTTTATTTCGCAGGCAAATTATCAGCATGGACTCGCAACCAAGCTGCGGCAATGTTCGCTATTTTGGAAAAGTGCCGGTAGCGATCATCAGCCGTAATTTTGCTTCCAGAGTTGGCTCAATTGAACCCGATCGTGTCGGGTTACGAGAAAATGAAAGCATCCTTATAATCGCGCCACTGGTATTCGAATGGAACCAGTTTCAGCCACTACTATCCTACCGTTAAATTATCAATGGAAATTGTATTTTTTTTATTTTATTTTTTTTTATTGTTTTTTATTTTTAATTTTTTTTTTGGAAGACATTGTATTTAAGTGCAACGTAACTACTACAAGAATATTTGATGTATCCATCTACATGATTGAAATAAACTAAATTAATTTTATTAAATATACAGGGTAACGTTAGATAGCAAAATCATTACTTTTTATATATTACTGCACATTTTGATCAGTTTTTATGGTGTCTTAATCCTACCGTTTTTTATGAGTTTTCCTGCATATTGTTATGAGTCACATTGAACAATATTTCGAGGAAGTGACGAAAATCACAAGATGGCCGCACAAAAGCATTCTTTGACAAATGCACTGAAAATAAACAGCATCTTGATTGCGTAACACGAAAAGGAACCCCTATTTCTGGTTCGCATCAGAAATCAAGTATGTGTCATTAGATTCCTTATGCACTTAGGTGCTTTTATGAATGGTCTAAAGTAGCTTCTCCATTACGTAATACAGTCCAATCAGGCTATTCGCAAGAGGAGTTTCAACCAAAATGTATAACAGAAGGAGGCTAAATATTATTTAAAAAACGAAAGAAGTTGTTGCAATAACTTTATAACTTAAAAACTCGGAACTTCCTTCCACCGGTTAACTTTTCGCGCAAATACTCCCATCTTTGTACATTCCGCTGAAATTTCAACATTTGAACAATGTATAAATCATAGAATTGATCAAATAGATTTGCGTTTCTTCAGATTTTATTTTTCCGTGAATTGGTTTTGCTGGGTGACATGTGGAGAAAACTTAATTTATATTCATATATTTAATTATTTCTCGATCAATATTTACTTTCAATAAAGCTAATGGAGCCGGATTGTCCAATTTATAGGTATAGCTCGAGTAGTTACAAATTAAATTTTCTCTCCCGAATTTATGAAATCCCTCTAACGTGGAATCTAATACTCTCGTTGTAAACCCTTCCTTAACCTAGAGATTGAATAGCATCATCAAAATGAGCTCAAATTTTTGAATAAAACCGATCCCGGGGGCCAAAAGGGCTAAGTCTCGCACGCGAGATAACGGGGCATGAATGAATAATGACTATGGCAAAGGGTTGTAGAGGGGATCGCAAATTACAGGACACGCCATAAATTCCGTCCCCGAATTAAGGGGCCGTAAAAATCGTCTCTATTCAGGGAAACATGATCGCGTTGTATCCTCTCGAGTCTTTGCAGCCTCCTCCGTACTTAAAACCGCGTATTTGAACGAGGTTACTGTTGGACTTACGTTGTTTCTGTTAACGAAAGCGCAGTGGCGAGCCTAAGCGCTATGGTGTCTTCATTCATCATGGATAGTCCGGGTTTCGGAAAATGAGCACTTTGTTCGTGCCCAAGGAAACTTCACATCGGGGGGTTGATAAATGATGCAGCCATGTCAATGTATGTACCCAGCTAAGACGTCAGAATCCTTGGAATTGCTCCTCGAACCCTGTAGCATCTTTCCTCAGGGAAAATAGCTTTCAAAACACCGAATATGTTCTTACAAATTTTAGGCTACCCGAGCTTTGAGGCTCTCTGTCATTAAGAGATATTGCAAAAGAGCAGTTTTTGATACATTAAAATATAATAAAAAAAAGCTGACTAGTGGATGAACGAAGTCCGGCGTTTGAAATTTATTTGCGAAACGTCACCTAGTGATTCCTGAAGTTGAAAAACGCGTGTTTCCTTCACACATTTTTAGAGACCCTCAATTTTGTTTTGCGTTCTTAAGAAGAAAAATCCAAGCCATCCATACAATTTTGGGTGCATATTTTTTAATGACATAGAAAAACGATCAGAAAATTTCATAAAAACTGTCAATAATTGTTTATCTTAAATGAAACGTGAGAAGAGATTTGTGACGTTGCAAACGGAGATACGTCTTTAGCCATCGATATGCACATTAGGACATTATAAGTGTCATCATTTTAATTTGAACGATTGTTAGTTTGATTTTATTTGTGTTCACTAGCTATAAAATCGCATTGGGCAAAATGTGAATATTTATATAGTTTTTTTTTTTTTTTTTTTTTTTTTTTTTTTTTTTTTTTTTTTTTTTTTTTTTGGTATGTTTCTTTGCGCTTGTTGGAAAAATAGCTAAGTTAATGCACGAACAGAAACTAAGTGATTACTTGGTATCTTTGCGATTTTTTTACGGGTGGACCGCATCTGTCGAGAAAAAAACGAACTGTAAATTGGATTACATGTTGCAATAAGGAACCACTATTTCTGGCTCTCCCATAAAAGCTCATATCTACATTCGGAAACCAGTGGCATGTATGTTGTTTCTAAAATGGGCCAGAAATAGTGGTTCCTTATTGCAAAATATAATCCAATTGATCCTCAGCGTTCCTCATGGATAATTCTACCAACTAAGTAACAAGAACGCGAGAAGAAATTTCGTTAGTGTGCGCTGAACGATGTTCGGCGCGATGATACAACTATTCGGCCTCTGCTGTGGGGCGTGTGGTATCATCCACGACTGAAGGAAAACAACTATACTGTTGAGCAAATAAATACGCTTCAGTACTGTGTACCTACAGTTTCAGGCGTTTGCAAATGTCAATTTTGTTCATTGAGCTGCACAATATTTAATGTTTAATAAGAATTATAACAAACACAAGACTTAAGTGATATTTTATGAAAAATTACGCAAGCCAGAGTATATGACAAAACTTCATAGTGCCTTTTTCGCGTGTACGTCAATCAAAAGTTGTGAAAAGAGGCATCGATTGTATGATAATTTCAGCAATTGAACTTGACTTCACTTTAAAGTGCTGAATTTGGAAATATTTGACGAAGGACATACCAATTTACATTTCAATAAAATAGTTCAAAGAACAATCAATGCATGACTGCAATGATTTTTTTTTTGTTCGTTGTATTTTTTTTCTTTTGTTATAGATTCTTAAAACATAATTACGAGGTAATAACTCATGCAGAAATTGCATACTGAAAATGATGATTTCGAAATAAAATATCCAAGCTAAAGAGACCAATTCGTCTTTTTTCTTCCTGAAGGTAGAAAATGGAGAGGTCCTTGAGGTCTTTTGCGTCTGCCACTAAAATTTTATTTGATGAAATTACCTACAGTTGATCAGGACTGTATTACCATCGTTCTAAGAAGCACTTTTCAGCCTGTATAGTCTTTCCATACACCTGCATGCAAAAATATGAGACTGACAAAAGAAAAATTGAATGATAAAAAATAATGAGCTCCCTTTAGTTGACTTGAGGTAGGAATTCAGAAGAGAAGGAGGACGTGTGAATTTCAACAAGACACGCATTTGAGCATAAATTCGTGAGGGAGAGAGAGAGAGAGAGAGCTGCAGGATCTCTCGCTATTACGGTAAAATAACCCTGTGCAGAGTATCATTTCGTTATTCAACTTTGCAATGTGCTGCAGTTTAAGATCGAAGCACTCCATTACACCTTCTTCAATCCCCGCCCTCGTATCATTTACTGAAACCTAAAAAAGAAAATGGGAACTACAAGACCACGCTACGTTCAAATCTCGGCGATGGATCCTGTTAGGATCGGAAAATGAGGTCCCGATCCATGATGAGATTTTTAGGAGAATCTCATATTTACATGACCTAAAATAATGACAAGAGGTGATAAAGTATCCAAAAAAAAGTATGACAAAAAGCACAAGGCTGAAATACAAATTTCATTTCATTTAGATTTGGGTTTATTGTATTATGATAGCAATTTTCTTCTGAGGACACCATTGGTGATTCACAGAAAAAAAATGGTAAATTTTCCCATACTAAGACGCAGCAATACGAGTATGGTAATAAACACTAGACTCAATGGTAGCATGTACCATATTCTTGTAAGTGTCATCAGAGTTCTGGTGAATACTACTATAATTCTGGTTACTTTCACTAAATAATATCACTGTGTGCAAAATCAAGTAGACTTGTAGCAGATATTACCGTACTTTTTTCATCTATCTGTAATAATATCTCACAATCGATTGGATGATCCAGCAAATTTGCAACTTTGTCTTTTCTCCATTTAAACCCATGGAAATGTATCGATTCTTGTAGGAGGAACCATGTGCTCCGACAAGAATCGATTATTTAGCATAGGTTTAAATAGAGGAAATCCGGTGTTGCCAAAAGTGTTGGATCCACCTTTGGGATGATCAATATACACTAAAAGTAACCATGCGACATGGAGACCTAACCAAAACATTCTTTTCGGGTCCATTCGACTCAAAATATCGCAAACTGAATTGTTTTTTAAATGATTATTTCTCTCTTGTTTTGCGACTCCTTAATCTTAGCGAAATGAATTTCATATTTTTATGCTGTCCTTGCTCCTCATCACTGAAAAAAAAAGTATGGTAACATCTACTATAAGTCTACTAGAATTTTTACACAGTGATACTAGGGAAAATAACCAGAATTATGGTAGGAATTCACCAGAAATCAGGTGATACTTATCACAATATGGTGCATGCTACCGTAGAGTCTGGTGTTCGTTACCATACTCATATCACTGTGTCAGAGTATGGTAAAATCTATCATTTTTCTTTTTTCAGTGATCGACCATAAAATGCTCAGGATTCCAACTCCGATGAACATAAACAAGAAAGGCATGAAAAATCATTCAAATCCGGAAATTTGAGAGTCAATGTGTGAAAATTTACGAAAACAAACCGACAGTAACATCCACTTTTCGTCGCCCAACTTTTAAGCCCCCCATCAAGGCTCCCCGAGTGCGCTCGAGTATGAAATATTCATCGGAAAATGATTTTTCAAGTCTGAGTAAATATGAACAGCCGGCTGATTCCGCCCCGAAAGCTCCGCCTCTCGGGGACCTAATACGATTACGCGCCCGGGTGCGAGGCGGGCTGCGTCCGCGCGACCCGAAGGCGCAGACCGGATAAAACGAAAATAATTTACATAAACAAAACAAACTACACTATCCGCGGTGAATTTTAAACCGGGCAAAATGTGCCCCTCGCCCGGGCCTTGAGGGATGAAAATATTCGATTCCGTTATTGAAAAGGCGAGGCCGCAGCGAGTGGCTCGGGGAACTTTCCCCACGCTAAAACTTCGAAATTGGTTTCGAAGGCGAGATAGGTGTGCGCGGTGAAACCGCGCAACCCCTTCGGGAACTTTACGGTAGTGCGGGGGTTTTACCGAGCGGGGTGGTGCTAGTGTTTCGAGTCACTTTTTCCTACGGGATCATCCTTTGTTTGGGGAAGCGACGACGAAAATGTCGATAGGGAGTCGGGCGCGGTATGTACGGATATGGGCTGTGGGTGGCGGGTGGACCGCCAGCCCCCAACCCCCTCCGCGACCGGTGGGGGCGGCGAGAGAGGGGCGGGCAGGGCAAATGGCAATGGATGTGTTCTGCTTATCGGCCACCCCATGATGTACCAGATCCCATTTATCTTCCTCGCTGCTATACCGTTTTCCTTAAGTCTAAGGGTTTAACCCTCTTATTTTATTCCTGTTTGCTTTCCTTCGGGGGATAGCCACCCCGCACCAAAACTCAAATACATTCCCCCACCCCCTCCGCCTCGCCCGCCCTCTTCCCGCTTTTCCGCGAGTATCCAGCCTGTCACTGGGAATTTAAATGAATTCACAATTCCAATTTCCATTCCTCCGGTTCCTCTGCCCGGCTCGCTCGGTGCGGTGGATGGCGGATCTCATAATTTATCTTTATAGCCCGTGACCTCTCCCGGTCCGCCTCGCCAACACTCCCGGCTAAATTGCCTACTCTATCAGCTCCAGGTCTCCGATCCGACCGCGCGATGCCGATTTCGTCCGCTAGGTGGCGCTGCCTCCGTAATAGCCACTCAGAACTCGTCGTGGGTCATTACTAATCATCCCCTCGCCGGGAGAGACCGGAATTGGGGTGCAATATCGCTAAGAACATTACTTCCTGACCTTAGGGATTCGCGACGCGTGCTGGAAAAACACTTTTAACTTCCCAAAAAGGATTCTAAGATAACTCTGATAATAGGTCGATGTATACTTATGGTTCACTTTTTGAGTGCAGCGCCCTCATCGTAGGCTGCCCCGTAGAAAGAGAAGAAAAAGAAAAAAAACGTGGGTCATAACTCGAACTGATTATACATACGTAGTTTCTGAGCCGAGTCAGGAATTGTAGTTCCTAATTTCAAAATGCAGTTATATTATTGTGGTAATCGGCCTGATGGATCTTTAGGAATCTTGACGGATGGTCGATGAAAATTTGAGAGGTCTTAGAGCTAAAATAGTTTCCATGTTCCCTACTAACATTATAACTTTCCAGTGTTATTTACTAGAAGTCATATTTAGGATAGAAAAACAGAACACATTTTTTCGAGAAAACCAGGAGAGCTTTTCCTAAGACGGTTAGCAGAAATATGTATGTTTATAATGTTAACCATTCTGGTTGAAGCCGTCCAATTAGATACCCGAGGGAAAAAAGTGTGAGGGGTTATTTTCTAAAATTGTAGTGCTATCCCAATTCATTGGATAATATGGACCTTTCTAATTAATTGTGGCAGCACCGCAATTAAAGTTGGGGTAGTACTGCAACATTCGGATTGTTAATCTAATTTATTGGAGTACTAACACAATTAATTGGGAATGTCCACGTCATCCAACAGTCCTTACCTTTTTCCTCTGTGTATGAAGTCGAGGACCGAAGGAAAAACCGTAAGGATGAAAAGAAAAGTGGCAAAACTCTGAAGACGTGTTGATGCCCCCAACAAAATCCTCAACTCCGCAAATATTATTGCATAACCAAAAGAAAAGACGGGATCGAGGCCCCTCAAAGACAAGTGATAACCGAGTGCGCGAGCGTGATGGCCGCTTCTCTCTCCGCCCCCCGCTTTCTCGCTTCTTTTCCTTTTTCGTCTGGTGCAAACTGGAGCTAACAAGCAGCAAACAGAGCAATTTAGCCGAAATAGGCCAAAGCCAGACGTGTGGCCCTTTCCATCTTCACTTTTTCTCCGGGCCCGAGCATACGTCGATTTCATTTCCTGTCTCCTCCGAGTTCCGAGCCTCCGATGTCTTTGTCCCACCGACGCACAATGGAACAAGCTAATAGAGGAGGTCGGACATGGAATGTGTGGCTATAATTTTGAAAATTTGATGGCTTTACGTCAGAAATTCAATTTCAAGGGGTGCTCTTGAAAGGAAATTTTACCACAAAACTAATGGAACCATTTTTTTGTTTCATATTTTCGAAAATATGAGCTTTTAAAGTTTCCAGATGTTGTCCGACTTCTTCTAAAGCCTCGATCCAGTGTGCGACGAGTCTGTTATTCCTCAATTTAAACTTATTTCTCGCCTACCGTCATTATTGTGAGCTACAGAAAATTGCGAGGTTCTCCTGGAGTATCTCTATTGGGAGAGTATGGACAACTCGAAAATTTGGAGGTTAGGTTTGATCAGGTCATGTAGCTTTTGGGGCCCAAAAGGGTAGCCAACCTATGAACTCGAATTATCCAGTGGTACTAATTTAAATTGCGAGAGTAGGTAGTTAGGTACACTGATCAAAAAATGATAGAAGTACGAATAAAACTTTGAGTTCGCATACAAATTCTCCATTTCAAAGTCTTAATCCTTAAAAACGCTTGTTTACAATACGATGTCGGTACTATTGATCAATATTTCAAAATGTGTAGGTTGACAGTCGCCCTGGTCGCCCTTTTGGGCCCCAAGAGCTACATAAATCGAGTTGTCCATACTCTCCCTATAAAGGTACTCTAGGTTCTCCGAAAAGCCGCGATGAAAGTCGACAACTCAGCTCCTTTTTTACAGTTATTAGAAAGGACTGTTTTTTCTAACGTTTAGCAACCTCGCCCTCTTGCATATTCTAAATGATTTCTCAAATTTTATTTTCCTGGCGCAGTATTTAGGTGTGTCATTGTTTGCGAGCCCTTGCATACGTCGCTCTTACGTGTCACACGCAATTCGTCTCTAAGATCTCCCAACACATTGTCATTCCCATATTTGTTACTCTCAGCTTTCAAGCAAACATAGTTGCCACTCTAAGTCGCCGAGATGAATGAAAGGTACCTCAAAGTCGGAAACCTAACTTTAGTAAGTATTCAATAGAATCTGGTGAGGCCATCGGAGGCACTTCTTTTCAAGAAGATAATACAATTTTGAACTTTTTCCTGTAGAGGGAAGAGGCCGTACTGGACAACTGCATGCTGTATCGAGCCGAATAGTCTGATAAGCCTTCAATTTTGAATATGCAATTTGAGCGCCACCAGAGTACGAATAGTTATCTCAGAGAATCCGGTGCACTTACAATTAGTTGCTAATATGGGAGGATGGCGATCGCATGCTGTAGCGAGTAGGAGCGGCCGATTTGCCTTCAATTTTGAGGGTATGAAATTTGAGCGACACCAGAGTACACGCAAAAAAGAGGTAGCGGTTATGTCCCAACTTGGACATTTAATTGTTGTAAAAATTCATTGTTGTAGTGCCCCAATTAATATTGGTAGTATAAAATTTGAAAATGATCACCTCTAGCCAATGTTTGAAAAATCCTTCTTCATCGAACAATCAGGGACCTTGAATGTCCAATTAGCGGGCTGATTATTGACATTGACAGACGAAACGATAGACAAAAAATACATAGGGAGTATGGAGCGATCCTATCAGTTGAAATGGGTGGTTTCTATAGACTAAAGAGAAAAAATGATGGACTAACTATAGGGTCTCTTGTGGGTTGCCGTTAGCCTGTTGCCTACCTCATTTTTGTCCATTGCAACCATCCGCTTCCACCAAACAGGATCCCATCATATCCCTTTTGTAGTATTGTCTAATGCTTTATCCATCAATTCCAACAAGCAGCCCGCTGAAAATTTCCCATTATTCTCGCTCATTCCTGGCGAATAATTCGGACGAGCGTATTTCGCAACGTCGCGGAAGGCCGCAGCGCTGGAGAAGCCGTGAGTGCACTGCTATTCGTTTGAGTGAGAGGTAGGAGCCTTTAATTTAAAGGGAGCCCCGGCACCGGCTCGGCGCAACGCGACGGGAGCAAATAAGTTCCGAAAACGTCCCCGGGATCCCGTCGCATCCTGTCTTCGTCAAATTTCACCTCGTCCTCATTACTCCGCTCCCGAGCTCACAATCAGGCTCCCATCACACATGCATCCCCCACCCCCACCCCCTCGCGACCCCCGGGCCCCGCCGGGAACCAGGAGCTAACTTACCCCAAATCAAAGCCGGGACCCTTTGCATCAGCGCAACGATGCCGATAGAGACCCTTCGTAGATGAAGTTACAATTGCAATGGAGATGTTGCATGTGTGAGGAATTTGCGATTTGACCCTTCATTCTTATGTAAAAGTTCGCGAAAAACACGATGGTGCCACTGGTTTCCCCTGAAATCAACTCCCAAGCTCGAAAAAAGCTCTCAAGTTGAGGCCAAAATGGAGGGGATGTCCCACGCTATCCTGAGAGTCCACCTCTACATCAAGACAAACTCTCCATGCAAAGATAGGGAGCAAATGCATTGACAGGGCCGCCACCTCATTTGAGGACTCCAAAACTGAAAACACGGCAACCCTGCTAATGTATTTGCTCCCTATCTTTGCATGGAGAGCTTGCCTTGATGTAGGGGCGGACTCTCAGGATAGCGTGGGATATCCCCTCCATTTTGGCCTCAACTTGAGAGATTTTTTTGAGCTTGGGAGTTGATTTCAGAGGAAATCAGTGGCACCGTCGTGTTTTTCGCGAACTTTTACTAAGAATCAACAGTCAAATCGCAAATTCCTCACATATGCAACATATCCATTACGTATCTGAAGCACTTGCAACAGGTAAATAGTCAAATCGGGCATTTTCTCAAATCCCTACACCGTAAAAAAGGATGCTGTTTTAACATGCTGGATGTAAAATAGTGTGCGACAGCTCATAAAACGCTGAATTAACCACCGCAATAGTTAGTTTTACATCTTGGCATTACTAAAGTAACCGCTGTAGCGGTTATCTAAGCGTTTTGTGACTTGTCGCACACTTTTTTTCGTCCAGGGTGCGTTAAATCAGCATCCTTTGTTTTCGGTGTAGGCAAATAGTCAAATTTTGATACTTTACAAAATGTTCCAAATTCATGACGAAAATTTCACGAGTTTTCAATATTTTGAAAAAAAATAACTCGTCAAATTTACGAGCTTTCTTCGTTCCTTCCTTTTCAAACGCTCTTCATATACTTAAATGTTAAAATTTACAAAAATCCTAAGTTTTATGACACGCTGCAAATTTTAAGTGTTTTTTTTTGGAGACTGTAACCTAAATCTTATACATAAAACTAAATTGTTTGTCCTGACGTTGAAGTAAAAGTATACAAGCTGAAATTTCTAAACTTTTTATTATTGTGATTTCAGGTAACACAGAGTATTCGACAAAGGGGCTTTAGAACTAACTGGGTATACCATGGCGCAATGCGGTTCAGCGCTTACATTTACTGGTCAAATATAACATGATCCAGCAATTTCATGACCTTCCTCATCGCATTCTAAGCAGGTAAAACCCTTTAATTTGTCTACTTATTTCTTCCTTTAAAGATAGTTCAAATAAATTGCTTTCAGCAAAAATCCGACGTCACAATTTTAGTGACCAGTGGAATGTCTTTCAGGTGATAATGGGCTAGTTGGAAGAGATGACAAACTTTTTACAGATGATATATAGAGGAATTAGTTTACCTTTTTATACATCTCAGGGATATGATTATTTTGAAATAAACTGAGGAATGAAACAAGCGAATGTTTCTAAATTAGTAAAAAATACTATGGGAGTTTGTTTTAAAAGAAACCAATGGAGAGTCTTTCAGGTGATAATGGGGTAGTTGGAATAGATGAAAAACGTATCACAGATGATGAGAAAAGGAATGGATTTGCCACTTTACACATCTTAAGGATATGATTATTTCGAAATAAACTAAGGAATGAAACAAGCGAACGTTTCTAAATTGGTATGAAAAATACTGTGGGAGTTTGTTTTAAAAAAACCAATGGAGTAATTAGGTGATAATGGACTAGTTGGAAGAGATGGAAAACGTTTTACAGATGTTATGAGAGGGCATTAATTTACCGTTTCATACGTCTGAAGGATATGCTTATTTCGAAATAAACTAAGAAATTAAAAAAGAAACAAATGTTTCCAAAAGAGTAAAAAATTCTCTGGGAGTTTTTTTTTTTTTTTTTTTTTTTTTTTTAAAAAAAAAAAAAAGAAAGAAAAAAAAGCAGGTCCAGGGTACTCAATTCCGTATACTCCATCTGGGAAGATGCCGCAAAATTCACAGCTTTCATGCGTTTTTAATGGGCGAACGTTACGCAGGAAGACCTCTTTAATAGGCGAACGTAACGCAGGAAGACCGCTAAACGCGGAAGAGCGGATTACCATAAAATTAAAATCACTGAAGATTCATCCGCGTAAAAGCACCGATGCATCCATCATTAAGGCCTCATTTACACCGTGTTCAGGCAGCTCATCCTTTCCCGGGATTAGTCGAAGCCGGAAGATTTTATGTATGGCTTTACTGGCGACTTTATGCAGTGGGCGAATATTTTCCGGTGGAGAACTCGTCTGAACTTATATGAGTCGGGAGTGATGATAATAAGGATGCTGCGATTCGCCGATTTTACTGGCGAAACCACCATCCTTCGAGAGCCCTTTATGGTGAGATACTTGTTGCCAAATTGTTGCACATAAATAATTCGATAAGGGGATGAGAAGTTGTTCGGAAAGAGGATAAGACCTTCTACGGGTCGATTGTTGAATTGTTATCGAATGATTCGATCAGATCGATAATGCCCTATCTTAGCAATGCTTTTTATCGATCAAGATCATTAGGTATCAATTTAACAATCGAGCCTCGAACAAAAGCATTTTTGGCGTTGGCGATTCTTCAGGGCTGCTGACTCTAATACTCGGAACATAAAATTAAATATTTTTGGATGCTTTTTTTTACCCTCCGAATAATGTTCTTTTTAAAGTTATAGACTTAAGTAACAGGTCGGTTTTCTTTTGTAAAAAATGAGTAGTGGTAGAAGTAAAGTTTGTTTCATTTATAGAGGTGGCTCAGCATTTTTGACCATTTCCATGTATGCATTTGAAGTACAAATTATTTTCTCAACAAAAATTTTAATAAAAATTAATTTAATAGGCCGCCACTGGTATGTACGTGATTTTGAACTGGCGCCGGTGGGTGGACTGAGAAAAGCAATGACTGAAATGATCAGAATAAGTGTTTTCCACGCGATCTTTTAATTATTTATATTGATAATCAGTGTTGGTGTCAGTATGATAATAATTGTGCGAAGGTGATTGTATAATTATATCATCGCTCATGGCCGCAATTAAAAGAGACTTCATATAGAACACCAAATTTTTAATCATAGTTTTTCTGAGCATGGTATCATAATAAAATACATGTCGCTGTATATTCAGCGATATTTTCTCAAAAATTTGGCAACTGTCAAACAAAAATCCCCGCAATCGCCATGATTTCGTACTGCAGCATCGTTTGCACGAAGTCAGGTCTCGGAACGCATATCGCGATGCATCGAGCGCATTCATCTCCGCGAACCTCAAAAATATCGAATTCCGATTTCAATAGATCGAAGCCGGCGCTAATAAAACACCCTCGTTGGAAATACACTTAGACGGCAGTTTCATAATGATGCTTTCTCATTAGCAAATGCTCATCATCCGACCACAAGTGTGTAAATACATCCATTACGTCACTTGAACTACATTAAGGCTCCGTTTCCCCCCACCCCCCACCCCCCTCGACCGAGGATTTTTTAAGGCCTCCTCTCGGATGGAGTGCCCCGATGAATGCCTTATTTTCCTCCCGCAACTTGTTACTCTCTTTTTCCGCCGTCCCCGAGAAAAACGGCGTATCTACACCGGCTTTTTGCTCGGAGTTAGGAGGTTCTCGCTCGGCGAGGCAGTTTTATATCCGGTACTTCTTTTCATGTTTCACGTTAATTTAGGCATCCGAGAGAGGGGGAGTAATTTTAATTACTCATTCCTGGTGAATACGTAGTTATTAGGATTTGCGATTATTGATTTGTTACTGTCTGATTCAAAAGGCGCTGTGAGGAATCGTGTCTCAGAATGGTTTGCCGTGTCTCATGACTGAATGAAAAATTATGTGAGAGAGTATGGACTAGGGATCCTGAGGTGGGGGGGGGGGGCGCTCAAGTATTACTTTAGCTACTGAAGAAAAAGTGGAATCCGAGTTGTTTGGTTTTAAAAAAAAAAAAGGGTCGCCCATACTCCATAAGTTCGACACGAGGTCTGAGTCAAGACCGGATGTCTCATTTCGCCTTCAATTTTGATGATACTTCAAGCGCATCCGTAAAGCACTAATAGTGGTATCAAAGAGCAGTGTGAGCTCTAGGCCCTTGTTCCGTCGTCATCTCTTGATTTTTCATATCTCAACGGTATTTTTTACGCAAGTTTCTTGGTTCGATGCTGGCGTAAAATTGAAAAAAATAATAAGATGATGTTTGCCGAAATGTTGTAAATAGTTTTTTCGTTTTGATAGAGAGACCGCACAAAGTCGTTCACAAGTCGTTTCGTTTCCGCACAAAGTCGGAGTGAAGACCAAGTGCCTCATTTGAGGTGCAAAAAAACTTCTCGCGCACGCGACTGGGTGGGTCACAAGCGGTCGCGTGTACAAGTAAGAAGGCCCCGAATTTTATTTTTCTTTCTTAAATGAGAGAGCCGATAAAATCGGTTTTGTCATGGGAACGGAGTTCCCCATGATATTACAATCGTTCCGTTGCTATCGCTATGGGATTCCCTATACCTCTGCGACCTTGAGCGTTTCGCCCAGTCTTCGATTTTTGGTTGATTTTCCGATGTATCAAAAACCGTTGTATTTTTTAGCCAATCATGTCTCTACGTCAAGTTGTGTTGAGATCTAAAATTCGCTTTCAGCGAGTTTTTTTCCACCTTGAGATGTCGTGTCTGACTGGTAAATCTGCGCAGAACCACGAAGTTCCGATTTTGGGCAAATTCTTTTTTTTGGGAGGTTCTGATTGGTTATTTTTCGCCATCAGTTTTCTGTTCGTTGGTGCAAAAGATCGCCTACCTCGGTGCTCTTGAGAAGCCGCCATTATCCCACCTCAAATTTGAAAAATAGAAGTAAAGAAATAATAACCATCGTACAAGGTGGAAAATTGTTCTGGAGGACTCGTTACGGACAAAGAAGTCAAAATCAGAGCTCGATTGATTGATTTAATTCATGGATAAACAAATATCGCCTCAGCTTACTGCCGCGATGACAAATGCATGTTGAGATGAACCCTGGGAGACATGAAAACAGTGCGAACCATGGCTCCTACAGCAATGCGCTTAGGTCATTTCTCTCAGCAACAAAGCGTCGAGGTCTCTTGTGATAAGTCCCGCCCATTGCCCGAGTCTTTTGTATGCTATTTTTACTCTCTCACTCGCCGATCCGTTATAGCCTAGTTGACTAAACCGCCTCATATTTTTGAATAGGTGCGGGCAATGGGCGATCGGGAGTTCGATACCCGACGATGGGTGTTACTTTTTAATGGTTGTATTGAATGTTTTAGACTAATCATCAAAAAATAATTAATTTTTACATTACTACTGGCGCTACAGCCCGGGGTGGGCTTTGGCCTCCAAGACAACGCGCCTCCATCCTGTTCTGTCCATGGTCTTTTCCTTCCATCCTGATACGTTCATTACTCTAAGATCTTTCTCTACTTCATCTTGCCATCTCAGCCCTGGCCTTCCTCTCTTTCTTTTCGATAGAACTTTGGCTTTCATGATTCTCTTTGGCATTCTTTCCTCCTTCATTCTGCTAACGTGCCCTAGCCATTGAATTCTTTGCGATTTGATGAATCGAACTATATCTTCTTGTTCCAGTATCTTGTCGATTTCGCCGTTGTTTCGAATTCTCCATTCTCCATTTTCTTTGATGGCTCCAAAGATCCTTCTTATGATTTTTCTCTCAAATCTTCGCAGCATGCTCTTGTCATTCTCTGTCATAGTCCATGTTTCTCCGCCATATGTAACAATTGGTCTAATAAGGGTCTTATATATTTGTAACTTGGTCTTCCGAGATATCAGTCTGCTTTTGATTAGCTTCAAGTTGGCATAATATGCTGCATTACCTGTTTGTATTCTATCTTTAATTGACGTAGTTGTTCTGGCTTCATTATCGATTAGGTTTCCCAGATACTTGAACTTTTTGACTCCTTCAAATTCTTTGCCATCAATTATTAAGTTTTGCGGTTTTCTTCTTGACTCTGAGGATGATAATATCATGTACTTGGTTTTAATTACATTTACCACTAGTCCTAAATCTCTTGCTCTTTTTTCCAATTCTTTGTAGATCTCTATTAATTTTTCTTTAGTTCTCGCAATTAGGGCAATGTCATCTGCATAGGCACATGTTTGACTAGATTTCGTGAATATTGTCCCTCTTTGGTCGACATGTTAAAAAATAATTAATACTAGATGATAAATGTACGAACATTTTCTCGTGAATTAATATGTTTAAACAAAAATACTGGAATATACCTCCTTCATATAATCAGCCACATGTTCCCCCAAATTAATGACGTTATTTTCTTTTTTCAATAAAGTTAATTTGCATTCAACGTTCGTAAGTTAAGCAAAAAGTACCTATTGATACAAATAGAAAGACATGAAAATAGTATGTCTAACATTTCAGTTGTTTTTTTTTTTATTTATTTTTTGTTTTTTTGTTTTTTCAATAAAACAAATTGACTGGGACTAGAATCATTGTATCTCTAAAGACAAAAGCTAAGTTTTTTGATACAGAAATACTAATATATTCATCCTTTATATAATCAGGGAGATGTTGACCCAAATATTGATGTATATTTTCTCTGTTCGCCCAAATTAATGATGGTATTTTCTTTTTCCAATAAAATTAATTTACATTCCACGTTCTTAAAGCAATATTTTCTCCAAAATTCAGCAAAAAATAACAATTTATACCTACGCAAAAAGTAAATAAATAAATAAATAAAGCAATGACATGAAAGTAGTATAGGTAGTACACATCTAACATTTCAGTTACATCTATTTGAATGAAAAAAAATGGCAATTAGGAAGCACATAGGTCACTTATGATGCGTATTCGGGCATATGCGTAGAGTAAAAATATCATACTTTACGCCGAAAAAACGAAACTGAAAGTTAAATGCGTTAACTTCCGAAAACCATACATAATCCAACGAAAATAAATAATTGGTAAATAACAGTTTCTTGTATGCAAAGAAAAAAAATTAAAAATGTTAAAAAAGAGATGTCGACACAAAATTGCATAGCCCCTTCAATTCTGAAGATACTACAAACGAACTGTACCTTAACATTTTCATATCCCAGAAGCAAAAGTTCCCATGACGAATATTGCTATCGCTAGCGATTGCAAAAACCAACTTGTTTTTTTTAAAACTGCTGTAAAACTCACGTCTTTTCTGTCAATTCACGGTTAAAATTACGTGTTTTTTGCAAAACCGCGTCAATGTGCACTTACAGAGCCGTAAAAAACGCCAGCTTTTTGGAATTCCTGAGGAAAAAGAAGCACTTAAAATAACAAGGCCGAGAACTTTCTGCATTCCTGTGTCTCATTTCGCCTGCAATTTTGATGATACTTCAATCGCATCCCCAAAGCGCAATAGTGGTATCAAAGACCCTTCCTGTCCTCTCTTGATTTGGATTGCATTATGCAAAAAGGAACCAGAAGCGCTGCAATTTTGCTAAATAGTGCATTTTCTTTTGTCTTGGAAGAAAAACCTGATTATCCATTAACAGTTTCTATTTTACTCGCTAAGACAAAAATTATCATGTAAATTTCATATTTTTTCATGGTTTCAGTAATTTTATTGCAAAGAATAGAGTTGCACAATCTTAGCACCATTGCAATGCTTCTGGTTCCTTTTTGCAAAGTGCAATCCATTTTTAATAACTCAACGGTATTTTTGACGCGAGTTTCTCGGTTCCACAATGTCGTGATAGAACCGCGGACGATGGTAATATCGTAAGGTTGCTCGGTACCCACCTGAATTTTACGCGCACATTAACTGACCCGTCCAACAATCACGGGGTCCACTCGACGCTATCGGTAGCTGACCGGTCTCCCGCGGCGGGACACGAAGATTTTTAGCGTAACAGTGGCGTGGCGTGAATAATCGATTATCGATTATCTCGCCATTTGAAGCTATGGTAAAGAATCGATTGCTAAGGTGTTCGCTGCGAACACCCTGATAATCGATCTTTTTTCATAGGTTTAAATGGCATAACAATCGATATATCGCAATTCACGCCACGACACTGATTTATAGCGTAATAATTCGATGATAATTGATGCAAGCGTAACACGGGAGTCGCGTGCGGTCGGGTCGCGGGGCGTCGAACCGGAATCCGTCGATCGGCGATCCCGTGAATAATTTATGCTTAATTAGCTTCGTTAACACCCCGAACCGGTCATCCCCGCGCCGCGTCTCCTAAAACCGCGTATCTGCATACGAGTTCCGATCGGAGTTGCGTGGTTCTTGGTCCGGCGGTGGGTCAGGGTGCTGACCAGTTAATCGCGGAGGAATTGAGTGGACATGACAAGCTACATCATAGCTGATAATCAATCTGTTATTCAGAGGTACTACACCGGGGTCAAACTGGTTCCACTTGTCCGGGTCGCATCTCAGCACGCTTCTTCGCCGGGTCGTAATCTCGTTGTTTTCGAGGGGATGACCGGGGGTCGTTAGTGCTCGGAGTCTAGAATTCCTGATGTATTCCTCAAAATGTAGTCCGTTTGAAATGAATTGCGTGAAAAAGAACAGAAACCTCTGGCTTAATTTGGAAACGACGTATGTTCCATTAGTTTTCCTTTACATACAGGGTGATCTTAAAGTCCCACACGACGAGCACCAGGTATCACCTCTGTAACTTTTGAACGAATTGAGATAGAGACTTGAACCCTTGTGAGTGCTCCCAGATTAAAGGAGACGACTTTTGGCAGCCCCCCCCCCCTCCCCGCCTAAAAGTTTAAGGAGATCACCCTAGAAATTGGCAAGAACTCTAAGAGACTTCTTAATGCGTGATGGAATCTATGAGGAGTACATTTTAAAACGAGGAACTATTATTCCCGCTTACTTTAGAAACAACACATGGACTACATTTAACAATTAGGGACTACTATTTCTGGATCAAGTCGGAGACAACATAGTTTTCGTATTGAAATACATAAGTGCTTTTATGAGTGCCCTAAAAATACTGCCGTGCTAAAGAAAAACGCCATATGAGCCTTCAGACGTTGCCAAATTTCTTTCGATAAAAACCAAATTTACTGAGAAAATTGTGAATATTTTTTCTAAAATTTCCAGACAATTTTGTACACAATTTAATCTAAAATATCTGAAAATTTCAAGGAAAAATATGCATAAAGAAACTCAAAAATACATGTTTTATTCGGGGACATTTGGCGACTCTCGAATGTTCATACGGCGTTCTTCCTTAGCACGGTTCCTCAATACAGAATTTAGTCCATATGTGCCATAAGTTTACTCGTATTCCCAATGTTAATTGGACTGCATTTTGCAATGAGGAACTTAAATTTCCGGATCTTATTAGAAACACCATATACACCATAAGTCTCTCTACATGCAGATGGGTGCTTTTAAAAATGAGTCAGAAATAGTAGTTTTTAATTGCAAATTATAGTCCAATTGTAGAATTAACACAGTTTTCCTTATGGAAGCTCCATACCTATAACTGCAAACTTCGGATGTAGATTAAACATATTGCTGTTTCATAAAAACCGAAGTTCGGTTCTTGCGACTAAAGTTTTTATACCCGACCAGATGGCAATGAGTGAGTAAATAAATCCCTGAATTCGTGCAAAAGTCGAAGCTTATCATTCGAGAAAAAAGTAGATTCGAATAATTGGATATCGGGGGAAGGAGAAAATCTTGAGGCAAAGAAAAAGGACGAAAAACCCCGGCGACTGTGGAAGGGAAACTTTAAGGGGCTAAAGAATCACGAGAGGAGGAGGGTGGGGGAAGGAGAGGTAAGGGACGCGGATGAGAGTAAAATAATGAATAGTGGAGCACGACTCTACAATTGAGAGTAAAAAACGCGTATATGAACTTCAGCTTTGATTCGGAGTTATGCGGTCCTCGTTTGAAAGGACCGAACTCCAAAAGGATCTCAAATTCAAACTGGTAATGGAAATAATGACCTGCAGGATTACCCATGCTGCCATGCTAAGGAAAAACGCCGTATGAATATTCGAGAGTTGCCAAACTTCCCTTGGTAAAGCATGTATTTTTGACAACATTCATGCATATATTTCCTTGACATTTTCAGATATTTTAGATTAAGTAGCGTTCAAAATTGTATGAAATTTTTGGAAAATAATATTCCCAATTTTCCCAGCAAATTTGGTTTTTATCGGAGGAAACTTGGCAACGTCTGAAGGCTCATACGGCGTTCTTCCTTAGCACGGCGGTATGGGCTTTCGATAGGGGGCTAGGGGGCACTCGTTCTTGCATTCGACCTGACTGTTCTACTGGGCTGAGTGAAAACGCCGCGCCGTATGTAATTCGGACCTTGCCAAATTTTTTCGAGAAAACACGAATTCACTGACAACTTGTGAATTTTCTTTTTCGGAAATTTCGGGGAACCTATTTGAAATTTAATTGAAAATGTAGGAAAATATCAATGAGAAATATTCAATATTTCATTATGCATACAATTTTTATGAATGGAAATCAGGCAGTGTCGAGATTTTTTGGGGGTGCATACTGCATATTCCTATATGACGCCCTTCCTTGGCAGATAATTCTTCCCTGTAATTTTCGTGAAGGAACCGTGTGCTAGTCGTTGAAACGTATTGAATTGATGAAGGATCGAAAATCTCTCCATAGCTACTTGCTGTTCTCATTTGTTAGCAGTATCGAAAAACCACTTCATTATTATTCCGGTTTTCGGTATTTGGTATCCGGATTGGTGTGCGGTACACCGAAAAAAAAGGAGGTTAAAAAAATGTGCGACAACTCTTGGATGTTGTCATTAACACTCTGATGTTAATAACATCCTAAGGATGTTACTAAGGATGTTACTTGAACACCAGAGTGTTAATGACAACATCCAAGAGTTGTGGTACATTTTTTTAACACCGGTGGTGTTACTACGGCACCTTTTATTCGGTGTAAAAGGGTTCTTCTGGCTAATAGGGGGGAAATCTAAATTTTTTCGGCTAAACGGCTGATTTTATGGGGAAGTGTATGCTAAAGAAGATAAACTGTGCATTTTTTTAATCTTAATTTAAATTCATTTGAATCAATTGGAAATTTGAAGTTACTAAACAAAATACCTGATTTTTCCTCCAAAATCAGGCTTCTTTGAACTTGCGGTTTTTTCCATGTTTTCCTTTTTTAGAGCTCAAATTCTGTTTAAATTCAGAATTTCAGATTGTTTCTGTTTTAAAAAAACAAATCTTTGAGGTTTTCCCTCTAACACCTCTTTGAAATAATTTTTTGTAAGTGGTTCAACCTTTTTTTTTCTTAAAAATTTGAAAGTTTGAAAAGAATTGCCTGCAGCCAACATTTGAAAAATCCTTGCAGAACATTCAGGAACGCTGAATGTCCAATCAGGGCACAGTTTCCGCCCGTTTAGACGAAGTCAAAGTCTGTAACTGATTCTTAACTTGAGCAACTACTTACACAGGAAGTAAAAAATTCCACAAAATATTGATTGCCTTCCAATTGACTTGCCCAATATTATGTTAGGATATTGCACGGAGAAAAAAACTTCGTGCTTGGGACCCGAAGTTTTGGTCATATGGATCTCTGAAGTTTTCGGATTGAGTATCTGAACACTTGATGTCTGGCTGCCGAAGTTCAGGTCAGACATCTGAAACTTCATTTCTTACATCTGAAGTACTTCAGGTGGCCTTAAAGTACGTGTAATGCATATGTTTTAATAAACGTGTTAAAAAAAAAAAAAAAAAAAAAAAAAAAAAAAAAAAAAAAAAAAAAGTACTTCAGATGTGAGAACCGAAGTTTTTCGGATGGGAATTCCGAAGTACTTCAGATGTAAGAACTGAAATTTCGGATGTGTGATCCGAACCTCGACAGCTAGACCTTAAGTGTTCAGACGCTCAATCTGAAAACTTCAGAGATCCATATGACCTAAACATCGGGTCCCACGCACGAGGTTTTTTTCTCCGTGTGGGTGGGAAAAGCCGTGACGTCAAAATAAAACAATTTTCGTTACATGAACTCTATGCTTTACGTTTTTATGAGGCATAATTAGATATAATATTCAACAAATGGACCATTCTGTCAGCAAACGCCCCTATTACACGGTAATAGTTTTTCCTACGAACTTTTATAGTTCTCTGACTTTTTCCCTGATTTTTGCCTTGAGGAGCTCCAGATTTTGGGCATCAACCTGCCCTTTCAATTCCGATACTCGTCTCAGTTCTTTTACGAAGTCTGCAATTTTCAGTAACTGGAACAAGAAAACGAAGGCAAAATATTAGTTATCAGTATAAGAGAAGCACCAAAAATTAAAATACGAAACCATTATACTTGACGCTGACACAGGCCTTCACTCCTCACTCCCTTTAAATTACGCAAGCCACCAGGCTTCGAGTGATGCATGCAGAACCGTCTGAATTTTGACATCAACAAACTGAAAAGGTTCGTGCGGTTCACGCTCTCCGTCGTCCGAACATTATTGGCACCAAACCCTTGTCAAGCGCAGTAAGCATAAATACCGTGCTTCATGGTCTAGTTGCGAAAATCCGCGGCTGATACATGAAGCCGCGGCATCCCCAAGCACGACCCATTGCATCCGGGGTTATTTTTAAAGCCTCTCCGTGGCGGTAACGTAGTTGTATTTTCTCATCGTGATAATTAAACGTGGAGACTGTTTAGAGTGCTGGTAACAATCTTTTAATTCATGCCGAGAACAAAGGCAATCATGACCCTTTATATCCTGCTAAAGCTCTCTAATATTTACGTAGCTACCAATTTGGTTAGAGCAGATCGCTGTTCGAAATTTCCTTATCGGTTACACGTGCAAGCTGCGAGGTCACGTGACAGGGTTTCCGATTGGCTGTCATTTCGGCAGGCAGTGAAGGCCAAGATTCACCAGCAAGTTACCAAGCGTCCAGCGACCCACCAATCATTGCTATGACGTCACGAGACCCTAATCGTTGACTTCTCCGTCTTCTTCTCCTCCTTCAAGGCGACACGTCATTCCTGCACCCCGTATCTCGGCTCCTACTGCAGCTACCAGAGAGTATTTTTCGACGAGAAACTTGAATTTTCAGTCTCTTTTTCAAAATTCGCAAATCCAAGATGGCGTATGTGACCTAAAATGCTATCTCGGCTTCTTTTGCATCGATTTTCGTAAAACTAGGTACCAGGCGGTATTTTTCGACAAGAAACTCGAATTTTCAGTCTAATTTTCAAAATTCGCAAATCCAAGATGGCGGATGAGGCCAAAATTGCTGTTTTAGCTTCTGAAATTGATATATTCATTTTTGTTAAACTTGGTCTCGTTGTCTCAAGTAGTTTATGAGTTGTGCCTTAACTCTCTCATAGGGTCAAATTAACGTTCATTTTATTTGCGGCTGACCGTAAATCAACCAAACGCAAGCTGCGATGACAGAAGTTGCTTTGAACTACGAAAAATATACATAAGTTTGAATCGATTTTTTAAAAAATTTTTGTCTATATCTTGCGTTTTCCCGATAGTAGTGTTGAAGACAGGAGAAAATTTAAATTAATGTCAATAAATTTTACTTGACATCTATTATTTGGGATATCATTTTATTTTATGCGACGAATGTTTACATTTTTATCTTCGCAGCTCATATTTACATGGACATGTTTTTGTTTTCCTTTTGGCACCATATACTTCATAGCTTCCTTCTATTAATATGTTCAAGTTGTCACTCATCGATTAAATTTCCATTTTCTCTCATAAATCGTCGGTTAAATTAGGATTATTCATGATCATGCCGCGCTTATCTAACACCTCGTGTTGGACTTTCCTGCTTGTTTTATTTTTTGCAACTGCATCAGCATCGGCCATCAAATGGCATGTAGTTTAAAAGTATTGCGATTGTCAAAATACCGTAAATAAATAGTTTTACTTTTAAATTATTTGCTTTCATCTTTGAGATAAGCTCATCAGAATTGCTGGCAATAATTTAGAAAACTGATCGATCCACTCACCTATAACGCTACAACATTTGTGAAGCCAATATATTTTATGAATATCGACGGTGTAAGTCGGCAATCACATAACTCGGAAAACGCGATTTTTCAGGGGAGGGAAAAAACTCTCTTCTTTCCTCATTTTTGAGGGTAGAGGGGAAATAATTGTTGAAGACAGCAAGGATAAGATACTTTATAAGACTCTATCATCATTTTGAATAATATTCTCGTCTGTCAGGAGAAATGACCGAAAAACCGAGTTATGTGTTTGTGGAACTACTTAAGGTCCAACACTGAATTCCGAGATACGTGGTTGGCGAATTACTGATACAAACTATTCTTTGCGGATGTTGACTGAATATAGACTAAATAAGACTCCCCTCACTTTAAAAGTAGCCTAAAGTTCTTTTTGACAAACTTCAATTGGTAGCGAATCTTAAGAATAAAACCGGAAAACAATTTGACGGCTTAAGTCGGCAATCACATAACTCGGTTCACAATCGACTCGGTTTACGACGTCACAGACTTCCCGTCGTACTTTATTTTTTAAACGGAAAACTACTCAACGGCAATTTTTTAAAACTGCCGTGATTTTTCCTCTCTCTGCAAAGAAAATTCTGTATGAATTTCAAGGAATGATGTCAATTAGTTCTCTTTTTAAAAAAATAACATAGACGAGGCGGAGATTTTCAGACGCCGTGAACGAGATAATAATGTGATTGCGGACTTACGCTGTCGAATTACGAATTAATATGGAATGAAGATAAAAAGAAGCGGACGATTACTCAGTTTTCCTTCGGATTAGGTGTTAGATGTTAAAACAATAACAATTTTTTTGTTGTTTGAAGATTCCATGATATACTAACTTTTAATTTTCCCTCCTAAATTGTTCACGATTCTTCCCGGGAGAGCGCGCCTTGTGTAAAAATGCGGCGCGACGGCACGAGTTATATGTGTTATTCGAATTAACGCCGAGATATGTGTGCGTCAATGACATGGTCTGTGAAGTCGAATACTTACCGTATTGGTGGTCCTTTTCCTAATTAGACTCCACATTTCTTGCGAATGCAACCTTTTTCCAACTAATGCATATTCATCCTTCAATTCAGCGGGGAGTGCCTCAAACTCACAAAACGCGTACTTGTATACGTCTTTCATCTTTGAGTCCACTGTAAATTCTGCTTCCTTTGTATTAGCACCGCGATTGGAACAATCCTGTGGGGCAGTTTACAGGTCAGATTAGCATCTACACTTAAAACCAAAATCAATTGTTGGAAACAATGTCAAATGTTTTGAACTTCCATGATCCGACGCACTCTATCATTACGGACCCGATCTCTCCTAAAAATTCCTACTGACCTCCTCCAGAAATCCATCTCCGTTGCTCTTAACATAATATCCGGTGTCCGATTCTTCAGCTGCCAAACTTCGTATCCGTATGTTAATATAATTTTAACCACAGCAATGTATATCCTCCTCTTTTCCTCTTTGGAAATCCGCTGATCGCCGAGGATTGCATTTAACATCGCTAAGATAGCCCTCCTTGCTAATGTATTTCTTTTCTTGATAGCTTAATCCGTCCTTTCATCCTGGGTCAACCGAACTGCCGCACTCCTATGTATTATACTGCCATGCTAAGGAAGAACGCCGTATGAACATTCGAGAGTTGCCAAATCTCCTTTGATAAAATAATAATTTCTGTGGAAATTTATGAATTTTCTTCCTTGAAATTTTCAGGAACATTAGGTGAAATTGCAAAGATAATTAGCTAAAAAATTTGAGAAAATTTATTTACAAACTCACCAGGGAATTCGTGTTTTATCGAGTGAAATTTGGCAGCGCCTGAAGGCTCATACGGCGTTCTTCCTTAGCACGGCAGTATACTCCGCGCAGCCTCTGATCTGCTGCCCACCCTACAACTCAATGCTTTGCTGATCACCTCCAAACGTCATCTTCTCAGATTTGGATATACTGACTTCCAAACCCCACTTCCGATACTCTACTAACTTACGCAGCATGTACTCAGCGTCATCTTGATCTTGAGCAATCACCACCTGGTCATTAGCAGAGCACAGAGTGAACAGAGTTTCAAAATCACCTAAGGGGACACCCATACCAGAAGATTTCCTTTCATTTTAAAGATCCTTTGACAGGAAGGCGCCCAGATGCAGATTTCTCATGATGCATTGTTTTAAACAATGTTAATGTATTGTTAAAATTAATTATCGAAAATTTCATCGTGTTCAACATCATGACCAAACAGCTTGTCTGCTATGGTCATGTTAATAGGATGACGGAAGAGAGGCTGCCAAAAAAGATCTTTGAATCGGGTTACTCTTGGGAAGAGACGAATGGGACGCCCAGTAAAAGGGTGGCGACAGGGGGTTTTAAATGAGATGAGGGAGTGGAAACTCTCGGATGAACTGTGAAAGAACCAAGTTTTGTGGTGATTAGGCGTCGTACAGCGCCAGAGAGCGCTATAAAAGCGACTCGTAAGTATAAACATACTTGGCAAACATTCAATATATTTTTTGCTCGGTGAATATTCCTAGAATGATCATTCAAATTTGGTTTCGTTTTGAGCCCATTATTTGAAAATTTTCAAAATCAAGATTTTGAAGATTTTTTTTTTTTACTCTTCAAGAAGTGTAAAGTCTTCATGCTTATCTTAAAAAATGAATGTTGTTTTTGGCAATAGCCTTGAATTAAGGTGATTCGATGGACGCCATATTTTGTGTCAGAACGGCATGCGATATATCGCATCAATTGGTTCCATATTTTCAGCTACTCGTCATTTTTCTCCTATTTTGAGATCGCAATTTTGTTGTCAGGAGTCTAAAGCACTCACTTACCAATTTTAACAAAGAAATTCAACGTAATAAAGGCGTGGTTTTTTCAGAGAGAAAATATCGCATTCGAGTGCAGTTTCGATATCAGTATCGAATGCGATGTTTTCTCTCTGAAAAAACCACGCCTTTATTACGTTGAATTTCTTTGTTAAAATTGGTAAGTGAGTGCTTTAGACTCCTGACAACTGAAGTGCGATCTCAAAATAGGAGAAAAATGACGAGTAGCTGAAAATATGGAACCAATTGATGCGATATATCGCATGCCGTTCTGACACAAAATATGGCGTCCATCGAATCACCTTAATTTAGAATTTAATTATTTAAAATTACCATTCGATGGTGTCATTATCTCGGTTTCATCAAAATGAAACCTCTGCCCCTTCAAATGTGGGCTCATGATCATCAAACAAAGCAATAATTAACACTTAGATGATACCTACTTACCAAAATCAATGTGTTCTATTTTCTTTCAAGACCAAGGGGGTCTTTTTCGTAATATCAGCTTCAATATTTTATTTTAAAAATAACTTACCAATTTGCCATCAACGATGAAGAGTAAAGATGTTAAGACCAGAAGTATCCTAAAGGTCATTTTGAACGATGGTGAGACACTGAACAAATGACACGAACAAGTAAGATTTGACAGATTTTGCACTTCAATGCTGCAGGATGAGAGACTCCTTAAAAAGGTCTTGGTTTCTAATCGTCAGTGAATCAGAATGTCTGTATTTATACTTTTTTTCCATGTAACTAAAAAATGTTTGAGGGAAAAAAAACTCGGATGTCACACGATTCGATAAACAGAGAGAAAATTTTAACTTGTATCTGCTCCGAATTTCCGTTGACGTCAAAAGAATTGATAAAAAGTCAGAAAAACTTGTCAAAAACATCCTCAATTTTATCAAAAGTAAGGCTGAGAGAACCCGCATGACCTCAATTTCCACAATTCTTTTTAACCAAAAAGCTTCTAAAAAAATGAACAACTACAAATTTATCAGCAGAAAAATGATAAATAAGCAACAAACACCCTTGACTCTTTGATATTACAATTAGAGAGAAACTGGTTATCTCAATGAATACTTTAAATTTTCCGCATGCATTATTTTTTAATATTTTTTCACTGTAGAATTTGCAACTCAGGGGTATGCAATTTTACTAAATTTCATGCAGTAACGATAATTTGTTGTCCTGCAGAAGAGTAAAAAGTATGACAGAAATTCTGTTGAAAACCCTCCTCCTTCTTAAAAGTTGGCATCTTCCTGGACCAAGAAACGTGTTTCTTTCATTATCAACATCGATTTATGATACATACATTACAATCCAACAACAATAATGATCCTTGCCCACGCATCACTTTCGTGATAATTTTTTCCCAATTGCTGAGCACATCAACAAACTATAACTTTACGTCAATTAGCGAGGGAAATGGGTAGAAAACAAATATCAACCGAAAACCTCAATTACTTATCAAGAACCTCCGATGTATATTTTTTTTTTTTTTTTCATAGAATTTTTATAATAATGAAATTCATGCCCTCATCTGCTCTTAGCCGACTCAAAATGGCCTCCATAGGAGCGGACCATGCGCGCGTGCGTTAAATTTATGACCTCTCTAAACCAATTACAACATATCCCGAGACAAAAAGCTAAAAATCAAGTAGCAAGGCATGCTTTGCGATACATCATTGATCTGCCATTTAAACCTATGGAAAAGGATCGATAGAGAGGGCGTTTGCCACGAACACCATAATAATCGATTCTTTACCATGGCTTCAAATGGGAAGATATCGATAATCGATTATTCAAGCCCCGCCACTGCTAAAAATATCAAAATCCGGCAACAAAACTCCGTTCTACACAAGTTTTCGATTTCAACGCGATAAATCAGGCGCCACCCCGGCCGACGTCCGAGGCAGTCGCAGAACTTTTAATATAATGTAGATAAGCGTAAACACGAAATGGATCGTGAAAATATTTTTCGGCCCTGTTAATACAATATTTATGGTCGGCAACTCTCCCCGGAGCGGCTCTTCCCGATTTATTAGAAAAAAGTGACATCCCGCATTCATCATCACGTCGGATTCTCGGAAATTTCCGGTCTGGCTCACGTAGGGGTTGAAAAAAAAAACAGAGACAGATGACAAGGAGGAAGGGGTAAGGTCATGCAAAATAGGACCCTTCGCGAGGCAGAGCACAAAATTGGGCTTTTTGCATAAGGGATGCTGAGGATAGACTCCTGAGGCATCCACCGCTTCGTTACCATCCGACAGGGTCGCCGAATCTCGCGGGTCTCCACCGGTGCCAACCCCCGAAAAGGAGAGATCCGGCACCCCTCGGGTCCTCGTCCCTTCCTTTTTTATAAGCGTCAATATCCAATTCCACAGGAACACAAAAAACATCCAGTTATCAACTAACAAACATCCCCTTTCATTTACAAATCTATTCAAATGATTTTTTTTTTCAACCCTTTCGTCCCCAGGAGGAACTGACACCAGCTTTTTTTCTTTTTGCTCCGCGCGTTATTTTTTTCTCACCCTCAGACCGGGAGACAGGTTTATAAAACCTTCGCGCTACGGTGAACAAAAAAAGTGTACCTACATTCATGAAAAAAAATACTAGGTTTCTGCTCCTGCTAACCGCATCCCGTGTGTAATGGGCGTCCCCCTTGCCATTATTTTTTATCTTTTCTTCCTTCTCCTTTTTGTTTCGTGCGACCCTTCTCGGCTCCCGAACGCGACTCCGCATATGCATATATTTCGAATCCTCCACTTTCGCATTATCCCGAACGAAAATTAAACCTTTCGGGCTTCGCTACAGTTGTGTTTACCAATTCTCATTATCGGCGCCGTAATGGTACATTGATTTCGAATTTACCATTTTTATCTCTTCCCCTGCTCTCTTGACTTCCTCCTCCTCTCTCTTCTCTTTTCTTCGCAGGTTTGAATTCTAATCATTTCCGTTTGTGAGCCTTGCACCCCTCTCCTCACTGACAGTTGCTATCGAACTCGTCTAATAAAATGAGTCACGGAATTGCCAGTGTAACCCAAACATGTGACCGTTCAAGAGAAAAAGAATCTTAAGTCCGGTTGAGACTTTTTACACAAAACTCCGTCTACTGTCCCGCAGAATATGCTCTAAGGTGGTTAGTCCATTCAGATGCCAACTTTGGGCGCTAAGTTGCCAGTAGATGGAAACTCTTGACAGCTTTTTCTTCCTATTACGTTTTTTAAAACCGTAAACGTCTGACCAACATATTACCTCAGATTGGTTTGAAATCACTCAGGGTTCTTTTTTTGTTTCGTTTTGGTTTATTTTCTTACCGGTCCATCAAAATGTTTGTAAACAAATCCTCCATGGTCTAATATAAATAATGCATTTTACAGTTTTTACGTGACTAATATCCTTTCTCTTAAACGGTCACAAATAAGTAAGTTGATTAGGCATTTAAGTCTCATAAGGTTTACAACAAGAACAGTGCTTTGAGTTTTAAGTTTCGTCATGGAATTTGTTTGGTGTTGATGATAGGTGAGTGAAATTCCAGCTTCCTTTACGAGATACATGCAAATCCTGTCACTTCAAGTTTTTCAAAATGATCAAACGCGATTTGTAGCGCTGAAGCGTAGAATTGATCAGTTTGAGAAAATTTTTGTTTCCCTTCACTTGCGGGTGATACCACCCACTCTGCATTCGAAGCCGAATTGTTGTATCATATTTAAGCATTGTTCAGCGACAGGAAACAAAAAGTCGTGCTCAAATCTCAAGTGAGCTTTAGCGCCTTCAGGCTGATTACCGAAATTGATAGACAAAGCGATAGACATAAAATCAGTGGGAAAATGGGGCGATCTTATTGAAGGATGGTTGCAATGGACAAAGGAGGTAAGTAACGGAATAACTAACGGCAACCGACAAGAGACTACCGTTAGACCACCATTTTCCCGCTTAGTCTATAAGAACGATCAGTTTCAACCAATAGGTGAGCTTCATGCTTTCTATGTCTTTTTTGTCTATAGTTTTGTCTGTCAATTCCAATAATCAGCCCACAGCTGATTGTTGAATTGTTGTTGAAGGATGTTAATCGACCAAACCCTATTTTAGCAATGTTATGTATCGATCACGGTGATTTATATCGATTCAGCAATCGATTTGCTGATCCCGTTGACGCGTTGGTAGGGTCCGTGTGCGGCGTGAAAAGGTTGTGGCGAAAATCCCGACTGCAACCCTTCCGCGGCAGTCAATAAAAACGCGTGAAAGAATTACGAGATAACAACCCTTCACAGAAGGGTTCCCGTCGGAATCCTAATTAGAGGCCTTTATTTTTAATTCGCCCATCTTGTAAGTGCGTTCCGCCGTGTCGCGGGAAATTGACGCCGCGTTAACCTCGCCTTCGTTCGGGCGGGAGGGGGGCCCAGTGACGTCAGGCGTTGCCAAATTTCATAGGACAATGTTGTCCTAAGGAGGAACGCCGTATGAACATTTGAATTTTTAAAGATTTCCCCCAATGAAATATTTATTTTTGATGAAAGTTATGCATTCATCCACTTTAAATTTTCATACACATCAGATCAGATTGCGAATAAAAGCTTTAGAAAACTGTAAGAAAAATATTTACAGTTTTTCTGAAAATTCGTGGTGCATCAAAGGGAATTTGGTAACGAATGCAACCTCACACGACGATTTCTAAAATGCACGAGCAAATCACACAATTCAATATTTTACAGAAATATGACAGCAGTTATATAGTCCAATATTTTTCTGGTTTTTGCTTGTAATCAGAGGGATAATTTGAAAAGTTGTTGAGCCGCATGTTGCATCTAATTATAATTATGGGTAGTAAAATTGTGTGCCTAAGATGCATAATTTTTTAACAATAAAAAAATAAAATAAAAAAAATAAATTGTTAAAAAAATTATGCATCTTTGGCACACGTTTTTATTATTCGTAGAGGGAAAATTCGTGATACTGCAATTAGAAACGGATACATTTGAAGCGAAAGGAATTTTAACTATGGGGGCATGAGCCCTGGCATACATATATTCTTATGGAGTTCATGGCTCATGTCAGGATGCATGTAGCTCCTTTGATTTAAATACGTCCAATTAATGTCCGACAGTCCCATGGTAAAAATTGCATTTCGTGAGTGGGAATTTTCAAAATTTAAATTTCCTGAGAATATCCTGCTACCCGAGAGAGAAAATCGAGGAAGTTTTTCAGAGTATTACGTTGACTTGTTTTCCAAAGAAAAAAAGCATGACAGAATGTCTAAAAAGTTGCAAAAATAGATACGAGGTTTCGCACTTCGGCCATCGATAGAGTTCCATGGAGTAATAAAAGCGCAAAACTCTTTTTCTCGGTTCAATCTGTACGCGAGTTCATTCCTCATTGTAAACGGTGGCGTGGCGTGATTTGCGATTTATCGATTGATCTGCCATTTAAACCTGTGGAAAAGGATCGATGAACAGGGTGTTCGCAACGGACGCCTTGATAATCGATTCTGTAACATATTTTTAAATGGGGAAATATCGATAATCGATTATCCACGCCACGCTACCGACGGTCCAAACAGTCTCGTCGTGACCAGGACGAATGAACGTAACTCCATACCAAGGTTGCAGAATTTACTCGAATAATGTAAATTTTCACACCAACGTACCTGTGCGCTTTTTGTTAAAAAATTTCTGATTTTCGCATTGGATCAGAAGAAAAAGAAGTGAAATTTTCAGTTAGAATAGCTTAAGATTCTCCTAGGGCTTCCGTTTATGGTCCGTCAAAAGTTCCGGGAATCGGAACTTTTTTGTTACGATATCTCCCACTTCATGATCGTCAAAAGTTCCAGGGCTCCTCTTAGATTTTTTCGAAAGTTCCGGAAAATGCAAAAGATCCGCACTGAAAAAAAATTCTCGGCGTTTTTACCACGGTCCGTTGGTACCTTTATGTACCATCTCACTTTTTTTTACCAATTATTGGTAATTTTACCAAGACAGACTGGTAAGCTTACCTAAACACCGGTATTTTTACTATTTTTTCGGTAAGAATACCACTTTTATTGGTAATCGATTCCCGGTAACTTTGCCATTTAATCTCGGTAATTCTACCACAGTCGAAAAAAAATATTGGCGTTTTTACCAAGGTCCATTAAAATTACAGAGAAAGTTCAATAATTTTACAGAGATTTCTCGGTAAAATTACCAATTCCATAAATGGTAATTTTACCAAGAAAAAACTGGGATCAAATAGAACCCTGAATTCTTGGTAATATTACCCTTTTCTTAGTAAATACACCGAGATTTTTTTTTCAGTGCAGGGCTCCCGTTCATAGTCCGTCAAAAGTTCCGGGATTCGGAACTTGTTTGTTACGATATCTCCCACTCCATGACCGTCAAAAGTTCCAGGGTTCCTCTCAGATTTTTTCGAAAGTTCCGGAAAATGCAAAAGATCCGGAACATTTCGAGAATTTCAAAAGTTCCGGGAAAAATTCAGGAAAATCTTGAAAATCCCGGAATTCGGAACTAGTCCCGGGAAATGGGTGCACTGGATTCTCCTAGTAAAAATGCTATTTGTACGGGAAATTTGACAACGATGAAATGGACGTATTTCTACCAAACAGACCTATGTGGAGGTGAGAACTATGGGGTGTGCTCGTCGAAGCTGCATAAGAAGCAATGTAAAAGTGGGCGTGGTTCCTTTTGAAGAATTGGAAAAGCGGGATATTGCATTCTATCAAACAGACTTATGTGCAACTGAATGCGGAATTCATGAGCCGCGGGCATGGCAAGAGAGCCTTGTGGACAGGGCTCATGAGTTAAAGAGTCCCTCCAACGACCTGTTCGTTGTGCCGGCGAACGATCATTGCCGCTGACGTCACTGGCGCTTTAATATTCTCATGCACTCTTACGGCCAGAGAACTAACGAGCACACCCCACATTTCTCACCTCCACATAGGTCCGTTTGGTAGAAATACGTCCAAATGCAGTTACGTTCTTCTGTGGGGACAACGACGATCTGTCACGTACACACGAGGACCTTCGTCCCAAATTTTATTCAAAACGCGTCATAAACGCAGCCGACCGAGAGGAGTAACAACTGACAAGGCTTTGACTCGATAAATAGGAAGTGCGAAACGTGGAAATGCGCATTAAGTGCACTTGAGCTGATAGATAATTTAAAAATGATAAACTATTGTCGATAGTGAACTCAAAGGCCGGGCCTCAATGGGATAACACCGGATCGACCTACTAGTTGCCAAACAAACACCTTTCTTTTATCTTTCCTTCCTCCTTTCATGCGTCCTTCCCTTTTTTCGGCGGAGGGATCTCAGGGTGAGGGTCGGGATCCTTTTTTCATTATGCAGGCGCATGCAAAGGGATCCAGGGATCCGACTTGTTAGGTGCGCCGCGATGAAAAAACGGGATGCAGCGCTGCTCAATAGCCCACGAACTATCTCCCGCTATCTGTTTATCGTTACAAGCCTATTAACTTCTCAAGTTTTTGCCACGGTTCTCACCCTTGCCGTGACTTCCGTCATCTCCATTCATCCCTGCATCACCTCTGTTTCAGGCCAGATGATGGGTTTACCTCGAGGAGCCTGCCAACGCGCCAACGAATATCACCCGATCCTCCTGAAGGGAGCCTCGTTGTTGAAGATGGAGGGATCTTTCGCATTTGGTGGCGGGTTTTTCGAAGCTTGAAGATTGCACTGTGGAAAATGGTAAATTTTAAAACTTTCATGGAAACAAATTCGGTAATATGTTGGTATCGACAAGGTCAGGACCAGAAAAGAAGTCTCATGCGATCTGCCTTGCTGCGAAAAAACGCCGTATGAACCCTCGGGCGTTGCCAAATTTCCTTTGATAAAACACGCATTTTCTGGTAAACTTAAAAATATTTTCCTTTCAGTTTTTTGGATGATTTTGTTTGCAATTTCACCTATAGCTCCTGAAAATTTAAAGGAAAAATATTCATGACTTTTCTTAAAAATAAACCTTTTATCGAAGAAAATCTGGCAACTCTCGAATGTTCATATTGCGTGTTTCCTTATCACTGCAGTGTTCTCCGTATAATGTTATGTCGGAAACGATTCCATCAACGGGAAGTTTGGAGATCACTCCGAAACAACATTTTAACACAGATCAAAGGAACAACTTTTTGCAACTAGGAACCACAATTTCTAGCTCATACGTAAGAACATTTATGTGCATAAAGAAAATGATGGTATATATGTTGTTTCGTAGACGATCCATAAATTCTAGTGACCAATTGCTAGACGTAGTCCAATTGGCGTAGGGCCGGATTTACCTACTTGCCGCCCATGGGCCGCACGGTGGATCGAGTCAATTAGCGAGGTCGGACATTAAATTTGTGACTAAAACTGCCATTTTTGATGTTTATTTCGTCACATTTTAAAATTCGAAAGGTGCTGGTAGAAGAAAATTTTACGAGAAAACCGATGGAACCACTTTCAGAACTCCAAACTTTGTATAAAAGGAGTTATGAACGTATAAAGTTTCCAAATTTTGGCCGACCTCTCCTATCGACTCGATCCATTGTGGGCCGCCTATATTTTGCCGCCCCTTCTCATTCGTTTTGAGACATCAATAGAGCCATCAAATGAACGTGCCAGAGGGGGTGGAGACGCGTTTACTCGTGGTGAACACATTTTTTGGGAAAGCCCTGTCAACACTACTAGCAAAAATTTACCAAACTTTGCGCGAAAGTTAAGTTTCGAAAACCTATCTCTGTGTGAACAAGGCCTTCTATTCCTAAGAAATGAGAGAAAAAATTATGAAAGAACAAACATAAATGTGGTCTAATGATTTTAACTTCCGCCGCCGCGCCGCGCAGACTGCACTATGTCGCAATGCGTGAGGTATTCCAACAGTTTTGTAGGCGCTCTGAGTTTCACGGCGACCGCTGCTGAACGCACTGTGTTTGACGCAATGCGTGAAGTATCCACGCAGTCATGTAGGCGTTATGCGTTTCATGCTGACCGCAGTGTGTTTGGTGCAATGCGTGAAGTATTCATGCGTTCTTGTAGGCGCTATCCGTTTCACGCTGATCGCACTATGTTTGATGCAATGCGTGAAGGTGTGCGTTTCTGCGTTAAATGTGCTGTCTCTTGTATCACTGAAAGAGGACAAAATTAGAAATTACTTTATTCTCAGGAAATAAGAGATTTTGTCGCCTTTTCTCGATTGTAATTTTTTTTCTAAATCCGATTGTTTTTATACTAACATTTAAAAAAATTGCAAAATTTGCCGCCCCCTAGATTTGCCGCCATTGGCCGCGGCCCGTGTGGCCACCCCCTTAATTCGGCCCTGAATTGGCGATCAGACTAAAGAAAGGACGCCATTTGTTTTCTTGCCGTTTAATCAATATTAATTGAAAATGCTTACATCTTGTTTAGGCGTTAATTTAGATATTAAAGGTCGTGCGCTTTGTTTCCCTCGTAATTTTAGAAAGAAATCATATTGCGCAGTGTTTACATTAACGGACAATAATTGTAGCACATTAATAGCACATTAATTATTGCCAAGTGCTCCAGTGATTAATAATCTCAACGCTTCAGCTCCGTGCCACATCTAGGTTGACATCCAGGTAGCTGGTATTGACTACTTGCTTAATTGAAGGCGCAATGCCGATGTCTTGTTGCCTTTAAGTCACGTCTACTCTCATTTGAATATTTTTACATCATATCTCACCCTTTTTGCTATTGTGCACATTTCCTCTTTCGAAAGGAAAAAATCCCTAAAACGAAGAAAATTCGAAACCTTTTTTGGGATTTCTTGTGTTTCGGAGTGTTTTTTTTTTTTTTTTTTTTTTTTTTTTTTAGCCTCTACCAAGTTAATGGTTTTTGTGTCGTAATGAATCTAATTTTCCTCAACGAAATTAATCAATTCTGAATTGGCTCGTGGCGGTTGAGACAGAGAGCGGCACAGCCATAAAATCCAACGGAACAGTTAGTGGTCCTACGTGCCTGGGTAAGGAGCGCGATAAATTAGAAATATTTGCGAGGCATTAGGAGCACTGCCGTGCTAAGGAAGAACGCCGTATGAACATCCGAGAGTTGCCAAATTTCCTTCGATACAAGGTTTATTTTTGAGGGAAGTTATGAATATTTCTCTTTGAAATTTTCAGGAGCTTTAGAGAAAATTGCAAACAAAATTATATGAGAAATTGGAAGAAAAATATTCATACATTTACGAGGAGATTCAAGTTTTATCAGAGGAAATGTGGCGACGCTTGAAGGGTCATACGGCGTTTTTCCGTAACACGGCGGAGCATATCTGCGTTGAAGAGATCTAGAGCCGGGATAACAAGTCGAATGCATCACGCCTCAGCGAGCATTGCAGCGCGGCGTCGCGTCGGGCCCATTCTGCCAGGCTGAGAAAAAACGCCGTATAAGCACTCTAGTGTTGCCAAACCACCCCCGATAAAAGTTAAAATTTACGGAAGGTTATGACTATCATCTTTCGAAATTTTTATACGATTTAGAGATATTATTGCGAGTAAAATGCTACGCAAAACTGAAAGAAAATAAGCTTCAATTTTCCTTGAAAATTCGTTTTTTATCAAAGGAAATTTGGCAACATGCGAATGAAAATACGGCGTTTTTCCGTAGCACGAAGCTCCTTTAACAGGTGTCGCGGGGACTTTGCGTGCGCCGCGATACCGCTCTCAGGAAGCCCCTAACTCCAACGACAAGCAGGTGGATGTTATGCGGTTCTTGCCAATTGCGATGGGTAAACATCGCCACGAGCTTTCGAGTAATTTTTATGAATGGGAGCTTTATGGGTGAACCTGCTGGCGTTGCCGACGTGAAAGGGTTGCAGAAACATCCTGCCGGTTCTCAGACCAAAAAACTGCGTAACTCGTGCATTTTAATGTTGGGAATCGGTGTGATGAGGAATAGTGGAGATTATGATTACCAAAGTAGTGGTATGAACGCTTAATTGGACGTATTTCTATCAAACGGAACTATGTGCATTAAGACATGCGCCCTGAGACCCATAAGTATACACGCATAACAGGGCTCACGTAATAATGCACATAGTTCCGTTTGATAGAAATACATCCAATTAATGATAGCTCTGCCGGCGGCGTGGCGTGCTTTGCGATATATCGATTGATCTGCCATTTAAACCTGTGGAAAAGGATCGATTATCAGGGTGTTCACAACGAACACCTTAATAATCGATTCTTTACCATAGCTGCCAATGGGGAAATATCGATATATATCGAAGCACGCCACGCCACTGAGCTATGCCTTACCTGGAGAAGTGAGAAAAGCGAAAGTGCCTTCAATTTTGAACATGCAACACGCACATCCGTGGAACACGAATAATTGTATCAAAGCGCCGTCAGTCACAACCATCTCACAGTCAGTGTAAAATTCGTGGGTCAAGATAATCGCTGATTTGAATCGATCATTCTAAAAAAGTCTCGAGCACCAGCAATTATAATATGAGAAAAGTAGTAAAGAACAATTTAATCGATTTGCTCTAAATTTCAGAGCTCTGAAATATTAAAGCGATGAATCATTTAATCACAAATGCATTATCTTCTATCGATTTGCATAATCTACGATTTAAAACAGGGAGATTATTACAGTTTCTAATGTTTTTTCGTGTTTTCATTTCTGGCGCCTCAGCCTTTTTAAGAATGGCCAATTCAGTCATTGGCTGGTTCAAGGACTGGGCAACGGGGGCAACCAGTACCTGTCCACGGACGGGCCAAAAAACTGTCCTGTCTCCGGACGAGGGTAAATTCGCCAACGAGGTGTTACATACATGTCTTATTTATCGATACATCACGTTTCATCCCCATCTATCCTGTGTCATACTTTCCAGGCCCGATTCACCTCGAACCATCCCATTCCATTCCAATTTATCCCGTTTTATCAAGATTTATGCTGATTTTTGTCGCTTTATCCCGGTTCCTTGGAATTTAAATTTACCGAGGTTTTTCAATGACGTTCTCTGATTGGTTAATCAAGCGACCAATGAGAAAGCAAATCGACGTAGAAGTACACACAGAAAACGACTTATCTTTTTTAATATGGTAAGACAATTAATATTATGAATCTAGAGGATGTGCTCTCGAAACAAGACGGTCTATCGCTCAGTTTTTTTCGTAAAATCAAACGAACCACGCGAGAAAGTTTCAAAGACGAAAGTTTCAAGGCGTCACTCAGTGGATCGAGTCAATTGGAGAGGTCGGACATCAAATTTTCAACTGAAACTGCAATATTTTGATGTTCACTTCGTCACATTTTAAACTTTACGGGGTGCTTCCAGAGGATAATTTCACGAGAAAACCAGCGGAACCACTTTTAGAACCTCCAAGTTGTGTCTATAAAAGTTATGAGCGTTTAAAGTTTCCAAATTTTGTCCGACCTCTCCTATTAACTCGATCCATTCTACGTCATATCGCCTGATTTCGCTTTAACGCGTATCACATCGGGACGTATTTCTATCAAACGAAACTATGTGCATTAAGACATGAGCCCTGAGACCCATAAGTATACACGCATGACAGGGCTCACGTAATTATGCACATAGTTCCGTTTCATAGAAATACATCCATCGATCCAATCATTACACGACTGCATTCAAACATCCGGCCAACACCGTCGAAGCCAACGAAAAGCGATAGTGTAAGGAGTGGGTGAGGGACTGAGGGGATTTTTTATCAGGGAAAGGGAGTAAACGGGGGGGGGGGTGGTTCAAAGTCGAGCCGAAAAAGGCGGTCTGATGGTGGCTCGGCGCCAATAATACCCATTGGGTAACGAGACATTCGTTAGCGTGGTGGTGGCTGATGATACCGCGGGCGTTATCCATCAAATGTTTGATGGATCAGAAAGCATGATTGATCATTCGCTGGGCCCATTCGCCCATTTTCGTGCGCGTTGTCGACGCCGCCGCGAATGTGCGTTCCGTCTGCGGCGCGTCACGCCTCTGGGAAATCACAACGAGGATATTCTCAAAATGTTGTCGAAAATGTTTTAAAATATTGTACGGGGTTGCCTCAGTCAAGGAATACCGCGGCGGGAAAACCGGGAGATGTAAAGGAATTTTAAAAAAATCAGGGAAAATCTGGACATTTTGGGAAAATCTGGAAGTGTCAAGGAAAATTGTGAATTCACCTTTATTTGATATTAAGAATGGGTTTGACGTTTTGAACAACAAATTTTGCTTGAAATCTATTTCAAATTATGTCAATTTAATCATCCGGCATATCTTCAATTGTCAGGGAATTTGACTCAAACGTGTCAGAGAAATCGGGAAAATGTCAGAGAATTTCATCTTCCAACTTCTGTGGCAATCCTGAATAAATATTTTCAAAACTATCACATGTTAGGGGCCGCTCCAGTATTACGTGAGCCACTAAAGCCAATTCATCGATATCATCATCAAAATATTCACACATCGATTCCAGGTGAGGTAGCTAGCCTACTTCGACAGTAGGACTAGTTTCTTATGGGACTGTTGCTGAATAAAGATTCCTCTCAAATTCAGAACCAACTGTGTGAAAATCTGTGTCCAGATATGAAACCTAGCCATTCCTCAAGTGAGTCTACGATAAAAATTCAAACGCCAAATTATTTTTTGTAAAAATTAACGCCCGTAAGATCCCATGTTATTGAGGTAATGACAAGAATATTATGAACAGTTCCCCTCCCTGCCCGCCTATCGTTTCATGTATTCGACGTTTTTCGTGCGTCACCACCAAATATTATACATCGTTGAATTAAACTCAAAACTATATCTAACATATTTTTTCGTCAAATGGTTTCTTCCAGTTTAATTCAGTTTGAACAATCCACGCCTATAAACGGCAAATTATTAAATTTACGCCAATTTTAAGCCAACTTTTAACTACCTCGCCGCAATTTTTCATGCGCACTTTTGGGTCCATGTTGTGGAAAAAGCTGTAACTCAATTTTAATTGAGTCTCGAAGCGCACAAGAGTCCATATCAACTGCGGCTCAGGAGAGAAGTCACTTCCCTCTTCCGTGACATGACAGTTCGAGTCCGGGTAAGGAAGTTGGGCGAGCAGATGCGCCAACGTGACAGAATATAAACACGCCGGAACCTCGCATGCACTGATTTAGAATGCGAGATGCTGCCAGCGCAGATTTCGAGGGAGCATAATTAGAAATCCGGGGGGGCCGATCGGAGCAGGGGGGTGCTTTCTGGCGCGGTGCAGGGCGCAGGGCCCAAATTATTCGTCGGATCCCTGTTCCGCTTGGCACTACAATAGGGGCGCACCGCGGGTTGCCGCGAGTTACGGGTCCGGAACCCGAAAAGGTTACGGTTGTTTTAATTAAGCACCAGCGGAGGATTCGCTCCCTGGCTGCTTAGCGGTCCGACCCCGAAGACTTCGAGTATTTTAAGGGATGATTTCTGGACCGATTGAAAATGGGTCAATGAAGAATTTGCAGATGCATGAAATTCGGTCGATTTCATATTTAAGTTAAACTATTCAGAAAGTGAGCACGAGGATACAATTCTGCCGTGCTAAGGAAGAACGCCGTATGAACTTTCAGGCGTTGCCAAATTTCCTCTGATAAAATACGAATTTCTCCGGGAATATTTTTCTTCCGATTTTTCAGACTATTTTGTTCACAATTTAATCTAAAATATCTTAAAATTTCAAGGAAAAATATGCATTAATTTCGTCAGAAATGCATTTTTTATCCGGGAAAATTTGGCAACTCTCGAATGTTCATACGACGTTCTTCCTTAGCACGGCAGAATTTGGTTGTACATTGAACAATTATTGGAGAAGATATCTCAAAATAATCTAATCCTCTAAAATACATGGGTTTAAATTGAAAATGTCATCAGATGACACAAGGCGGCACATTTTCTCACTTTTAATCTATTCTTCTAAAGTTAACTATGTCAGAGAGCAATTATGAAAAATATTGCGAACTCACCTCACAAAACACTCTCGGATAAAATTATTAAACGTTCTCGGTAATTTTACTGGACCTTGGCAAAAACGACAATATTTTTTATCGACTGTGGTAGAATTACTGAGATAAAATGGCCAAGTTACCGGGAATTGATTACCAATAAAAGTGGTATTCTTACCTGATTAAACAGTAAAAATACCGGTTTTTAGGTAAGCTGACTAGTCTGTCTTGGTAAAATTACCAATAATTGGTAAAAAAAGTGATATGGTAAAGGTACCAACGGACCTTGGTAAAAACGCCGAGAATTTTTTTTCAGTGTATGCCAATGCATCCACCTCAGCTGAACACTCTTCCTTCTCAATCTTGCACTGATCCTCATTAGAGTTCAATTTTTGAATTTAAAGGAATTCTTGGCATTTTTGGGCCTTGATTTACACGCAGCATTGCATGATCGTATATTCAAGAATTCCTGAGAAATGTCCTAAAATCCAGGAATAATCGATGGATTTATCGAGTATCAAATGGATTTCATTTTGCAGCAAGGAACCACTATCCCTGGCTCTTTCGAAAAATCACCTTTCTGCAGAGGGAAACCAATGGCATATTATGGACCGCGTTTAACAGAAAGGAACCAAGCCACATCAGCTGTTGCCAGATTTAACTGGGCGAGTCAATTTTTTACGAGAGAACGTTTGTGCGGATCCCTTTGAACATTTTAAGGAATTTGCGTCGTACCATGAAGAAAATTCACTGAAATTTGCGGGAAGATCCGCCAAACCGTTTTCATGTAAAAAATTAGTTCGTCCGATTAAATTTAGCAAAAGCTGATGTAGCTTGGTTCCTTTCTACATAGCGCGGTCCATATGTTGTTTCTAAAATGAGCCAGAAATTGTGGTTCCTTATGGCAAAATGTAGTCCAAAGTATTCTCCAAAATGCTGTAAAACTACCTTGAGCTAATTTGACTGCATTTTGCAATTTAGAACTATAATTCTGGCCCGGTTTAAAAACAACGTATGTTCCATCAGTTTCTCTATGCACATAAGTGTTTTTTTCAGATGAGCCAGAATTTATAGTTCCAAATTGCAAAATGCGGTCCAATTTTCCCTCATGTTTTTCGAAGCTTCCGGAACGAAGCAAAAACACTGATGACATAGAGATCCAACAAGATGTGTATCCTGTCACTGAACTGCTCAAAGAATCTCCCGAAACCCAGGCCACGGATTTTCATCACTCTTGTTTTCATGTTCGCAGAAAAGGGAGATCAGGACGCCTCTTGCGCGGCACAAACGACTCGCAGTGTGAATTCATCAGGAGCAGCCTCAACAAAACAGAAGGGAACTGAATTAGTGGAAAATGAATGACAACATTGCCGCAATTCAACCTCAGGTATACAGCATTGCGTGAATTTCTGCATATCAATAAGCCCGATCTGGCAACCTCGAGTAGGAGCGATAAAACGCGATAATGCAGCGTTACTCTCCTGCGTTTAGGTGCAAATGTTTTCGACGTCTTCAAAAGAGCGCCGCGCAGCGTAAAAAGGCTCTCCTCTTTTTACCGACTTCGAATTTTCCCGCCGTCCCCTCACGCAACAGCGCTGCCAAATATTGTAAAGTATTGCGCAATTCAGCGACGCGAGGATAACTAGAGTACCTATATTGTGAGAGTATGATCACTGGGCTTCATGGAGAGGCTTAGGTCCCAAAAATGGCGGTGCTTTGTTTTGGTTTTTGTGGATGGGAGGGGGGTCATCGCCAACTTTTGACGGTTATCACCAACCGCACTTGCTGCCAACCTTACAACATCTAAGACAATTTTTCTCAAAAATTGCACACGATTAGCCTTAAAAATATGTAAAGAAGTCGCAAAAGTGCATTTAGGTAAATTTCTCGTTACGATAAGCAATGAAAACTACATTTTGAGTCATTTTGCATTACATTAATTTATGGCGTCCGCCATTTTTGGGTCCTAAGGGCTCCATTCAGCCCAAGATGGCTGAGCCAATCAGAGGTGGTAACACCAGTGGCCATACTCTCTCAATATAGGTACTCTAAGAGTTTGTAATCATTACATGATTCGCAATTTGATGGACGCCACCCAGAAAAACTAAAATATCACCCTCGTAAAAGTGGGACATTGTGACATCACTCTGATTGTGTTACATGAAGCAGTGTGATAATGCCGTGATGTCCGCTGAAAGTTTTGCCTTCATAGTGACGTCATATTGGCGTCTGAATGTTCAGAGTGATGTCAGATTGATGTCATCATGATTTGGGCGTATTTCTGCCAAACGGAACTATAAACGAGTGGGAAAGATGGGGTGTGCTCTAGAAAGCTGCGTAAGAAACCATGTTCCTGTGAGCGTGATTCCCTTTGGAGAAATGGAAAAGCAGGATTATACATTCTATCAAACGGAACCATGTGCCAACTGAATGCGGCACGCATGAGCCATGGATATTTGATAAAAGCATAGTGGACAGGACTCATGAGTTCAAGACTCCCAAGAGAAGCTTGGGTGGCTTCGTCGCCGCAGACGTCACTGGCGCTTTGTAATTCCCATTCATTCTTACGGCCCTTGACTAACGAGCAAACCCCTTCTTTCCCACCTGTCTCTAGTTCCGTTTGGCAAGAGTACGTCCATTTGTTCCATAAAGCATTGTGATGTCAACGTGACGAAGTCATTGTGTTCCACTTTTACACCGAAAAAAAGGGACGCTGTCCAGGGCCGGATTTACCTACTTGCCGCCCATGGGCCGCCTGTATTTTGCCGCCCCCTTCTCATTCGTTTTGAACATCAATAAAAACCATCAAGTGAACGTGCCAGCGGGGGTGGGGTGCATAAGATGCGTTTACTCGTGTTGGAAAAATTTTTTGGGAAAGCCCTTTCAACACTACTAGCAAAAATTCAACGAACTTTGCGCGAACGTTAAGTTTCGTAAACCTATCTCTGCGTGGACAAGGCCTTCCATTCATAAGAAATGAACGAAAAAATTATGAGAGAACAAACATAAATGTGGTTTAATGATTTTAACTTCCACCGCCGCGCCGCGCAGACCGCACCGTGTTTGGAGCAATGCGCGAAGTATTCACGCAGTCTTGTAGGCGCTATGCGTTTCGCGCTGACCGCTCTGTGTTTGGCGCAATGCTTGAAGTATTCATGCATTCTTGTAGGCGCTATCCGTTTCACGCTGAGCGCAGTGACCGCACTGTGTTTGATGCAATGCGTGAAAAATTCATGCAGTCTTGTAGGAATGTAGGCGCTAATATGTGTCACATGCCGACCGCCGCGCCGAGGGCTTCTCCTTTTCATCTCAAGTCCTCGTCATCGTTTCTCTCAAAGTCGCGCCGTTCCTGGCCAAATTGCGTGTTTGGTCTCTCTCTCTTAACTCGATTAATTAAAAGTGTTGTGGTGCTGTCTCTTGTATCACCGAAAGACCACAAAATTAGAAATTACTATACTCTCAGGAAATGAGAGATTTCGTTTGTAATTTTTTTTCTAAATCCGATTTTTTTTATACCTACATTTGAAAAAATTTGCCGCCTCCTAGATTTGCCGCCATGGGCCGCGACCCATGTGGCCACCCCCACAATCCAGCCCTGACGCCGTTTTAACATTCTGGATGAAAGTGTGCGACAACTCACAAAACGCTGAGTTAACCGCAACACTAGTTACTACAGCAATCTGAAGATGTAAAGCTAACTGCTGCGTGGCGGTTAGCTCAGCCTTTTCTGAGTTGTCGCACACTTTCATCCAGAATGTTATGATAGCATCCTTTTTTTCCGGTGTGCCAGGGCACTTTCCGGACCACGTCAGAGTTGTAAAGTACGCGATTGGGACAAAAAAAAATCTCGGCGTATTTACTAAGAAAAGGGTAAAATTACCAAGAATTCAGGGTTCTATTTGATCCCAGTTTTTTCTTGGCAAAATTACCATTTATGGAATTGGTAATTTTACCGAGAAATCTCGGTAAAATTATTGATTTTTCTCGGTAATTTTACTGGATCTTGGTAAAAACGCCAATATTTTTTATCGACTGTGGTAGAATTACCGAGATAAAATGGCAAAGTTACCGGGAATTGCTTACCAATAAAAGTGGTATTCTTACCTGAAAAAAACAGTAAAAATACCGGTTTTTAGGTAAGCTTACCAGTCTGTCTTGGTAAAATTACCAATAATTGGTAAAAAAAAAAGTGAGATGGTAAAGGTACCAACGAACCTTGGTAAAAACGCCAAGAATTTTTTTTCATTGCAATGACCGAAACCTAAATATTAAAAACTTATTTTCCGGTAAACTTAACAGCGCTGTGCCGAGGCTATCTCCTTACATAAACCCTTATGAGTTTCAGGAGACGGAGCCTTGTCTTTGCTTTTGATAAGATTTTGTAGCCCCACCCCCCCCCGCCCCGCCCCTTTTTCCGTGTTTTTCGAGCGCTCCTATTCAACAACGGTTTATTGCCGTCATCCACGATGCACCTTGCACATTGCACCCTGCAATCGGATTCAACCCCCTCCCCTCCCCCCGTATCGCACCGCACCGCGCCCGGCACGAACCGCTGATCCCCGTAGAATTTCAATTGTACTTGCGCGGTTTTCGCTCGGTGTAGCTTTCTCCACCCCACCCCCGTCCACTCTACTAATAATGGATCAGTGTAGCGATTTTACAGACGGATCCCGCGTTTATAACCGGCAGCTAAAAAATATTTCCCGTATTATCAGCCTGGAGAACAGTTCTTCCTCCACTCTCGCTTCCTCTCCCAGGCGGAGTTTCGCTTTTACGGGCGCGGGAGGGACTCCGGAACAATGAAGAGGGTCTTCAAAGTAAGATCCTTAAAGTGAAATCCTCGTGAGGGAGCTTTGAAAGTTCTCCGCCTCGCGCACACTCGGTTGGGATTGAAGCCGCGGAGGCCAAAAATCAAAACTTGAACCCGCGACCCGGGTAGCCGTGATCGCGGTAAGTTGCGATTAGATCGGAGAATGTATCGCGATTTTATCGACGTCGGTCGATCGCAATTATCGAATGAAAAATTGCGATAAATTGCGATTTTATCTCATGAATTTGCAATAGAGTCGCGATTTTATCGACAGCGATTTATCGCAATATTATCGAATGAAAAATAGCGATAAATTGAGATAGAAATTCGATTTTATTGAACGCGATTTGGTTGGGATAAAATCGCGACAAGATTGAGGACAGTCGGTTAGATGTTGATGATCCTGGCGATTTTATCGCCAAAAAAAATCGTAAAAAATCGCAACTTAATTTCACAATATCACGATTTTTCCGTTTAAAAATTTTACGAGGAGGTGTTACTTTCTTCCTTTGAAACATTCTGGAAACCGACCTCGGTTAGTCCAGTAGTTAGCGCAAATGACTACTGACTCAAAGGTCCCGGGTTTGAATGGTGTCCACGGTGACAACTGACAAGGTTTGATGGTCTCAGATCGTGTCACTTTGGAGAGGCCTAAATGGTTGCTCTGTCTCTCGTTTATCTATCCTTCCTCTTCACCCTTCAATTTCTTCTGCCAGGCCTTTATAGACGAGATAGCTCACTTAGACTAGCTTAAAAAAACCTTTCTGAGAATTGTCTATAGGTACGTTAAAAATAGTGTCACGAAATTGCAAGTCAAAGAGTTATTAGTTTTTCCCTTGAAATAATCAAACACTTTATACACTTAATACAATACTTTGTAGTGTTTTCTCTTACTTCGACTTGCTCTTGTTTCATTTTCCGAATTTTTGTTTCCATCTTTTCGACTCGTCCGGGGCAGAAAAGCAACTACGGTTGTTGCTCCCATATAAGACCCTTTTGAAGATGGTAGAGGATGCTAACCAATTTTCACAAAAAAATAGCTATCAAATTTTAAAAATTCATAGACGGAGGCAACCAAAAAGGAATATCAAATAGAGATAGGCATGGATAGGAAGGGATGATGGAGAAAGAATAGGACCATTTGTCAAGAAACCCTCGTAGAAAGTATGTGAGAGCCAACTTCTGAAAAATTGTCAGTGTCATTGAAATTTCAACTTTTCCTCGGCCGTCTATCCCTCCAGCTTGGAGCCTTCATCCCGACCCCCTCCGTGGAGGGATGAGAGGGGGGTTGAGAAGAGGTTGAGGAAAATCTCGGCAAGGGTTGTTACTCCTTTGAGCCTACTTTATTCAGAAAAGTTTTCAGCCGATCACGGATAAGAATGAAAGCAGCGTTGCCACCTAAAGTTTCACTAATGGACCTCTGAAAGCGTAAAAATGTTTGCATCACAAGGCATACCTCGTCAAATATCCTCGCAAAAAATATATGGACTTATCGTCGTTTCCTTGACGAAAGAACGTAACGACACTTTAAAGTTGCCAAATTTACTAGCGCTAGTTGCTTTTTTTACAATGAGAATCTTGGGAAATTCTAGCTGAAACTTACACTGATTTTTCTTGTTTAAAAATTCGACAAAATTTCAATGAAAATTTCTCAGGTTTATTCTTGTAAATAATCGAATTATTTGAGTTAATTTTGCAACCTTAGAATGAAATTGTGTTCCTTCGTCTGGGAAATTATTCGAACGAACACTTTCATAATCGATTCTTTACCACAACTTCATATGGGGAATCGTCGAAAATTGATCATTCACACCTCGCCACTAGAACGTATAATTATCTAACCTTGTCTGGGCATCCACTCTCGATAGAGAGCCATTCTGCCTTCATTTGTCACGTATGCAACACGCACATCCACAGTGCAAGTATAGTTGCATCAGACGATGAGATCGGCGCCCCAAGAAATCGGCTGATCTACACTGACAATGAGAGGGAAGACACCAAGTTAAATTGGACGTGTTTATATGCTGAAAGAATCATGTTAAATGCATACCCTGTGCACATAGTTCGTTTTAGCATAAATACATTCGACTAAGAGGAGCGCAGTGAATGAACCAGAGCACAGTAAAAAAGCCCAACATAAATTAATAATTTAAAAAAAACTCAAAACAATCATCAACATCGATGGCCAAAGTGCAAAACTACGTATATTCATTGTATGGTCTTCAAAATTTACGCTCTTGCTATATTTTCACTAACAATAAGAGAAATAAGCTATCTTTATAGCGTGAAATTTTTACAGAAAATTCTGCTGACAGAGTAGAGAAATCCTGAAGTTTTCAAGGAAATACGTTAACTACTTTTCCAAAGAAAAAATATTATAAGACAGGAAATCTGCATCAACGTGATAAACGGAGATACGTGTTTTCGCACTTTGGCCATCGATTTATGTAACATAAATTCAAATAATTTTAAAGCGTTTATTTCCGTCTCATTTGAAAGTATGTAGAACAAATGCTTTATAACGACTGAAGTCATGCGTGAAAAAGGTTTTCCAACAGTTTGATAGTTTCTTCAATAGCTTATGTACTTTCTTACGTCCTTCTGTGGGCTTACATGGGTGTCCTGAACTACGAAACTACTAATTAAAAGTGCTCATAGACACGTTATTTTTACCATAGTCTCACGAGCGGTGCACCAAACAGCGGATTTTGAGTAATTTCGGTGTGCTCATCTTGATTTTTGTACGATTTTACCTCCATGAGTCCACTTACTTGGCTATGTTTCATTCGTACAACAGACACATTTAACTGGTGGAAAAAACAAATTCCATAACCATAAAAAGCCTCCATTACAAGAGAAAATGAAGCTTATTTTAGTCGGTCTGACACTGTCGGCAGAGAGCGCGAGCAAACAGCGTTTTCCGAATGGGAAAGACAGACATTTTTCATCCTGGAGTGACAGTAAACATATTTTTCCGTTTCTTACGATTTACCCGTGCTCATGAATAATTCCAATATTTACATTAGACAAGCCTGATTCTAAATTCGTCCGCTGAAATGCCGCTTAGAGCGCAGTCATTAAGATCGCAGATGTGGGAACAATAAAAAGGTCATGAAGAACACGCATTTTTCTCTGAGTGTTTTCTCAGTCCCCTGGATATATCATCCATTAGATCGAATCCAAAAATAACACCAGAAATAACTATAATAAAAAGAGCCCTCAAAGAAGAACACCAGTCACAGCAAGGGTTCAGATACATTTTATAGTTATTTTGCAGGGTGGACCTTCATCAAATTTCTTGTTCTTGTACAGATGTAAACATTTTTACTCTATTCCTTTTTTGGATCTTTAAACACGGAAACTGGCTTCGCACAAGAATTTTCCGGGTTTCCAAGATTTGAATTTTGATTTTCTGCGTGTTTGGAATGTCATTCTCGGCATTAAGACAGTTCCGACGAATAAAAAATGAAGACTCTATGTTGGACGAACTTTTTCTAGTCCACGGTCTAAATATTGACAACCACTAATCGAATGTAATGTTGCTCATTCTTAAATCGGATAGTTTTTAAAGAGAAAGAATTTTTTACTTCATATCGTTCTTCTCGTACATCACTTTATTGAGTCTAGGTTCCATGTTTGGCTTATTTAAGAGACGGTTCATGAAGACATACTTAAAAAAAAGGCGTATAGTAATATACAACGTTTAATGGCAAGATTGTGCAGCTTTCGACGCGTTTTTTCAAGAGGGATCCAAAAGCTGTCAAATTTTGTGTGTTTGCCCTCTAAAATATCCTAATTTTAGGAGGTAATTTTCCCGATATATTCTGACCAGAGTTAAGTAAATCTTTCTACTGAACTGAAAAAAGGGTGACGTTGTACAATCTCAGCAAAACAGGATGGACACACTGAAAAAAAATTCTCGGCGTTTTTACCAAGGTCCGTTGGTACCTTTACCATCTCACTTTTTTGCCAATTAATTGGTAATTTTACCAAGACAGACTGGTAAGCTTACCTAAAAACCAGCTTTTTCACTGTTTTTTTCAAGTAAGAATACCACTTTTATTGGTAATCAATTCCCGGTAACTTTGCCATTTTATCTCGGTAATTCTACCACAGTCGAAAAAAAATATTGGCGTTTTTACCAAGGTCCAGTAAAATTACCGAGAAAGTTCAATAATTTTACCGAGATTTTTCGGTAAAATTACCAATTCCATAAATGGTAATTTTACCAAAAAAAACTGGGATCAAATAGAACCCTGAATTCTTGGTAATTTTACCCTTTTCTAAGTAAATCCACCGAGATTTTTTTTCAGTGCATGTCGCCGGTGAAACTGCAGAAATGCGTATCTTAGTTGCAGTGTTTCACAATCTCCGCCCCATTTATTTTTCAAAAGGAGACCAAACGTAAATATGGTTAGACATTTTCACAAAATATTCTTCACATGTAGGAAAAAATCTCTGGAGTGTTCAAGAAATGACTTTTATTAGTTTTCGACGAAGAAAATAAAATACGACAGGAAGTTTGCAACGCTGCCAACCAAGATACGTATAAATCGCATTCAATTACCATCGATGTGCTATTTTTCCAAATGGTCTTTTATATTCGGACGTATTTTTGCCAAACGGAAAAACGTGCATTAAGACATGAGCCCCGAGACCCATAAAGAATATATGCATAGAAGGGCTCATGTCATAATGCACACAGTTCCGCTTGGCAGAAATACGTCCACTTGACATGCATCAATCCTCTGCACTAACTTTTCGTTGCGCCGTCGAAATGATGTTGGTCATATTTTCAATAATGATTATTTTTTTCTTGAAAACAATTTCATGTCATCCCATCCGGGAAAATACGCGACATTATAGATTTGAACTTGCATGTCATATATTTTGTCGTAAAGCGTTTGCCAAAATGCATCCATGCATCCACTGCTGCAAATTTTGGATTTTGGTTTCAATATTACGATGAGCTCAATGGATCAGTTCTGCCGCGCTACGGAGAAACGTCGTAAGAACATTCGAGAGTTGCCAGATTTTCTTCTTAAATTCGGGGAGAATATTTTTTCTTGAAATTTCAGATTATCCAGGTCTGACCGCAAATAAACTTCTTCGGAAAGGAGGGAAAACATTCACAGATTCCCTTGAAAATTCATATTATATCAAAGGAAATGTGGCAATCCGTGAAAGTTCATACGAAGTTTTTCCTTTGTACGGCAGAGTGGATTGGATTGGGGGAAAATTTTTGGTCCAAGGATTTGGTCTTAAAAGTGAAACAAATCCAGTTTCGGAAATACGCCCGTATACATTCCGTTCGGTGTCCGAAACTCATCTTTGAGTTTCAGGAGCCATGCGGCCCATCAAGCTCGACTTTTAGGGGCTATTGAAGATTTTTTAGGGGCCAAATTGACTGTTTGCCTATAAATCAAGGCGCATAGTGAAAAGTTAGAATCTGGCGCCGTGCGTCAAAATTTCAAATTATCACCAAACGGAAAAATTAGGATATTTTTGGGGCAATTTTGAGGGGCCACGTTGGCGCGGAGCCTTCATTCTTTAGGCAGCATGGCCGATTTCTCAGGCGCACTCGACGCGTTGGCGCTAGAGTCCCTCTATAGGGAGAGTATGGACAACTCGAAAATTTGGAGTTAGGTTCGATCAGGTCATGCAGCTCTTGGGGCCCAAAAGGGGAGCCAACCTATGAACTCGAATCATCCAATGGTACTAATTTCCACATTTCAACTATTTACTCAGATCAAACATTATAAGAGCACGTATAAAACTTTGATTTCGCTTACATTATCTCAGTTTCAAAGTTTCAATCCTCAAAGACGCTTGTTTGTAATGCTCCGTCAGACATATTGAGCGATCTCCCACATGCAGAGGTTGGCAGCGACACTTTTCTAGTGATTTTCATTTTTCACATCGTCTCCCTTTTGGGCCCTAAGAGTTACATAAATCAAGTTGTCCATACTCTCCCTATAAAGGTACTCTAGTTGTCGCCTGTGAGTTTCAAACACTGAATGTTTTCCAAGACTGACCGATCTCTCCATCCAGTTTCCGCGTCCAATTTCATCCGAGCCGGAGAAAAAAGTTCAAGAACCAGAAAATCCCGGGCCCGGCGAGACGGCATAAATTTTCGCGAGTTCCGAAGACTCGGTCTACGTCGAGAGTATTTCACTGAGCGGTGAAAAGCTCTCGAACGGGCGACGGGAGACGGGAGCGCAAGGCCGAGCGAGGAAGTACATAAAATCCGGGTGGATAAGACGTACGTGGGAAGGAGTGACCGAAGAGGCGAAAGAGGAGAGCAATAAAGCGGGCGGGGGGAGGGGGGAGGGGCGGCACGAAGGAGGACACAGCGGAGGAGAGAAATGAATCAATAGAACAACACGGAAAGGGTGGTCTATACATCATACTTCACACACATGCAGAGCGTGCTGTTTGTATGATCAATAAGTGTTCCTATTGGTCCATTAAACCTCGCATCCACCCTCCGAGATCCCACCCCCCGACCGAGGGGAAGGACCATATATTCACTTCCCTCTCGTCCTCCAGCCGCGCGCCCGGCTCGCCACCCTCACCTACCCGCCCGCGCTCGGGCAAAACGCCGTATGGACCTTCGAGCGTTGCCGAATCTCCTCCCATAAACATCGAATTTTCGTGGAAAATCGGCAATATTTTGCATCGAATTTTTTGGACCATTTTGTCGGCAATTTAATCTGAAAATTTCAAGGGAAAATATGCATGACTTTCCACAAAAATTCGTATTTTGTCGGAGGAAATTTGGCAACGTTTGAATGTTCTTGCGGGGTTTTCCCTCAGCGCGGCGGTGCCCTCCCCCGGTGAATAGATTAGTCGGGACGGACCCCGGCCCCGCTCGAATATCAATACATTTTGCGCGGGAGAATTAAATATCTTGTTAGAGGAAATTTCCAAGGAGACCGAACCGATATTACCCGGCTAACTTTGATCATTATTTTTGATCAAAATGAGCCCTCCACTTCGAGTGTTGCACTCCTCGCTTTTTAAAGCCCTTTGCGTAGCCTTTAATTCATCCGTTTCCCTTTTTTCTCCTTGTTTTGCTTCCCCCCTCTCATTCGTCTTATTCGCATTTGTTCCCTCTCTACACCTCTTTTTCGCTGTTCTCCTTAGACTAATGTCAATTTTCGATTTTTTACCATGCTCATCCATTCGTTTTTTAATTGAGGGGTCTAGAGCATGGACCTGTGACGTGGAATTTTTGAAATAACTAAATTAAGGTCGGAAATAAAAACGAATTGATGAAAATTCAATGTCAAACGTAATAAATTAAGGATATCGTCTCTCCTCTTACGCAAGGGCGTATCTCTATTTGCACATGAGCCCCGAAAAGTAGGAAGATACATGGACAATAAAGTCCACAAGGATATTAAGATACCCCCTTACGTCAAATGAGCGACGGTTATGACTACCATGATCCACTTATGAGAGAAGGAAAACATATTTCATAAAAAAGTATACGCCACTTCACTTTTGTTCTTGCTTTCCTTAAAATTGTGCAACCTCAAAAGTTCCTTAAAGTGCACCTAATTTGTTCATGCACTGGATCCCTGAATCGAAATCTTTCCGAAAAAATAAGGGACATTTATCCAAAAAAATGAGAAATTTGAAATTTTGGTCAGCAATCTTTGGAACAAAAGAAAGGGAAAAAGGAGAAAAAAGAGGAAAAAAGGGTAACAAAAGAAAACAATTGAACTTGAAAACTCAATTTTCAGCTCCGCAATAATAATTTCAATATTTTTGGGCATAAACTTGAAATAATGTTTATGTCGTAAATTCGTGTTTTTCAAAAAATCAAGAAAATTAAAATAAAACCCCCGAACCCAGTAGGGCTTCCAGTTTTCATGACTGCAAACATAACCAATAATTATTGTCCTGTGCATAGAATTAAAACATATCACATTTTTATTCTATGAGAAATAAAAGTCAAACGTATCCTCGAGTTTAACACATGCCTGTAAGTGCACAAGATCATCGAGATGAAGTCTGCAGCTAACTGAGATAATGTTTTCTCTGCATGAGCCCGTGCGTCTTAGATTAGCCTTCAATTTGAGATGATACTTCCGAACGTTACCCACAAGTTAAATAAGTGACATCTGATGCTTGGGTGTACCGGCAAATGCCTAAATCTTAAATATCACCAGTAGTAATATTGAGAATACAGAATTTAGATTTACATGAAACCTCCTGTAAACAACCATAAAACTTCAAACTTTTTTCCCCCCCATTATCAGTTTCCAGTTGATGTAACCTCAGAGTTAGGATGCGCCTGTTGATAGTCCCTCTTATCTGTCTCTTAATGTTGCACCGCCTAAAGTAATTCTTTATTTTCTGATTCCTTCTCTTTGCCTTCTGTTTTATTATTCACTCTTTAATTTTCTCTGTTAGTCTTTAGTGTTTCCTCCTCATGTTATTCTTTTTTCTCTTGTTTTATTCTGTCCACTCTTTTTTATCCCACCTTCTTCTTTTTTCACTCCTCTCTTTTTCTCCTCTCGTACCTGTTTTTCACTTTTCTTTTAACGTTGCTCTTTTTCTTGCTTTTCATTAAAAATAATTTTCGATTTACGGTCCTATTCATGTATTTTATTTTATATTTTTGTTGCATTTTATGCTCAAGATCAGAAAAATAAAATCGAGTCGGCTCCGGAGAAATAAAAAAAATTTCAAATTTTACTCAATAGTTATAGTTTTAAGACTAAGGTGGGGTTTAAGATTTGATTAAATAAATAATCAAACCGTGCAAGCCACTCTATCATAAAAATGTATATTTCAAAATTACCAAGTTGTATGGTGTTGCAATATAAGACATTACCTTTTTTCGTTAAAAATTGACATAAAACTTTTCCTAATAACGATTCGCAGATAATTATGCTGTTACAAGAAAGTGATAAGTATATTTAAGAGATCGGAAAATATTAAAAAAATACATCAACAAGAGTTACTGAGGTGAGGCTGTTTGTTGGCTTGAGATATAACTGTTCGAAAAAAGAAACCTTTTTAACTTACAATTAAAGGATAATTGAGGAGCTTAATTTATTTTAATTATGTGGCTCATTGAATTAATGCGCTGATTTTTTTCTTTGTGTTTCAGGAAGTGCACTGAAGACGGACAAAGTTGCTCTCTCAGCTTTTGTCCCTGGAATTTGACGAAACATCTTCGGGATACGGAGGCAAATCTGAAAGAAAAAAATAAATGAAAAATAAGACTGTGAAATTTGTGCAATAATTATAAGCGTAGATTGAATAAATATTGTCCTGTAAAATGTTATAAGACGTTGAATGTAGATTATTATGTCGTGACAATTGAACCGTGGCCAGCAGAAAGAAACCAAGCCGAATCAGCCATTGCCAAATATAACTTGGCAACACAATTTTTTACAAGAAAACGTTCGTACGGATTCTCTGAAAATTTTAAGGAATTGGCTTCGTACTATACAGAGAATTCACTGAAATTTGCGCAACATTTCGCACAACCGTTTTCATGAGAAAAAATTAAATTGCCTAATTAAATGTGGCAATACCTGACGTGGCTTGGTTCCTTTCTGCTTAACGCGATCCAATTAATGCAAAGCTTATAGAGGCAAAACAAATTTTCTCGTCGGCTCATTTAAGGATACTTTTTTGAAAATGTAAAACGTTTTTAAAAACAAATTTCGAACGCTTTTTAAATTTTCCCTCAGCACGAAGTTGATCCATCATGAGTTTGTACTATTTTAACGCAATAATGGGAATCGTTAATACATTTCCTATTCCTTGTGATAAAATTGCAACTTGTCTCAAAACGAACCAGCTTTTTTCAATAACTTCTGCTTCTTAAATTGAAGCGACAGGCATATAAGGATTTTTAAAATCATAGTATGATTGCAACTTTGCTACAAATGACGGAAAGTAAAGAGTAGAATAGATAGAGGAGAAAAGTGACATGTTTGTGATTCTTTATGAAGAATAATACGGGTCAAGTTGTCGAGTTTTGTAAGAACCAATGATGCAAAAGAAACTTTAAATTAGAATGCCCGACTATTTCTACGATAAGGGGACAAATCTCGGGGATATCTGTCTCGTTTTCATAGAGAGAGGTCGTCCGTCCCTAAGCGCGGCACTAAGACCGAGTCAAAACCAGGTGTTTCATTTCGCCTTCAACTTGGACGATACTTCAAGTACATCAATAAAGCACGTATAGTGGTATCAAAGAGCCGTGTTAGTTCGAGAGTCTTGTTCTGTCGTCATCTCTGGATTTTTCACATGACGACGATATTTTTTAAGCAAGTTTCTTCGGTCGATAGTGTCGTGAAATTAAGAAAACCTACAGGTGAAGTCTGTCCAGATGTCGGAGATAGTCGTTTCGTTCTCACAGAAATAAGTCGTCCAAATTTGCAGACATTTTTGAAAGTTTAGAGATGATGATTGATTTTGAAAAGTGCGCGTATAACAAAGTATATGGTTATTAAAAAACGCTCAGCATGAAAGACTGGAAATTTTTGGTGTGGACTTCAAATCGATCTTAGAGCAATGCTGAACAACTCTAGCCTTTAAATTACGACACATTGACACCTAAATCCAAAATACTTTCCATTCCAAATGAATTGTTTGTATGGCTATTATAAATAACTTAATAATGTCAGAACTCAGGAAAGTAGTAAAAAAAAACAAGTTTTTAAAATCATTTCTCTGGGAAGGTTGTTGCCTTTGGCTTTAGTTTTAGCATTGAAATAATAAATTTTTTTCGAGGAGAAATCGTCCAGTTTTACAAGCTTTTCCATATGTTTATTATAATATTCCTTCATTTGTCCTTATTCATAAGGTGAGCTTTTTTTGCCCTGTCCTGTTTGCGAATAACTTGCGAATAGATAATTCAATTGAATGTTATTTTAAACTTCAAGACCTTTGTCGAGTTTGGAATGGTACTTCTTGAGCGAGTAAATTCCACCGTCAGTAAAATGATACACACATTGTGTACATATCCTCAAAAATACAACTTTTTTGTCAAAACAAAAGAACTACGCCCGACATCTGGACAAACTTGATATTGGTTTTTCTCAATTTCACGACACTATCAAGCCTAGACTTTTGCGTAGAAAATACCGTTCAGATGTAAAAAAGCAAGAGATTGTCGCACCTTCCGGCCAAAGTATCACAATCGTCGAATTTTATCGGTAGCACAAAGAACATTCGGTGAAATTTTCGGACAGCTTCGTTGAACGATTTCTCTGTAAAAAAAATAAAATGGCGGCGGAAATTTTTAAACGTCGCATGGCGCTTGGGCGGAAGGTGACAAGATGACAACCGAATAAGGCGAGGCTCTCGGGCTCACACGGCGCTTTGATACCACTATTCGTGTTTAATGGGTGTGCTTGAAGTATCATCAAAATTGAAGGCGAAACGAGACATCTGGTCTTGGCTCTGACTTTGTGCCACACTTAAGGACGAAGTTTTCCCAACCAAAACGAGACGACTATTCACGATATTAGTAATATAAATATAAAATATTTCAGCTAAGTATTTTGACTCCTACATTTTAAAAAAAAATTGATATAAAAATACAGTCGGGGATTCAAACTTCGAAATAAGAAGGCGCATTTTCCGACTGCATTCATAACCTTTAGTCCACTATTTATAATAAGGAATTTTCGTTTCCGGCTCATACTGCTGCACTGAGGAAGAACGCTGTATGAACTTAGGAAAATTGTTGTATTTCCCTGCAAGAAACATGTATTTGAGAAAATTAATGCATATTTTTCATTGAAACGTTTAGATATTTTAGGTTAATCTGCAGATAAAATCGTCTGAAACACGAAGAAGAAAAATTTTCACAATTATCCCAATCAATCCAATTTTTATTGAAGAAAATATTATAAAGCCTGAAGGCTCATATGACGTTCTTCCTTGGCACGGCAGTATACGAAAAAACACCTATCTGTGCATAGAATCAGATTCCACATACAATTTTTCTAAAATGAGCTCGAAAAAGTTGCGCCTTATTTCAAAATAAAGTCAAACCGTCTTCATTTTCAATTGAGCCCCGAAACACGCAGAAATGCTAAGACTGGAGAGCGCATCTAAAAATGGACGCATATTATTTCAAGGCTACAAGGAGCTCACGTATGAACCCGTTAATTTCTTAGAATCCATCCGGGGTTCGCGTACATTATTACCCCGCACTGAAAATGTTTGCGTTTCATGTTTACTCATCCGCGCAAGCGGGCCTTCGCGTTTCAAGGAAGGCGCCCTTTTTTTCCGCGAATCGCGGAACCGCGACCCCAGGGCGGTCCCCCAAATTCACGTTCGCGGGAGGGGTGAGGGGGAGGGGGAGGGGGAGGGGGAGAGGGGAGGGGCTGAAACCGGGACGAACTTCGCTAATTATCCACGAGGTATTACCATGATCATACTTACATGAGCCATCCCCGCGTGCGGCTCTTCCAGTGCTGTCTGGGGGACTGTAAGGGTCGGGGGTTGTAGGAGGGGGACGGGGGGGGGGAGCAAAGTCCTGGCTCTTAAATGAGTTTCTTTGGGTGTATAATCACGTGAGTTTCTGAGTACCCCGCCAGTACAATTACATTCACGTGAACTCAACTTCGCCGTTTTACTTACTTGCTTCGCGGGTTCCCCGGTAGTTTTAGCCGACTCCCGCGCTGATGCCGGATTGAAACTGAGAAATAAAAAAAAATCGGTGAGACTACCAATTTTTCCTGGACTGGGTCCTTACTACTAGTGCGGATTGGCTCTTTCGGATTTTTTTTCAATTTTTCCTGGCCTCGACAACGTTAAAGTTCGTGACATTTGAAGTCCGAGTCAAAACCAGATGACTCATTTCGCCTTCAACTCGGACGATACTTCAAGCACATCCATAAAGCACGAATAGTGGTATCAAAGAGCCGTGTGAGTTCGAGAGCCTTGTTCTATCGTTATCTCTTGATTTTTCACATGGCGACGATATTTTTTAAGCAAATGTCTCCGGTCAATAGTGTCGTGAATTATTTGAGAAAACCGAGATAACGTTTGTCCAGAAGAGAATACCAATTTTTCCTACACCAGATCCTATATGCCTCATGCTGATTGGCTCTATTGGATATTTTCAATTTTAACCAAGTGTCTTCGGTCAATAGTGTCGTGAATTATTTGAGAAAACCGAGATAACGTTTGTCCAGAAGAGAATACCAATTTTTCCTACACCAGATCCTTATTCCTCATGCTGATTGGCTCTATTGGATTTTTCCAATTTTACCAGCCTCGACAACGCAGAAGTTTGAGGCATTTTGACTGAAAATTCCTACACTAGATCCTATCCTGGCTCAATGGATTTTTCCAATTTTACCAGCCTCGACAACGCAGAATTTCGAGGCATTTTGACTAAAATTTATAGGAAGTAGAATGGAAAATTTGTTCGAAAATTTTTTATTGCTTCGTCTGAGAGTGCATAAAGAGTCAATCCCGGATTTTTTTAATAATTTTTTTCGTGATGTGGGAAACGGTATAAAAATAGAGTTAGGACTGAGAAATTTCATCGTCGAGTGACGTCATCTGGCGGCATTTCCTATTTAAACACATGTATTTTGGCAGATTGGATCGCTTTGTCCTACCGTCTCCAATTATTGTGCAACTTAGAGACCAAGGATACCCTCGTGTTCAGTTCACTCAGTAGTTCCCACTCAAACATGAAATTCGTCAAATTTCACACTTTCAAAAAGCGAATACTTCCGTTCGAATTTCCGGGTCGAAAAAATCGAAATCCAAAGTTTTCCAAAACAAATCTAACAACAATGCTCCACCGACGAAATAAGTTTCATTTCGCGGCGGTTTCAACGCGACAGCGTTGTCGCATCTCGCCTTTAAAGCACACATTTCACACCCCTCGACCCAGGAAACCGTCGAATTTTTTCACCGCTCCGACACCGGTGGCGGGTGTCGTCTCTTTTCGCAGGTTTCCTCACGTTCGCTCTCGGATAATTCGTCAACCTCCTGTCATAAGGACGTAAGTGCCATCCGCGACGAACCCTGTCGTCCATATAACTCAACGCTTTCCCGAGCTCATCTCGAAGTGCACTTACGTTCTTTTATCAACCGAGCTACGAATTCTGCCGAGTCTGACCCTCTCCCTCCAGCCCCCCGCACCGCGGCCGGGCCTCAGGGCTGCGGTTCCTGAATTTCTGATCCCCGAACTTTTGACTTTGAAGTGGAGCTTGGTCTTAGATTAAAGCAAGAATACCATCACCGTGCCCCGGTGGGCTGGGAGGCGCTGGCGGAATTAAAGCAAGATTAAGCTTATTAGTGGATGGCTCCCTCTCGCAATTAGAGGTATTTTCCTTCGTACGCTTTTACATATCTCGATGACTGTTTGGCCAGGAAATCCGATCGCTAGCGAAAAATATCTGGCAGTGTTTACAGCATCGATGACCAAAGTTCGAAACCACGTATCTCTGCTTGCGACGTCGCAGGCTTCCTGTCATCTTTTATTTTCCTTTGAAAAACCAGTCAACTAACTTCTCGAAAACTTCTTCGATTTTTCTTCTCTGTCAGCAAAATATTTATTAAGCCCTGCATAGACGATTAAATTCGGAACCAATTCCGATCGAAGTAGACATGCTGATGACTGGTGGTCACCATCTACCATCAAATTTTGACGGGCCGCACTTTTTTGTTCAAAGTAAGATCAGAACGGAGTGCCACCATTCATCATTTCCTGCCACAGGCAACATTTCTGCCAAGTTTTCATTTTAAAATGAAGCAAATTAATGAGTTTAAGACTGATGACTCCCGACACTTTGCTGCCACTTTGATCGGAATTGGTTCGAGAATTTGATCGTCTATCGAGGCCTTAATAGAGCAAAGAAGTCAGTTAAATTACTGACATTTATGACAGCAATTGACTGTCAGCTTAAGATAGCTGCAATATATGCATGTTGATTACAGGGCAGCTGTTGGGTTCTTACCCTTAATTAACCTGATACCCTTTATTTTCCAGGATAAAACGTGAACGCGTGTAAGAATAATAAATAATGTGGCGAGTATATTACAAAAATAAAGCCTTATTTATTCTGCTCCGACCCCTTTAATTCATCATTTACTTCAATCGAATTTTTAAATCGATTTTCCATTACATTTCGTGCCAATTTGCAAAATCCGTGCGTACAGAATCGGATATCGACGGTGTAAGTCGGCAATCACATAACTCGGTTTGCGACGTCGCAGACTTCCTATCATACTTAATTTTTTAAACGGAATACTACTCAACGGCAATTCTTTAAAACTGCCGTGATTTTTCTTCTCTGTGCGAAGAAAATTCTACGAAAACTTCAAGGAATGATGTCAATTTGTTCTCCTTTAAAAAAATAACTTAGAGGCGGAGATTTTCAGACACCGCAAACGAGTTATGTGATTGCCGACTTACACCACCGATATGCATTATCGCCCACAATCAATATGTCTGTGTTTCAGTTTTCCCCGAAATTCTTGGTCCTTCAAACCCAGCCTTTGAAAGTGAGGTCATCCATAATACCTGACTGGTTCAGTGAAAAGTGAACATGTATTTCCTTGGAAAAAATTTCCCTTTACTTGTTACTAATTTATGGAGGAAGAGCATCTAGAAATTTTGGCGGAAGTTTGACCCTAAAGTCTGAAACATTGAAGCAGATGTCAGTCCTGAAGTTCTAGGATAAAAATTCTTATTTTGTAGAAAAACGTGATTTAAGTGTTTGCAATATGTTACGGAAAATTTTCTTCCGGAAGATGAGGTCCATCTCCCTAGCGGGATGACTGTTGAAACTGGCTGACAAAGGGATAGACAAAGAGGACGAAAATGAAATAGAGGGATCCTATCGATGGAGGTGGGTGGTCGCAATCGACAATGTAGGTAGGCAATAGACTAACTAACGAGAGACCCTTTAGTTAGTCCATCATTTTCTCCCTTAGTCTAAAAGAACCACCCATTTCAACCAACAGGATCGCTCCATACTCCGCATGTCTTCTTTGTCTATCGTTTCTATCAATTCCAACAGTCAAGCCGCGCTGATCCGGACACATTCCCTTCCTCAGGAGCAGAGCACGCGGATAGGAGACAGGATATAAAACGGAAAATTAGTAAAAAAGTGACAGTTATGGAGTCTGAGTGTGGTATGAATATCACTCGGTTGAGCTACTTCAAATCGTTCCACAAAGCAGACGCGTCGGCGGAATACCTCCTCAAATTTAGCGCTTCAAATGAAAAGAAAAAAAAAATAAAATCCAGACGGAGTTCCAAGAGCGCGCCGAAGCTATTGGACTCCTCCGGAAAAAAGGAACAGCGCAAGAAGAACGTCTCCGGTGGCTTTAACTTTGAAATGAAATTTGAACCCCGAGACGAGAAGAGGTAAAACGGGAAACCCTCTGAAAAGAGAAAACAAAAAGAAAAAAAAATAAAAGGAAAGAATAGAGGACACACACGGCGCGGCTCGGAAAAAAGAACAGTAGTCCCCGAATGAGCGCTCGGGAAATAATGATCGGAGAAATGGGAGAGGGCGGGGGGCGGGGGGCGGGGGAGATAAAATAAAATAAAGAAGAGTCTTCAAATAAAATCCCGTACGTATGCATGCATAAAGTGAAATCGCGATTGGAAAACTCAAATTACGCGCGGCGGAGGAGTTTATGGGTGTCTAGGAGGGCAGCGGGGGTTGACACAGTCTAGATAATAGGGAGGGGTAGAAAGAAAAGCCGGCGCAGCCGGAGGGAGAGTGGGGAGGGCCGGGGTTGGGGGGGGGGGGGTCTGGGGAATATCCGCAATTAAAGTTGACACGGATCACATTACTAGAGGCGTTCGGAATAAATATCTGACATATCAGACGCAGCGCGGCTCGCTGGAAACAATATGACTTTGAGAAATTCTTCGGTTAGGGGTTGCGAAGAAAAATGTGGGGATGGGGGAGGTGTATAATGAGCCGTGCTCGGAGCCGAGCACTAAGTTAAATATTGGCTTTGTCAGCCGAATTCCTCACTTTCAGGCACAATACTACGGCGCATAGATAAGGGATTCCCAACCCCCTGGCCCCCATTTCTCACCCCCTTCGGCCCCCGGTGGCGGCCAGCGGGGGTGGGAACCGAAAGGGAGAAAAGGAAGAGCAACCAATTAAGGGGAGCCGCGGATGGAGGCATGTCAGGTTCCGGAAATGACATAATCGTTCATATTAATCACGACCAGTGCGGCGCGCGGCATACCTGGTGTAGCAGCTGAGCTGGGCGATTAGTTAGAGCCCGCTTAATTGCCATATCCATAGTTTTAATTATTAAACACTGGCTCACTCATTTTCCTCATCACTCAAAACGCCGCCCGAAAATATCCCTCTAGCCCCTTCCGCCCCCCTCCCACGGCCGGGTTCCTCCCTTAATTTTCCCCATCGCCGAAACCTCCGCCATATTCAATTTATCCTGTATCCTGTACGCCCGCCACCCCGGCTGAGCGTAATGGATGATACGTGGTTCTAACCGCCGGCCCTGCCCTCGCCAGCCAACCCCGATTTTAATTGGTGCCCCTGCACCGAACCGAGCTGCAAGCCACGCTGCAGAGGCGGATTCCGTGGCGACGGTGAAAATATGATGTTGTTCCCCCGGAGATTCCAGCACCAGTGCTCTCATTTCCCGGAACTAGTTTCGAATTTCGGAACTTTTGAGATTTTCCGGAATTTTTTCCTGGAACTAATGAAATGCTCGAAATTTTCCGGAACTGTCTCTTAACTTTTGAAAACATCGTTCCGGAACATTTGACGGTCATAGAGTGAATGAAATTGGAACAAAAGTTCCGATTCCCGGAACTTTTGACGGACGTGGAATGGGAGCTCCGTCCGGCACGATTTCAACCGCATTCCGTTCAATATGACCGGGCTTCAATGAAGGAATGGTTTTTGGAAAACTTCGTCTGTTTTTTTTTTTTTTTTTTGGAATAATGACCTCTAGAAAATCGAAGGACATTTTTTCAAAGGGTAATAATACTCGGGATCAAGGTCCTGATTTGTCTAATGACGATCAATGATCAAAATTGTGAGGAATGGTTCATTACTTTTTGCGAGGAAAAAATAAATGATATCGTTCAAATTTTTGCGCGATCTTTGATCCTTGTTCATACCATGGTTCTGAATCTAATGATAATCTTTTGCACACTCTGAGGTGAGCTTAGATCTCTGGGAGTGAGGTGGAAAAAATGCCCTCGATTAAAAGGACAAGATTCCTTACCGCGTATCGTCTACGATATCTCAACATTTTGGTTTTTCAAAATCTCATTCCTTATTTTAAGTTGTTGGGAGGCAACCGAACAATATTCCCACTCGGGAATTCTTTCAATTTTCCTTACCCTTGTGAGGGTGAGGTCTTTAAAACTTTGAGAGCAAGTTTTGACTTTTTTTAGCAAAAATGTTTGTTCGTTTCCTTTCGAAAAATCAAAATAGGAGATGAAATTTTGAAACACCACAATGCAGCTGTGACTTCTTCACTCAAGTCTATCGAATTACCAGGGGTATTTTTGAACGGAAATTCAGGCAAAGTAAGATTGACATTGAGGAGATATAAAACTTATTCGAATCGTATTTTGTTCCTTCAATTTTCGAGGTAGGCCAAACGACATACTCCAAGCGTCAATGGTCGAGGATTTGCGTCGAGTATTCTCCAAAGACCATGGCTTGCAGAGAATTTTATTGAGCTCATTCTCGCGATTTTTTCAAAGTTTGTTTCCTTCAAGCTCTTAAGTTTTCTCAAAAATTAACTTTGGTATCCTATTCAAGTGCCTATGATTAATATTAAATAAGTATCTTAAAAATAACAAAATATCCCTTCAAAATTTCTTTGACAAATGAACATAGCTTCTGTAGCGTTCGTCAGAGGCAATTTTCAATCGCCAGAAAATTGCAATCTTCTTGTGCCGAATGGATATAACTATGTGCAAATTCAGAAGCAAAGGAACATGACAGCGACCGTCAATAGTTATGACTAAAATTCTAACAGGAGTTTTTATCTTCTTGAATGCATAATTTCGGCTGACACGCCAGCAAATACGCGTAATGAAATCAGTGATCTTAGTTGGATTTGGTTCGGATAGGCAACTGAACTAACTGTCCGACAAAGCGGAAAGTATCATCGGGAAGTGAAGGCGCTTCCAGCCGAAGAGCTTCAGCAATGAACCGAAAAACATTATTGTGGTTTGACGAGTTAACTTGGATGCTTCTTGCAAATCGCCGACGATTGCTGACTGCCTGCGTAAAAAACGCAACGCACACGTAAAAAACGCGATTAAAAATTACGACTCTTAGACCGGAGCGTGGAATGCGAATGCTGTCACAACCGCATTGAGGACGAATCGGCAATTAGCGCCTCGACAAAACACCGAAGAAAGCGAAAATAACTCGTGAAATTAGTAATCTTAGTTGGGTTTGGCTCAAATAGGTAACTAAACTAACCACCCGGCAAAGCGGAAAGTATCATCGGGATTTGAAGGCGCTTAAAGCCGAAGAGCTTTTGAAGGTTTTCCACCAATGAAACCGATACAAATTATCGTGATTTGACGAGTTATTATTTGCGAGTTAACTTGGATGCTACTTGCAAATTGCAGACGATTGCTTACTGGCCGCATAAGAAACGCAACGTTTCCGTAAAAAAGGCAACGTGTACGTAAAAAAACACAATTGAAAATTACGGCTACTTAGACCCGAGCGTGGAATGCGATCGCTGTCACAACCGCATTGAGGACGAATCGGCAATGAGCGCCTCGACAAAACACCGAAGAAAGCGAAAATAACTCGGTAAGTAGTTCAAGCACCGGAACGAAGAAAAAGAAGGAAGAGCCCCGCGGAAAAAAAGAAGACGAGAGCTAAATTAAGAAAGATTAATTCCTCGGCAAGAATCACAGGCGCAATGAAACGCTATTACTTGACACTCATCTAAGTTTTCCCATAATAAATTACGTAGTAGGGGTAGGTCGTGATGGGGGAAAAAAAGAGGGGACAGCGCGACATCGCCGTCGGAGGGAGGGGGCGGGGGGTGAATCCCTATCTTTTGTTTACGTTGTATCGTGCATTAGCGTAATTCTCTCTTTCGCTCTGTCTCTCTCGCTCCTGCGAGCGAGAAGCCGAGACTGTCTCGCTCGAGCATTCATTCACAAATTATTCTCATTACTTTTTTCTCCCCACCAGACGCTCGCTCAACGCCGAGGCGCGCCGTTGAAAACTGCTTAAATTACGAGTGAATGGAAACATAGGTTAAATACTTTCACCGTGCGGAAAGTTTCCCACTTTGTTATCGCTCCCATTATCAGGTCTTCGTTCTTCATCGGGCATACTTAGGGAATAATCAAGGGGGACTTCCGTTGAATGTTTGCCACGAACATTTTTTGGTTGTTTACAATAAAATGTTACCGTTCATCAATGCCACGAACATTTTTTCGGTTGTTTACAATAAATGTTACCGTTCATCATGCCGTGCTAAGTAAGAACGTCGTATGAACATTTAATGTTGCCGAATTTCCTCCGATAAAATGTTTCATGTTTTAGGAAAGTTATGAATTTAGATCAAATTAGAAACAGAAAATTGGAAGAAAAATATTCACAAATTTTCCTACGAATTAGCGATTTGTCTAAGGAAATTTGGCAACGCCTAAAGGCTCATACGTCGTTTTTCCTTAGCACGGCAGTTTGGGAGAGGCAAATATTTAACAAAAATTCAACCTTCCTCCCCGCCAAAAAAAAAATTATATCGGTATTAAAGGCGTCTGAGTTTCTTGAAAACCTCCGTATTTTTCTCTCGGTTAAGAAAATATTACTACGGATTTAAAGGTATAAGATGAAAAATTTGTACATTACAATGTTATTGCCGCATCTGAGAGTGCTTCATTGAGCTAATTTCGCTGTATTTCTTTTTTTTGTTTTTTTTTTTTTGAAGAATTTATTGATAAATTACAATTATCGCTACTACCTTATACAATCTACAGGTATCTATCGACTAGTATTAATTATAGCTGTATTTCTCATAATTTTTTTCCGAGGTGGGATTTTGTAGAAAAATGAGAAAATGTGTCGCCTTCTGACGTCATCCGTCGGGATTTCCAATTTAAAAATGTATAACTTAATTATTTCATTCAATTATAATAATTTAATTTAATTAATTATTTTAATTATAACAGGTTAGGTTCTTCTGCCGTATTTCTAATACTAATTGTTCACTTTAGAAACAAAGCATATCCATGTGCTCAATTCTGCTCTTAGAAATTTCACTTAAAAAATGTTTTTGAGGGGCTTTGAGGACAAGACGCATAAGTGCAATTTTTGAGAAAATTGAGGAATTACTGATTTCAAGTAAAACTGGTCTTCATGCATATTCTGTGAAACATTTGCTCCCTAATTCTAATTTTTAAGTTTCAAAAAGTCAGCTCAAACATCCTTTCCGCCTTAAGGAACCGTGTGATTTCGAATCGTCAAATACGTATTTCTCGAAATAGCAAAAACTGCACTTATGTGCCTTGTCGTCCAAGCCCCTCAACATACCAAATTTCAGACACCTGTTCCTCGCCTTGTTTCTCCTCAAAAGAATAAAATAAGAGCAGTAATTTTGGAAAACTGCTATATTGATACGCGATTTTACACTTTGACCATCGAAATAACGGTCCTATAATGTATCAGTACCGGTACTTATCCAAGAAATTCATCTGGTACAGCCTATATACTGTACGGATAGTCATTTACGATGCGATCCTTTTATTCCGTGCATAGAAACTCGTAAAAAAACTTAAAATTCACAACAAAAATCGATCACCAAGAAAAATGATGAAGTTACAGTAGATTTAATTTCCCCCTTCTCATAGTGCTCGAACAGCTGCAGCGAAACCTCGCGGCATTTCAACCAACAATTGGAGCAAAATGGTCACCGCCGCGCAAACACCTACACTGAAAAAAAATATCGGTGTATTTACTAAGAAAAGGGTAAAATTACCAAGAATTCAGGGTTCTATTTGATCCCAGTTTTTTCTTGGTAAAATTACCATTTATGGAATTGGTAATTTTACAGAATTAATTTTACGCATTCAAGAAATCTCGGTAAAATTATTGAACTTTCTCGGTAATTTTACTGGACCTCGGTAAAAACGCCAATATTTTTTATCGACTGTGGTAGAATTACCGAGATAAAATGGCAAAGTTACCGGGAATTGATTACCAATAAAAGTGGTATTCTTACCTGAAAAAAAAACAGTAAAAATATCGGTTTTTAGGTAAGCTTACCAGTCTGACTTGGTAAAATTACCAATAATTGGTAAAAAAAAGTGAGATGGTAAAGGTACCAACGGACCGTGGTAAAAACGCCGAGAATTTTTTTTCAGTGAGGAAAATGATGAAGTTACTTTAGATTTATTTTCCCCCTTCTCATAGTACTCGAACAGCTGCAGCGAAACCTCGCAGCATTTCGACCAACAATTGGAGCAAAATGGTCACCGCTGCGCAAACACCTACCAAAAACGCAGCATCGTAGGCGGGCCACTCGACTCTGGCGGAGGGTCCGAGGGACCGACCCTCACCCTCCAAAAGTAGCCACAAGCCAGAGCCAGGGGTCTCCGAACGACCCTCGTCCAACCACCAATGGCCATCATCAACCCTCGAACCGAGCCCTCCATCGAATACATTCGGACAATACCCACCCCGCACCCCGAGCCAATGAAGATAAACGAAGCAGCGGGGGCGAACCCCCAGAGCCAAAACCGCGTATCTCCGCGGGGATCTTGTAGGACTTACGCGGTTTGGACGGAGGAGGGCAACATTTTGATGGGTATCGGAAATTGGTGGGCTTTCCTCCAACGCTTGGGAAAACAATTTCGGGAATGGGGCTGCGGTCTAAAGGGGCGACTTTCATCCGTTTTGTTTAAATATTTATGAAACCCCGGAGTTGGTATTTGCATTCGGAATGAAGCGATGGCGCGGACTTTGTTTTTGATGCAAGTGGTATTCGATTGTGGCCTCCCGAGTGACCCTATCCCCGTGTCAGCTGTCAGTCATTTTGCGATGGGTCGGGTGCTGTCGAATGAGTAAATACAGTATGCTTTCCATTGAGCTTTGGTTTTTTTCTGAACTTCGGTATCCCACCGAGAACATTTCCGTGTATAGATGAGCCGCCAAGCTAAAAATATAATCATTCGCCTCCCGAAATGCAGTGATATCCCACAAAATAGACGTCAAGTAAATTTCATTAATATTAATTTAAAGGTTCTCCTCTCTTCAACAGTACTATCGGAGAAACGCAGAATATAGACAAAAAAACTAATTCAAAAACATCGATACAAATTTATCAGTTTTTTGTAGTGCAATGGTGCAAAAAAATTGATAAAGACTCAATTTTTTCTCATGTATATAATTCTCATGAAAAAGTAAAGTTACTGTCCAAAATCCTGAGTTAAATCCTTAAAACCATTTCCAAAACCCACACCTCTCAAAACCCTAATGAGCTTCTAATATCTCTTTCAACAGAGGCCAAATGAAAGATATTAAAATATTACGATGACTTTATGTCAAAAATGGGAGGGCATAGAGGAAAGGGTTCACAAGCCTAAGCAAAACAGAGCCAGTTGAACTTTTAAAAATATCATGACTCACGCAGTCATATCGTGGTGTTGGGCGTCCTTATTTCGGCCATTCGGAATGTCGGCTCTTTTATTTTATTTAAAATTGTCTAAATTTTACACACGAAAATATAAATGCACACGCACGAGATGGTCTTTGCCATGCAATTATTGATCGCTTTATGCAGAAAAAGTCTTAGTGCACTTGGTTTTAGAGGAGATCATCTGCTTTGGTAGAGCTCATATACGAGTATAAGTCTAAATAGCAATTACCAATTAGCCTATGTGCCAGGAAAGACCACATGAATATTAAAAAGTTTACTTCGGTTCCTTTTCATCACTAAGCTGCCCTGAATCAATGCACCACGAAGATCCCGGAAATAAAAATGCAACATTATGTCATGCTCAGCAGCCCTCTGCAGCGTAGAAAATGAGGGTACATTAATTAAACCCCATCCTCAGAACACCAATGGCGATTATCGTAAATTAGGGGGTGCGGAAACGAATATCGACGGTGCATCGATCGGGGCTGCATTCGGAGAGCGATTTGCATAAATAAATTGAAATCAAGCGGTGTCATCGATGGCCGAATCGCGACAGATGACTTGATGCCTGATGGATTTCGCGCCACCGCCGCCGGCCGTCCGTCCGTTGCCCAATATGCTAATTTCGAGCAATGAGGAAGTGAGCCCCTGTATTGGAACATATCCTGAAACATGCGTAAGTGTCACGACGCACACGGGTACAAATGCAATAGTGCCAAAATTTACCCTCTAGTGTGGAAAGTGTAAGGTTTTCCAGTGACTTGGCGTGGCCAGAAATTATTCATCGGAAGGTTTACGATCAAAACTTTATAGACGTTAATGAACTTTATACATTTTTCAACTTTATAGATCTCAGTTCCTTAATACTGAAATGTGGCTTTAACATTCATTTTTTACATTGAGCCTCGTCGGAAAAGTGAGTTTTTAATTTCTTTTTTGGTATATTCACCTATACGGCCTCACAACCGAAATGTAGTTTTAACATTAATGTGTTGCATTGAGTTTAGTCGAAGAAGTAAATTTTTGACTTTTTCCCGCTATTTCAACTTTACAGGGCTTAGTTCCTCACTTGCGGAATGTAGAATGTACCTTTAACATTCATTTTTTGCATCGAGTAATTATGTCAGAGGGGCGGGCTTTTAATTTCTTCCGCTAACTTAACATCGTCACCTTCCGACCAATATATCACAAGCGCCAACCGCCGCCATTTTATTTTTTTACAGAGAAATTGTTGGTTGAATCTGTTCGAAAATTTTGCAGAATTTTATCGGCAGTCTAAAGAAAATTCACTGAAATTTTCGGACAGCTTCGTTGAACGATTTCTGAAAAAAAATAATAAATGGCGGCAAAAATTTGTTAACGTCGCGTGTCATTTGTGATATTTTGGCCCCAAGGTGAAATGGATTGCATTTTGCAAAAAGGAAACACTAGCATTGCAATGTTGCTAAGATTGTGCAACTTCTTTTGTCTTGGAGTAAAAACCCGATTATCCATTAATAGTTTCTATTTTACTCGCTAAAAACTGTAAATTTAAGACGAACATTACCATCTAAATTTCATAGTTTTTCACGATTTCCGCAATTTTATTGCAAAAGATGAAGTTGCACAATCTTAGCATTATTGCAATGCTAGTGGTTCCTTTTTGCAAAATGCAATCCAAATTATGCAGCTTGTTTTATCATAAGCTTAGTTAATTTGGAACGTTCGTGCCTCCAACACAGAATATTCCTCACTGTGCGGAAGGGACCGTTATTCGGCGGTGGGCCGGTAAAAAAAGCAGGAAGGAACGAAACTCAGGGACGAAATATCCTGCGCGGGCCTCCGCTTCGTCCCGTCAGCTGTAACCCTTCATTTGTAACACGAGGCTACGGCAGTGGAAGTGGGTCTATGCAGATTAGCGAGGCTCAGGTAAAAATCTGACGACAGGGATTTTCGTACATGGGCCTGCCAGGCCGACGTTCCACTTTCCTGCCGTGATAGCGAAGAGAGCAGTAATCGCATTTTTATATGGGACATGGTTAGCACATGCTTTTATGCGTCTCGAGGTTCAACTCAGCATGCACTTACTGCTTTTTTCGCTATCACAGCACTTTTTATCTCCGCTCCAGTTCTTGTCGTGGTTCCTGTTCCGCACCTCTGCCACGCGGCTCCCGAAAGATGGTTGGTTTTGCATAGCTTGGAGGAAAATAGACAATTATAGGTACAATCTGGCAATCCTTGTCCCTAGCACCCGTCTAGGATGTTGTCATTTGGTGCTTGAGCCCAGGCAAGGAGCCATTGAACTCAAAACCATGGATGGTCGCTCCTCAAATCCTACGTCATTTGAATGTCGATAGTCAATGTGCGAAACCGAGTATCTCTACCGCGTTGTTTTAGAATTTCCATTCCTATTTTATTTTTTTTCGAAAAGTATAACATGCAGCTGAATAAATTGAAATCAAGGTTGGGTATTTTTTTTACAGAGAAGAAAACTTGAGGAAAATCTCAAGAATTTAAGTTGACTAGTTTTTCAAAGAGGAGAGCATGCACTGAAAAAAACTTCTCGGAGTTTTTACCAAAGTCCGTTGGTACCTTTACCATCTCACTTTTTTACCAATTATTGGTAATTTTACCAAGACAGACTGGTAAGCTTACCTAAAAACCGGTATTTTTACTATTTTTTTCAGGTAAGAATACCACTTTCTTTGGTAATCAATTCCCGGTGACTTTGCCATTTTATCTCGGTAATTCTACCACAGTCGATAAAAAATATTGGCGTTTTTACCAAGGTCCAGTAAAATTACCGAGAAAGTTCAATAATTTTACCGAGATTTCTCGGTAAAATCACCAATTCCATAAATGGTAATTTTACCAAGATAAAAACCGGGATCAAATACAACCCTGAATTCTTGGTAATTTTACCCTTTTCTTAGTAAATAGGTACACCGAGATTTTTTATCAGTGTGACAAGAAGTCTGCAATGGCGCAAACGAAGATAGGTACGAGGTTTCAAACTTCGGTCATCGGCATTACTTTCGGACTACTGGAAACGCAACGAGAAAAAATCGATAAATTCAATCATATTTCTGGCTAATTTGACCCTCAATTGAGGAACTCGCTCGATCTGCGTACCTGTTTTCTCGTTGAGGTGACTTTACAATTCAATAGAATCTGCTAAAAATGTCGGAAGTTCAACCATAATTCTTTGTAGACACAAATATAAGCCAAAACTGTAGTTGAATCGATCTTTCTCCATCTTTGTATATCTCAGGTCTATATTTTTATTGAGCAAAATTAAACTAATAAATATAACTATGACTGGTGCGCACTATCAACCATCAATTTTTCACGGCCTGCAAAAATTTGACGGTAGATGCTGGAATTTCGGGTTTCATCCGTAATCTGATTTCCACAGAACCGTACTTATCTCATGCTAATTTCAATCAACACGCTGTTTTAATTAATTTTAGCTACCAACAGGGCCGGATTTACCCACTTGCCGCCCATGGGCCGCCTGTATTTTGCCGCCCCCTTCTCATTCGTTTTGAAACATCAATAAAAACCATCAAATGAACGTGCCGGCGGGGGAGAGGTGCATAAGACACGTTTACTCGTGTTGGACACATTTTTTGCGAAAGCCCTGTCAACACTACTAGCAAAAGTTCACGGAACTTTGTGCGAAAGTTAAGTTTCGTAAGCCTATCTCTGCGTGGACAAGGCCTTCCATTCATGAGAAATTAACGAAAAAATTATGAAAGAACAAACATAAATGTGGATTAATGATTTTAACTTCCGCCGCCGTACCGCGCTGACCGCACTGTGTTTGGCGCAATGCGTGAAGTATTCCGACAGTCTTGTAGGCGCTGCGAGTTTCACGCCGACCGCTGCCGAACGCACTGTGATTGGCGCAATGCGTGAAGTATTCACGCAGTCTTGTAGGCGCTATCCATTTTACGCTGACCGCAATGACTGCACTATGTTTGATGCAATGCGTGAAGTATTCGTGCAGTCTTGTAGACGCTAATATGTGTTACATGCCGATCGCCGCGCCGAGGGCTTCTCCGTTTCATCTCAAGTCCTTTTCATCATTTCTCTCTAAGTCGCGCCGTTCCGGGCCAAATTGCGTGTTTTAACTATTTGGTTTCTCTCTTAACGTGAATAATTAAAGGTGCTGTCTCTTGTATCCCTGAAAGACGACAAAATTAGAAATTATTATACTCTCAGGAAATGAGAGATAATGTCGCCTTCTCTCGTTTGTAATTTTTTTTCTAAATACGAATTGTTTTATACCTACATTTAAAAAAATTGCAAAATTTGCCGCCCCCTATAGATTTGCCGCCATGGACCGCGGCTCATGTGGCCACCCCCTTTATCTGGCCCTGGCTACCGATTTAAATAACTATCGACCACCATTTTTGTCATCATTTTGATCGGAAATCGACGGAAATTCGAGCGTGTATCCAGGCCTTGCCTTTCTGCTTGACGCGGTCCATTTTTCCGTTGAAATTCTCCTTTCCTGTTTTCGGCGTCAAATTTGAACGATGCGATGTGGTTTTTCTTACCGAACTAAGAGGGTAGATCATGGGTAAATCCCACTGAAAATAAATTCTCGGCGTTTTTACTAAGGTCCGTTGGTACTTTTACCATCTCACTTTTTTTTACCAATTATTGGTAATTTTACCAAGATAGACTGGTAAGCTTACCTAAAAACAGGTATTTTTACTGTTTTTTCAGGTAAGAACACCACTTTTATTGGTTATCGATTCCCGATAACTTTACCATTTTATCTCGGTAATTCTATCACAGTCGATGAAAAATATTGGCGTTTTTACCAAGGTCCAGTAAAATTACCGAGAAAGTTCAATAATTTTACCGGGATTTCTCGGTAAAATTACCCATTCCATGAATGGTAATTTTACCAAGAAAAAACTGGGATCAAATAGAACCCTGAATTCTTGGTAATTTTACCCTTTCCTTAGTAAGTACACCGAGATTTTTTTTTTCAGTGCGCGGTCCATTTTTCTGTTGAAATTCTCCTTTCCTGTTTTCGGCGTCAAATTACAACGATGCAATGTGGTTTTTCTTACCGAACTACGAGGGTAGATCATGGGTGAAATCCTCTGAACTTGACGCCGATGAAAGCGTGCCGTGCGCCCTGTGCTTGAGCCGGAAAGTTGAGCGGCCTGATGGATGAGCCCCGGACACCGTGACAGCTGAATGGGCCGGAGAGCCCGCGGCGGGCCGGGCGAGCGGTCAGCCCGTCGGTTAATCTTTCGACAATAAATTAGTCATAAATCACGGAGGGGTCACCGAGGGCGAGGGCGCAACGGGTTAGGCTGGAGGGCGCGAGGGCCTCGTTGGGCGTGACGCCCTAATGAACCCCATTGTCCGCGATGACCGAGCCCTGGACAGCGGCTACCTGCGCCCGGATCCGCCACCCCGACTGTCCTCGACATGTGTGCAAACATTCGGCCCCGCGCACTTCCGCCTCGAGAGGTCGTTCGTCCTTCGGAGCGAGTAGATTTTCAACGAACTTTCCATTTTAACCCTCGTATTTTTTAAACATTTTAAGTTTTCATTTTTCATTTTGCAAGAAGAAACCAAGATCATTAAAATTTTGCGCGACCTCTTTTATCTTGGAAGGATAACCTGATCACCTTTAAACATTTTCTGTTTTAAATGCTAAAAACTGTAAATTTAAGACAAGAATTGGACGTATTTTTATCAAACGGACCTAAGCGCCATAGAGGAAGGTAGAGGAGGGCTTGGATTGGCGGCAGAATCGGGCGCCCGGTTTATTCCGTCCTATACTCGCAATGCTTTTCCATGGCGCTTAGGTCCGTTTGACAAAACGCGCTATCCGGCATTCTAAATTCCTCAAAAGGAACTCAAATTGGCGCTTAGTTCCGTTTGATAGAAATACATCCAATTACCATGTAAATTTCATAAACTTACATAATTACGATAGTTTAATTGCTAAGGGTGGATTTGCACAATCTTAGCAACATGGCAATGCTCCTGGCTCCTTTTTGCTGCTCCTCATATTTTTTTAACGTTTTGAGTTTTCATATGGATAGCATTTTGCGAAAAGAAACCAAGATCATTAGAATGTTGCTGACATTGCGCTACTTCTTTTATCTTGGAAGGAAAACCTGATCATCTATAAACATTTTCTGTTTTACATGCTAAAAACTGTAAATTTAAGACAAAATTGCCATGTAAAGTCCATAAATTTACTGAACTAATGGCAACCAAGAAAAAGCTGGGCTCAAATAGAACCCCGAACTCTTGGTAATTTTACCCTTTTCTTAGTAAATACACCGAGATTTTTTTTTTCAGTGCGCGCGGCCCGGGGACTGACCTCGACTCCGATGTCCGATCTATCACCTGCGACATAATTAAAACGCAATGAGCGAGACGTCTCAATCAAAGGGTCGAGGGGGACTCAATTGGGAGATTAAAAAGCAGTCAATAAATTAATAAATTAAGAATAAATTATCGCGGAGGAAGGCTCGGACAGCGGACAAGTTGTCTGACACGCCGGAACAGGCCAGGGCTCGGCGTCCGGGTTTTGTTTTGTTATTCAATTAGAAGAGTGTGAAGTTGCCGGACCCGGGTGGTCACTCCCGAGTCCCTGGCTTTTGAACCGGGCGCACTTATGCTAAAAGGAACTATGTTGCGTGCAAATCCCTACGCACATAGATCTTTTTAGCACGAGTACGTTCAACTGGTCAGCGGCCACTTGTTCATCCAGCTCCGTGTCTTCCTGTTTGGGCTTTGACGGCTTGGTTGAGTGACCAGTTCCAGGGCTTATAGATCTCTCCAAGTCCGGCTTAATGGAGAATTCGCACTTAAGTTTTGTACTGCAATAAAAACACATTAAAATACAACAACGAATGGGTATGCAAGGCTAAGGAGAAATGGACTGCACTTTGCAATTTGGAAAGTACGCCACGCCACCGGTCCATCATGAATTTAACGGATTTTACCAGAAAGGAAATGAGGGCGCAGGGACGTAGATAAAATGAACTACATTTTGCAATTTGGAACGATAAATTCTAGCCCAGTTTAAAAACAACGTATGTGCCATTAGTTTCTCTATGCACATAAGTGTTTTTCCAGAAGAGCCAGAATTTATAGTTCCAAATTGCAAAATTCCGTCCAAATCATCTATTTGTAAAAGAAGATTATAACGCCAGACGCGTCATTTGTAGGTAAGCCGAACAAGTTTATCTAAAACTCTACCTAATTTATATGTTGAAATTTTAAATTGGAGAGTAACCATCGCATTTCTGACGGCATCCGCACACGCATTTAACTACGTTTGAGAATTCTCGAAAAACTTGGAAACTTCGAACTGACGTTCAGTCCTCATCAGCCTTAAAATCTACCTATTCACATGCGAAGTTTCTTGAGTATCGACTCGGGACCACGGGGTGAGGCTCACCCAAGGCACACGAAAAGCTCCTCCGTAATTTATAATCTGAGTAAAGTATTTACCAGTTTGACTCGAGTCAATATTTGCAATTCAGAGTGCAGCAGTGTTGGTGCGGCCTGGCCGGGAAAAGCAGTTTTTATTGAAACATCTCAAAAGCCCGTCGCACATGGGTAATATTTAAAAGACTGGAGGAAAAATTATACAATTTGACGCTAGGAACATTTCAAAACGCGGTTTTGATGTATGAAATGAGGAAAATCAGAATGATCTACTAAGCCTTGTCTCCACGGGACGTTTCATGGGATCTGTCCCAGGGAAAACTTCAAACCATGATGTTGGTTTTGGTCTCCTTTTAGAAAATAATATTAGAGCGGAGATTTCGAAACACCGCAACCGAGATATGCATTTTTGCGGTATTACTGCTGTTCTTATTTTTAAAACTGTGCATCTACGAATTGCACTTTTACGGAAAAAACAATTTGCATTGGACAGTTGGCATCATTCAATTGACGATGATACTTTGCAGCACACCAGAGCTCGAATGGCGGTATCACGGAGACTAGCTTGCGTGATATGAAGTGCAAGAACGCCTTATATGTATCGGAACATTTCTGTCTTCCGTTTCTCAAAACGCCTTCAAATGGCGATGATACTCCGCAACACACCGGAGCTCGAATAGTGGTATCAGGGAAATTAGTCAGAAAGGAATGGATTAAGTGAATTAGATTAAGTTGGGATTAACTTGGAAAACTCTCCTTTGGTAAACAAAGAGTCTGCTTGTTGTAGAATTTCACATTCATTTATGATACAGCACGCTGATTATTAAAATTGATAGACAAAGCGATAGACAAAGAATGACGGCGCGGAAATGGAGGGATCCTATCGGTAAAAACGAGATGATGGACGAACTATGGAATCCCTCATGGTTTGCTGTTAGTTAGTCTATTACTTCCCAAGTGGCATGGGGTTCTATTTTCCGTCCAGTCATACTTTATTTTTTGAACGGAAAACTACTCGAAGGCAATTCTTTAAAACTGCCGTGATTTTTCTTCTCTGTGCGGAAACACTTTTGCAAAAACTTCAAGGAATGATGTCAATTTGTTCTCCTTTGAAAAAATTATCATAGAGGCGGAGATTTTCAGACACCGCTAACGAGATATGTGATTGTGGACTTACGCTGTCGATATTCAGAATTGACCTCTACATGGTTGACAACCTGTGGAGTGAATTATAATCATCAAAGGTTTGAATCCAATTCTTTCCTATCAATCACCTTCATTTTTCCTACATACATACAAGTCGCTTTACAGCACTCCCTCGCGCTCTACGACTCCTAACCTCCACTGCTCTCTTTCAAACCACAAATCTTGGGGGATTGAGCACCTCAACATTTCTGCTTCAATCCCGTCCCTCCAACCTTTTCCTGCAAACCTTGTCTCATTTTTCCTGCATTTTGAAATTTTGATATACATTATCGGACTCATTTTAGAAACGACGTATCGACGGTGTAAGTCGGCAATCACATAACTCGTTTTCGGTGTCTGAAAATCTCCACCTCTATGTTAATTTTTTAAAGGAAAACAAATTGATATCATTCCTCAAAATTTTTGCAGAATTTTCTTCGCACAAAGAAGAAAAATCACGGCAGTTTTAAGGAATTGCCGTTTAATAGTTTTCCGTTTAAAAAATAAAGTATGACAGGAAGTCGACGGCGTCGCAAACCGAGTTATGTGATTGCCGACTTACATCGTCTATATGCGCTATTATTTATCCTATACACATGAGTGATTTTACAGATGGGCTAGGTATTGTAGTTCCTGATTGCAAAATGTAGTCCATTTGTTTGGATCCTAAGCGTCCCCAATCGATGAAGCCCCCGAACCTTCTCTACAAGGCGCTCTATTCCGGGTCTCTGAACTATGACCTCTGATTTTTGACCAAAAAACCATGATTTTCCAGCTCACTGTGCCGGCTCGAAAATCCGGTGCGGGATCCAAAGGGATGGCGCTGGGAAAACGGGGTTAGCACATGTATTGCTGCCGGCCTGAATACGAACACGCCCTCGCTCCCTGCGCATAATGTACGCGTCTATGTATCAAATACATACACTGTATACTTATCTAAAGTATACACAAGTCACCGGCAGTGACGGAGACTGGCTAGGACACCACCGACGGGGTTGCCAAGTCGTCAGTACCTTATATCAACTCCGTGTAAATTAATTTTAAATGGGCTATATTTTTGAGTTATGACACCAATGGATACCGGAAGACGCGAAATAGATATAGCTTTGAAAGGTGGAGCAGTCTACCTAGAGTAAACGTTAGGATCCATGCCAGCAAATATGCTAATCTGCATAGCCCGCAAATTGGATCGCAAAAGAATGAGAAGAACAAAAATTCGTGAATAAGGATACATTTTAAAGTCATTGAAAGTGACGCATTTTAGTTCATCACCGGCTCAATGCCAGCGATAAAAACTCACAACTGGTGACATCAGTTTGGGTCATGTTGCAACTTAATTTTTCCGCAATTTAAGTTAAATTGTTTTTGCTGCTGAGAATGGGCCTGCATGTGATGAATCAACTCGTCTTGTCATCTCCGAGGTAAATTCATTCTCAAAATTTTCAAATGATTTATTTACATGGGATTTCGAATTAAATTCGCTGAGAAACGGGAGATAGAATAATCACAAAGGAGGGATATCGGCAAGGGTCGTTTTTGGACCCACCTCGAATTTCCTCGACTCAGCGATTTTTTGCGCATTGAATGTCTGTATTTTGCGGAATGCATGATGATTTTGTCATTTTTGGTCTTTCCGCAAATTTAATACTGGCCTAAACGTCGGTCTGAAGCCCGATCTGGGCAGGAGATGCAAATTTTGCGGGTTTACGATTGAATGCTGAAAAATGCGGATTTTCGACAAAATTGAACCTAAGGCCCATGTTTAGGTCAGTAATAAACCTGGAAAGAGACCAAAATGACCAAATCATGATGCAATCCGTAAAATATTGACCTTCAATTTGCACAAAATCATAGAGTTGAAGAATCAGCCAGGATGGGTCTAAAAACGGCCCCGATCTATACCCCTCCTTTCCCAGAGAATTCAGTTTCATGGAACGAAATTTGGCGATGACTGAAACTTCGAAATTTGGGAATGACCAATAATTTTTTTTTTTTTTTTTTTTTTTTTTTGCAGGTTATTTGGCTTCTAATCCAGTTTAGGAATCTACAGCCATTTATGGACAAGAGGTTAACGTGTAGGTTATTTTTTTATTGTCAGTGGACATCAGGGGATTTTAGCACATCCGTTCTCCGGCTTTCAAATTGTCAGGGATTAAGGCAGGGTAGAATCTGTTTGTGCAGATCTACTCGTCAGTTCCGTGAAAATTTGTCGCCACCACCGGGATTCGAACCCGGGACCTAGTGATCTAGAGTCGGACGCGCTGACCGCTAAGCCAACCTGGCCGGCTTGGCCAAAAGTTCAAACAGCGTTCTCCTAAAATACGACTTCATCGGCCACTTCTAGGTTCCGAAGTGGTCATATCTGCACTAGGATCTGGATTAAAATTTGGGAAACGGTTATTTTTCCAAAATCTGACAACCCTGGCGCGAGAATTTTCGGAAGCGGCGGAAAGTTGAACTTGTTCCTGGGGTTCCGTCAGGTCTTGCCAAACACAGTTGTTTGCTTTTCGGGAAGGTGAGCTCAACGAAGGAAGTATGTCGCTGCAGGCAATCAGCGGCGTATGTGCAACCCTCTCTCTCTCACACACCTCCTCCATCCTTTGGAATCGTCGGCTAGAGAAGGATAGAACGGTGAGCGATGCCAACTATCCTTGTCTAACTTGTAACGCAACAAGAAAATGGGGCGTGGGGGGAGAAGGGGTGAGGTAGAGGAGAGATAGGGGGGCGGTAAAAGTCACCCAAGGTGATCAGTGGTCCATACGTTTGCTTCGAAAGTTGGAAAGGTCGTAAAGCAAATGGAGAAGGAGGAGATGGCTGCCAAACTTTAGTGGGAAAACTTTAAAGTCATGTTTTTCTCTTGCATTAAAGTGACTTGGAAAGGCTTAAATCACGGCATGAAAGAAAGACGTAATGGAATTCGGACATTTCGACCCCTTCCCATCAACCTCGTAAAGTTTTTTTTTGATATAGGTATCCTTAAACGCGTAAAAACAAAATGGCGCGATGCTCCTCTCGACCACCCTTCCCATAGAGCATTATGAACGTTACGGAATATAAGTCAATAAACCAGCAGAAAAAAGTGATCAGAGTAACCATGTTGACGTGATCAACGGAATTTCCCGATGATGTTATCCTGGCTTTCCCGATAAAGTTTTCTGATTGTCTAATTCGTTGCCCAATTTGACGTATTTCTATCAAAGAGAACTATGTGCAGGTGAGAAATATGGGGTGAGCTCTGAAAAGCTGGATAAGAAACAATGTGGTCAATGGGCGTGATTCCTTTTGAAGAATTGGAAAAGCGGGATTTTAAATTCAGCAGAGAGAACGATGTGCCAACTGAATGCGGGATATATGAGCCGCGGGCATGGCACGAGAGCGTTATGGACAGGACTCATGAGTTAATGACCTACAAGGCTAGCGCTGCACGACGGCATCCATCTCCGTTGACGTCATTGGCGCTTTATTATTATTATTGGCGCACACCCCATGTTTCTCACCTCCACATAAATCTGTTCGCTAGAAATACGTCCAATTAAAACAAAGATAACACCGTTCATGAAAAAATCGGTTTACTATAGTAACATATCATGCGATAAGATAATGTGGGATCATAAGATACGAAGCCCTCCTCGAATCCAAGAGCAAAAGGAACGAAAACTACACCCCCTACTTTGAAGTTTCAAGGTAAAGGGGGTAGGCTCGGGGAGGAGGGGCGGGAACTCTTTGGCGAATATTTGAATGGCTACATAAACGAACTTGACGAAGCTGTTCGGCCTATCCTGCCGTGCTGAGGAAGAACGCCGTATGAACATCCGAGAGTTGCCGAATTTCCTCCGATAAAATGTTTATTTTTCAGGAGAGTTATGAATATTCTTCCTTCAAATTTTCAGAATTTGAAGGTAAAATTGCGAACTAAATTATCTGAAAAATTGGGAGGAAAATAGTCATAAGATTACCAGGGAATCCGTATTTTATCGAAGGAAATTTGGCAACGCCTGAAGGCTCATACGGCGTTTTTCTTTAGCATGGGAGTATTTGCTCTGCTCGGAAAACAGAGCGGAAGCTCATTCGGGATCGGGCCCCTCATCCTCCTCCTCTCGACCCCACATCCTCGTCCGCCCCCCCCCCCCCCCGGAGCACACACGGCCCGGGCCCCTCGCTAATTATATTCCGTCCCCTCCCGTTTTCTTTGCCACCCACCAAACGCTACACCTTTTCGCCCGCCGTCCCTCCCTCGGCTCCCTCCCCCCCCCCCCCATACGTCGGAGTTTAAATTCCGGCTTTCAAAGTGGGAGGAGCGGGCGTCCCCCTTCAGGAAGCTTAATCATTAAGGTAGTTCCGCCGTGTGTCAGATCGGGGCGTAGGTCACCGCTTTTATCTATCGATGGGGACGTCCCAAAAATTAGGCGAGCGGCAAATTTTGACGAGTGGATTTGATCGAATTTTTGACCAGATTGGCAGGGTTGCAAACCGAACACTGGGAAAAAAACACATTGGATCTAGAGTCCAGACTCTTGAAAACATTGACAAGAAAAAGGACTCTTGATTCAATCAGATTTAAGCTTGAATCAAAAGGAAATCCGCTCAAATTAAGAGGCTTGGTTCTTGATTTAAGCTTAAATCTGATTGAATCAAGAGTATTTTTTCTTGTCGATGTTTTTAAGAGTCTGGACTCTGGATCCGAGCTGTTTTTTTCCAGTGAAGAAGAAAAACGCTCTGCTGAAGTCAAGAACTAAACTCAGTCGCTTAATGAATTTTGGCCAACGTTTGCGTTCATCCCTGTGACCCCCATCGTCTTTACCCTAGATCATGGATGGTCACAGATGATTTGGACGTATTTCTACCAAACAGACCTATGTGGAGGTGAGAAATACGGGGTGTGCTCGTTAGTTCTCTGACCGTAAGAGTGGAAGAGAATAATAAAGCGCCAGTGACGTCAGCGGCAATGATCGAGCACACGCGCGAGGGGGAGATGGTCGTCGTGGCGCTTTAACTCATGAGCCCTGTCCACAAGGCTCTCTCGCCATGCCTGCGGCTCATGAATCTCGCATTCAGTTGGCACATAGGTCTGTTTGATAGAATGTAAAATCCCGCTTTTCTAATTCTTCAAAAGGAATCACGCCCACTTTTACATTGCTTCTTATCAGTGCAGTGGAGTGGCGTGCTTTGCGATATATCCATTGATCTGCCATTTAAACCTATGGAAACAGATCGACATACAGGGTGTTCGCAACGAACACCTTAATAATCGATTCTTCACTATGCCTTAGAATGGGGAAATATCGATTATCGATCATTTATACGCCACGCCACTGCTTCTTATGCAGCTTTCTAGAGCACACCCCATATTTCTCACCTGCACATAGGTCTGTTTGGTAAAAATACGTCCATTTGTACTTCATTTTGCAACTGAGAACAATAATTTCTGGCTAAGTTCAGAAACAACACATGCCCTATTGGTTTCCAAATGAGAATAAGTCCTCATATGAGTGAGCCAGACATTTTATTTCCTAATTGAAAAATGTAGTACGTTTTTCAGGGGGCTGTAAGGGCTTCCGTCGACTCATCCGCGGAGCAAATTCGGCAGAGGCCAGAGGTCACCGTGGCACATCTTAAATCCTCATAAATATCATTCGGGCAACTTACTGTCAACACACGGGAGGGACCCGTGATTTATGCGCCGCGCTCGAGGCACCAAGGGACGGGTCATCCCTGCCGGACTCAGTTGTTTATTTCCTTGTTAATTTCGAGAGGGGCACACGACGCGGAAGCGGGCAGGGACGCTCGATAGGGGTCAATCTCTTGTCAAATAGCGACCCTTTTATTGATACAAATATAAATGGTCAGTTGCCCACAGCTGCTCCATTTCGCTCTCACAAAGCCCCGGCGAGGGGTGCGCCCGGGAAAAAATATCGAAAAATAAAAATTTGGACCAATGGCGATCCTTCCGGATTGGGGCGGTGGAGAATTGGGCTCGTCCCTCGGTCCCTGCCGAGGGGGAATGAAAACTGTCCGCCTGAATTTCAGGTAATCGTCAATTGAATTGGTCAGTTTGAAATCGGATTCTATCAATGCTACCGTGCTATTGAAAAACGCCGCATGAGCCTTCAGATGTTGCCATGTTTAGTTCGATAAAAGTCAAAACCGGCAAATTTTTTAATATTTTTCCCTCAATTTTTTAGACAATTTTGTTCACGATTTGGACCGCTTTAAACAGAAAGGAACCAAGCCACATCAGCCATTGCCAAAGAGCTTGATGCAAAAACGGCTTTTTTCGCCCCCCCCCCCTCTGGAAGTTCTTCAGACTTTGCCTATTGATTACTCATACTTGAGCGCTTCTTTTCCCAAATTTTCAGACCTCCAAACAATTTTGGGGGGGGGGGGAGCTAGGGGGGGTGGAAGTCAAAACCTGTGAACCTCGATATCTCTTGAACAAAGAAAGATATCGAGGTCCGGTTTGGACGAAAAATCGTCTAAAATTGCATACTTTAAGATTCTAAAGGTCAAAATCCCGATATCACATTTATAAGTCAACATATGTGCTTTTTTCCAGTTTTTAGGCCTAGAAAATATCTTTTAAACGAAAAATTTACAAAGATCTCAATTTTTTATTTGAACCAAAACCAGTTTTTTTAAATTGTTCGTCTTTTTCCGCATCCAACGAGTGGTCTATTAAGCTGGGGAACCAAACGGTTCCGGAGTTATGATCGATTGAAGTTTCCGCTCAACGCGCGCCGGCCGATTTTCGCGCTCAAAAAAGTCGGATTTGACTGTTATTAGATCAGATTGAATGTTCAAACTGAGCAAAATGCTTTATTAGGGACTCTTGAGGGTCGCTGAGTTCAGAAATTACCGAAACTTCCAAAAAATTCACGTTTTTAAAATTACAGCTCCGCAGCGCTATTTTAGAGGCCCACTGAGCTCCGACCGGCCGCTCAGTGGTCCTGTCCGAAGCTGCAATTTTAGAAACGTGAATTTTTTGGAAGTATCGGTAATTTCTGAACTCAGCGACCCTCAAGAGTCCCTAATAAAGCATTTTGCTCAGTTTGAACATTCAATCTGATCTAATAACAGTCAAATCCGACTTTTTTGAGCGCGAAAATCGGTCGGCGCGCGTTGAGCGGAAACTTCAATCGATCATAACTCCGGAACCGTTTGGTTCCCCAGCTTAATGGACCACTCGTTGGATGCGGAAAAAGACGAACAATTTAAAAAAACTGGTTTTGGTTCAAATAAAAAATTGAGATCTTTGTAAATTTTTCGTTTAAAAGATATTTTCTAGGCCTAAAAACTGGAAAAAAGCACATATGTTGACTTAAAAATGTGATATCGGGATTTTGACCTTTAGAATATTAAAGTATGCAATTTTAGACGATTTTTCGTCCAAACCGGACCTCGATATCTTTCTTTGTTCAAGAGGTATCGAGGTTCACAGGTTTTGACTTCCACCCCCCTAGCTCCCCCCCCCCCAAAAAAAAATTGTTTGGAGGTCTGAAAATTTGGGAAAAGAAGCGCTCAAGTATGAGTAATCAATAGGCAAAGTCTGAAGAACTTCCAAAAGGGGGGGGGCGAAAAAAGCCGTTTTTGAATCAAGCTCTTTAATTGGGCAATTTAATTTTGCGGATTAATTTTTTCTGCGGCTTTTCACGTGAAAATTCTTCATGGTTCGAAGTAAATTCCTTTACATTTTCAAAGAAATCCGAACAAACATTCTCTCGTAAAACATTTAATTGGCCATTAAACTTGGCAATAGCTGATGTGGCTTGGTTCCTTTCTGTTAAACTTGGTTTTTTAGAACCAGGTGAGAATGTATCGATATAGATTGGTTCAACATGTAAGCACAGCCTCAAGAGTCAATCAAGTAGTCTGTAGGAACGGGTTTTGGTGGTAGATTTTTTTATTAAGAGTACCACTTGGCAACTCAAAATGAAATTGATCGGAATTTCCTCTTTTTCAGCTTTTCTAACTTGACTCTTAAAATTTTTGTTTGAGGTTATGAATATTTGAACCAAACGATACATCGAACCACTATCGAATACAACTCATGCAGATAGTCTCACACCGCATGACTATATTCAATCGCAAAATACACCGGAAAAAAAATGAAATTGATTAATATTCTGTATGTAAAAAGAGTGTGCGAGAACTTAAAAATGCTACTTACCTACCACAGTAGTTAGTTTTACATCCAAGCATTGCTAAAGTAACGACTGTGGCGAGTAAGTCAGCATTTCATAAGTTCTCGCGCACTTTTTTCACATCCAAAACGTTAGATCAACTTCACTGTTTTCTCGGTGTAGATTGCATGTCCCAACTCATTTCACAGTGCAGACTCCTAAAGGTTCAGTTACACGATCAAATTGAGCCATCAAACTGAAGCTCTGATCGGTGGAAAAAGACCAGCTGAGGTGAGTATGCGACCAACGAGAGGCGCAATTTGATGGCTCAATTTCATCGTGTAACTGGACCTTATAAAATAAAATCCAAAATTGCGCTCTCTGTGGGTAGGTAGCCGTGAAACTGGTCTTGACGGGCAGATTTTCGCGGAGCAGTTTGCAAGGACCGATTTTAAGCACGTGATGGACCTGTTCGGGGATCAAGAGTGACACGATTATTCCACGTGAATGGTCGGATACCTCTGGACACGGGACGAAGGGGTCACTCACAAATCGAACGTGAAGGGGAACTTATGCCTCGACGCCTTTTGAGTTCCTGGCAGGAGTCGGAGCCTCACAGTGGCGTGGCGTGAATTGCGATATATCGATTGTTATGCCATTTAAACCTATGGAAAAGGATCGATAAACAGGGTGTTCGCAGCGAACACCTTAATAATCGATTCTTCACCATAGGTTTAAATGTCATAACAATCGATACATCGCAATTCGTCGCTTGGCTGACAAAAGGGCGTAACTACAATTTGAGATGAGCCCGGGAAAGCACTGAGTTATATGGACAACAGGGCTCATCTTCGAGTGTAGTTACGCCCTTATGTCAGGAAGGCGACGAATTCACGTCACGCCACTGGAGCCTCACCTACTCGCACTATCGACTGATTCAACAATTTTATTTCAAATTTTGCTTTGACAATAAGTGTGCAAAAACTTGAGCGACCCCCTGACCGCCTCGCAGCCCAATCCATGCCAGCAGGCGCTTAGCGTATCTCAGACAATGAGTAACGTGACAGCAAAACTATGAGAACATGTCAGTAACTGGAAAGTCTCGAATTTTCAGGCGATTCGAAAACTTAGTATTCTGCTTATTTAGTCGTCCGATGCGAAGTTAATGATTTTTTGTTTAAAAGATCATGATTAAGGACATGTGCTCCGCAGGGTCGGACTGGCTCGCATCTGAGGGCGTAGACCATTCGCTGGTTAAAGGGTCGTCATGTGATATTTCCTGGTTGGGTATCCCCTACGTGGAGAGGGGTTCCGAAAATGTAGGCAGAACAGCACAGGTTTACGGTATTTTCAGGTTCGAAGCTTATTAATCGTATACAGAGTAAAAATTTCAAAATTGAACGTATTGAAGTAACCGACGGACATCTGAAATTAAAGAAAATGTAAAAAATTGAAGTAATTACATCCTGAAAATGAATCAGACAAGAACCTGAAAAAAAAAAAGAAAGAACGAGTATCAACACCGCCGAACACAGGAAAGACGTATTCTGGCCTCTTTTTTAACTTTTCTTCTAAATCTGAGCGACACCTCATTGACAGCATGTAGCAGAGTATTGAGAGCTCATGCTTCGCGTCATCGTGCCTTCAATTTTTAAGATGCAGCCCGGACGTCCATCAAGTACGAATAGTTGTATCTCTGCGCCGTCGTTAACGCGCATCCTTCCCCTCACTTTATTTCGCTTTATTTTATTGTGTTAGTTTGCGTTTATCTTATTCGTAATGGTACTTCAAGCACCACGTGCGTAACACAGCCGGAGGTAGCAGATGTGTTCGGGCCTCTTTTATAACTATTCTCCCGAATCTGAACGACACTTCATTGACAGCATATAGCAAAGAATTGAGATCTCTCGCTTCGCGTCATCGCGCCTTCAATTTTTCAGATGCAGCACGGACGTCCATCAAGTTCGAATAGTTGTATCTCTGCGTTGTCGTTAACGCGCATCCTTTCCCTCGCTTTGTTTCCATATTGTGTTTGTTTGCGTTTGTCTTATTCGTAATAGTGCTTCAAACTAGGAGCATAGAGCAGAGCATTGCGAGTTCACGACTCACGCCATCACGTCTTACATTTTTCATACTCAACTCTTTTTTAACAGTTGAATGTTCGCAGATTTCCTGCTGAAAAAAAGATTATTGAAGAATTTTTAACCAATGGAGGCGCCGGGCTCTTACTTTTGATGTCATAACAAAAAGCAAAAAAAAAAAAAAAAAAAAAAAAAAAAAAAAAAAAAAAAAAAAACTAAAAATTGTGACAAGTAGCCTCATAACCCTCAAATCTCAATTCCGTTTAAAATCTATATTAGAATTGACGGAAATCGAAGACATTTTTAAAAGCTTTTACTATGGCAACTCACCCAGATAAACCTTCATTTTTCTCGGGTACATTAATTTTCATTTTCGCACATTCCATTGCGTTCGCAGCTTTAACTGTTTCCTCTCGCCATCCTATTGGATGACGGAGGAAATAAAGGCTTTGCTAAACGGGGGAGAGACAAAATTATGCATCTAAACAACCGCAAACATAGGGTGAAACTTAATAGTGCCGCGGAAGCATAAAAGTTAATCTCGTCGTTCAGACCAACACACTCCATCGGAGTGTTGACTTTCATGCTTTATCCGCAATTTTCGTGCTAAATGGCCCTTTGCTCAGCCATCCAACTTTGTAAAGGGCGTGTTGCATTCCGTAGTATATCGAGCACAGCTAGAGAGAAAAGGATATTCAAGTGCAATACTGCCGTGCTAAAGAAAAACGTCTTAGGCCTTGTCCACACGAGCGCAGTTCGCGTAAATTATTCCTCGAACTTTGCTCAGTTCCCGGAACTTATTCCTTGAAACGAGGCATGCTGTCCACACGGGTTCGTCCGAACTGGAACCGGAACTTCAATAAAACTATACAATTATTGCAAAATAATAGATTATTATGACCGCCAAAGTAGCAAAAATAAATGTCAAGATCACATGTAAAGGACGTGAAAAACAAAAACAAGCAAATTCACATCAAAAGAAACATATTTAGAAGCTCGGAGCACGGGGGAAATTCCCGGTTTTGGAGGAATAAGTTTCAGCTCAGCAAAAAACTTGTTCCGGGAACAAGTTCCTCGAACTGAGTTCCGCGAACCGCGTTCGTGTGGACAAGGCCCTATGAACCTTCAGGAGTTGCAAAATTGCCTTTGATAAAACACGAATTTCCTAGTAAACTTATGAGTATTTTCCCTCCAATTTTTCAGATAATTTTGTTCGCAAAGGCACCTAAAGTTGCTGAAAATTTCAAAGAAAAATATTCGTAACTTTCCTTGAAACTAAACATTTTTTTCGAGGAAATTTGGCAAATCTCGAATGTTCATACGACGTTCTTCCTTAGCACGGTAGAATACAGAGCAATTTTTACCCGCGCCGCGTTCACCTAAACTTCTGTTTTAGGATTTCACTGGGCTTTCAAAACAAAAAGTCTAGGTGTCTAGGACTCTTATTGTTCATAGGTGGCACTGAATGTCGAACCAATGACACGCAAACGCTGGACCTTATGCAGGCGGATAACCTTAAATTTGTCTTTTAAAAATATGGCCAATGGAACGACGCGATTATAGGCCAGTAAACGGATTTAAACGGAATTAGCCTAGGCATAACTCCCATCTCATTTTGCCGAGTTTCCTCTCATGCTTTATGTTTTTAGAAGAAAACTACACAATCGAACGTCTTTGAACTTTAATTAATTTACCCTAAATTCGTTGTTTCTCTCACGAAAGAACGTATCTACATTTCAATGTTGCCAGAATTTTCCGCGCAAATTGTATTTTTACCAGAAGAATTTTGAACATTTCTGATTGGAATATTCACCAATTTTTCATCTGACCTCATGCAAATATTAAGCGAATCTTCGACGAAAATTGTGTTGCTTGATTCTCGTAAAAACGCCGTATGAACATTCAGGCGTTGCCAAAATTTCATTTCTAAAACACGAATTTCCTGGCAAACTCATAAGAAATTTTCTTCCAGTTTTTCAGATAATGTTGTTTTCAAGTTCCTGAAAATGTCAAGGAAAAATATTCATGACTTTCCTCAAAAACAAACATTTTATTGAAGGAAATTTGGCAACTTTCGAATGTTCATATGGCGTTCTTCCTTAGCACGGCAGTTTTGGGGGGCCTGCATTACAGACTGCACGTTCGCATGGGCCAAAAATCGTAAATCCGGCCCTGAGCACAACGACCAAATATTTTGAGAGTGCACAAAATTCAGGGGCGATCCCTCATCGAGTGCGGAACAACCCTTATGACTTGGCTGGTCGCATGTGCAGCAAATGGGCGGAGGCCGATTTTAAATATCGAGCATAAATCTCCCCCATATTAATATCCTCACATGCGCCCCCAAAGGACATAATTATTTATGGGGCGCAAGAAGCGCTCGCCCCACAGAAACCGAGCTCTTGGCTGGAATGTTCATCACCGCCCTTTGTAACTACCCGCGGCTAAAAGCCCAGTCTCAGCTGTCGATTCGTGCTAGAGATATGCTATTTTATGGTCTACCAACCGTGGAAATCGACGAATTATTCCTTTAAATTCGGCAACTATGGCCCAATTTAATTACTCACGCCGACGCTAAGTCTTATCATTATCGGCACAGACCCTTCTCCTCTTACCTCCGTAGCCACCATGCACCAGGCCGAAAGTTCAAGATTAATAGTTAGGGATATGTACAAGAGGAATATTGCCCTTTCTCCCACTCCATTGAAAAAAATCGAAATATCCTACAGCTTGATAAAACAAGATGACTTAACACCAAAACATTCATACAACAGCAGACACCATAATATAACTAATATTAATATAAGACTTGTGAAGACTATTTTGTTAGTATTCTGCCCCGTCAATTTTTTACGCTTCACCAACATTGAGTCACCAAAGAAAGCAATCAGATATGGGCTGATTAGGGAAAGTATGTTGATCAATTTTCAAGAATTCATATTCAACCCACCTTGTGTGACTGATAAGCGTGTAATAATATGTTCGTGGAGCGTACTCCTTTTCCCGTCCCTGGCTCGGGCGACGGTAAAGTCGCCGCAAAACTATATGACTTCGCGCAATTAATTATTCTTGACTCTGTTCGATTTTAATGATAATTAAAGGGCATTTATTTCAACAATTCAGAAACTCGGACGATATTAAATTTTTCACTGATTTAAAAAAAAAAAAACGGATTAAAACGAACTAAAATATTCATCAAAACCAAAAATTATTTCATTCTAAAAGTGAAGTATACCTCATATCGTAATTTTTGAGGGGAAAAATAAAACTAACACAGATAGGAGGTAAAAATAGGGCCGCGAAGCGGCCCATTGATGGCGCGGAGCGCCTTCAGGGGGTTGGACCGCGTAGCGGTCAGGGGGCATAACCCCCTAGTATTTGACTATTTGTCTAGGCATTTGACAAAATGCCTAATTTTACTATTTGCCTGCGACATATCGATTGCAGTGTTTGAAAATTTCTTTCCTCCCCCCCCCCTCCCCTTGGCACCAAGTTTTACGAAAATCCGACGAGCAGGAACCGAGATAGCGTTTTAGGCCAAGCCCGCCACCTTGGTTTTTCGAATTTTCGAACTTGGACTAAAAATTCGAATTTAATCGATGGAATGGGAGCCGATGTATCAATTTAGGCTACGTCCGCCGTCTTAAATTTTCAACTTCAGAAAATTCAACTTGAAACACATCATACCAAAAATTTAAGCTCAGATTCGGCTTCCTCGTGAAAAATCGATGCTATTTCATGTATCATAAGTTACCATAGCATAAAGAAAAGAGGGTAATCGTAGGCGTAAAGATTCTATCAAAGCCGGCCGGTATGCGGAAGTAGGCACAGAATTCAAACGTTTGAGCCACGCCGCCAGGCGCCGGCGTCAAGCATTTGGTTCGTCCGTTTCCGAGAAAACAAACTTCTTCTTACTCATCAGCTGACCCACTCCGAATCACCCATGTTGCCACGTCGGACTAATATGTTAGAATCTACACGCCTACGTTAATCTCTTTCCTTCATGATATGGTGACATATGATACATGAAATTGCATCGATTTTTCACGAGGAAGCCGAATCTGAGCTTAGATTTCGGATATTATGCGTTTTAAGTCAAATTTTTTTTCACCTATTTTAAATCACTTAGGAAAATTTGCGGAAACTCATTAGAGTAACAGTGTGTTGTGTATTCTTTTACAAACATTAATCAAAAATAAAACATTGACGGTATTTGAATCCATTAATCTCCGAGATAACTTTAACACGGTTATTCTACGACTTTTTACGAATGTTGTTTTCTTCCGCATTGGTTGTCGGCAGCGTTGCGGCCAAAGGCCCCTGATATTAATAATAGTTTTCAAAATCAATTTTTTTCTACCTTCAAAATTCCAAGGAAATGGCAGAAATTTATCAATTGTTACTAATGTCTTAAAAATGTTTCTTGTCAGTTGTATGCTGTCGTTAAGCTAAACATCCCAGGTTTACGAGTGATCAATGAGTTTCATCCGAACAAAAATGTAGTATTTGAGAGAATTTTAAAACGTTCCGATGACTTCATTTCCGGATGCAAAAAGCCAATTCTCTAACGGTAGCGTTGAGTGGGCAGCGTGTGCTAATTTTTTAAATTCTTTCTTGAAATGAATTCCACTCCCACCATTCCAGATATTGTACAAAAAAAATACCAATGACAAGGATTTAACGGGTTCAAAGACTGTTGCCTGCCAAAATAACTCCTCCATGGACGACGACTTGTGTGATTTCGACCATTTCTCTTCGGCGCTACAATCCAGCATCATCACCAATTTCGACGAGGCATGTCGCATTCCTGATGAACGATCGTGATTTTTCATTCCTTCATCTCAAAAACCACAATCTTTTTGTATGAAAAGAACTCAGATAATAACATAATCAAAAGATAAAGTTAACGTGTTAATCGAATCCCTCCATGAAAATCTCGCCCCTTTGATTTGCATTTACTTAGATTTGTTTTGTCATATTTTAACTTATTACTGTAAATATGATTTTTTTTAAAACAAAATTGATTATCTATTAAAGCATAGCTACACAATGCCTTGACATTTTTCAATCTTGTTTTTCCGCTCTTGAATATCATAGCACCTCGCGAATGCGTACAAAGGAATTCGGTTGGGTTTGGTTCGTGTAGGCAACTAAACTAACTGCCTGACGATGCGGAGAGTGTCATCCAGATTTGAAGGCGCTTCAAGCCGAGGTCGTGCTTTAGAAGTTCTTTGCCCATGATGCCTTAATTATGTCTATACGAATTATTGAAAAACACGCATGCTACTTACAAATTTCTGACGATTGCTAACTACTTGACACATACGGACGAGCCATTGCATTGCGCCCTCAAAATTCATTTAATCTACAGTTTCTAAAAATATCCCGAGGGAAACATTTTTGCGCTCATAGTGCAGAATTCCATGCAGAAATGCTTTCATCTGGTAAATTTTTAGTCTAAAACGTCGAACTTGTCAATTATTTTTGATCATTGTGTTGTAGTTCGAAGTCTGCATGCTTCTTAAATAAGGCTACGCGTTGCAGTCAAGATTTAGGTAGTTTCATTCAAGAGGGTGAGTCTTCAAGTGAACCATCTGCTCCGTTTTACGCTATTCGTTTAAAACAAAAAACTCGAGAACCAAAGTACAAAGTATGTATGTAGTATGTATGTGTGTAGTATGTATTTAAGTGTACAAATTGCAAAATATTACGAATCAAATTAAATTTACCTCGTGTGCAGAAGTCTTGCTCATTACTTTATAGGTGATCGACATCAAGAAGTACACTCTTCCAATTGGACCGAGTTTAACAGGAAAGAACCAAGCCACATCAGCCATTGCCAAATTTAAATGAGCAATTTGATTTTTTACGAAAGAACGTTTGTGCGGATTCCTTTGAAAATTTGAAAGAATTTGCCTCGTAGTTTGCAAAAAATTTACTGAAATTTGCACGAAAATCCGCACAACCGTTTTCATGTAAAAAATTAAATTGCCCAATTAACTTTGGCAATTGCTGATGTGGCTTGGTTCCTTTCTGTTCAATGCGGTCCAATTGACGCTTTTAAAAATCTAAATGCAACTGCTAATCCATACTTCACTCTGTCTGCAACTTTTGCTGTTGACGTGATTTGACCAAGTCCCCTCTGCCCTACCGATAAGAACTCTTGACAAGGAATCAAACCTATTCTATGCATTTGGGTCCTCGAACTTTAACAGATTAGTTATTGGATTATGTGCACTTTTAAGCATTATCAAACCTCCCTCACGCACCTATGAGGAAATGGACGAGGAAAAATAAGAGAGAGATTATCTTGCTCGCCAAGTGCACCTCACTCGTAATACCATTTTCAATGAATATAAAATATTAGAAGCTATTCATTTTAGATAGTTTGAGTTTTTTTTCGTTCTCAACATTACAGTCATTTCTGATCGTATATAATAGTTATCATAGTGCACTGTTATACTGCAGCGTATTTTTTAAGTAGCCAATCCATCATGCGATACAACAAGGGACAAAAATGGTGTGCTGCTCTGGTCATTGGAATGGTGTCTATTATGTGCTTCTCTGCAGGATTCTATTTACTTAAACCTAGTTCAACAGCAGAACCTTCTCTGCAGTTTATTAGTATTGTAAGTAAATATTTTTTCCACGCATTTTTGTAACCCCGATTTAACATTACGTGGTGTGAATAATCGGTAATATTCATTAAAAGTATTACAATTTGAGTGAGTCATCATTAAGAAAGAAGAGGAAAATTGTAAGAGAAAAATTGAGTGAAACTATAAAATAATCATCGAGTTATAGTTAAAGAGGAATAAAATATTTTAGTTCCACTACTCAGGCCTTGTCTCCATGGGACATTCCATTTGATTTGTCCCAAGTGCGAATCATAGGAATGAAACTTCTGGGCTTTTGCCCCGTTAGACAAAACAGCAAAATTTCTTATACTTCTCTCTCAGTTGCTCTTAGAACCACCCGCGGACTCTGTTTGACACTGTGATTAGTATCGACTGACTCAATATTCCTCCCAATTTCGCAAGTGAGATTTTTCCCTGGGGCAAATCCCATGGAGCGTCTTGTGGAGAGAAGGCCCTATGAAACTACCATGCACAATATTCAGATGATTGAGTTGCTCATAATCATAGAATAGGTACGATGAAAACATCGAAACGGACGAATTTAAAATGCATGCACAACATCCTTCGTAAGTATGTAATAGTCGCTCTTACAGCGCACTCACGCGCTCTGCGACACCTAGCCGCAACAGTAATCTTTCATTGTAGAAATCTTCCGGAAGCTGGCATCCCTCCATCTCTTTTTGGATGCCTCCTATTCATCTTTAGCTGAACGCCCTTCCCGACACCTCCTTGGAGAAAACCACTCCAAAACCTTTCCTGGCAACCTACGGTGGCGCGGCGTGCTTTGCGATATATCGATTGTTATGCCTTTTAACCCTATGGAAAAGGATCGATAAATAAGATGTTCGCAGCGAACACCTTAATAATCGATTCTTTACCATAGGTTTAAATGGCAAAACAATCGATACATCGCAATTCACGCCGCGCCACTGGCAACCTAGTGTCCTGTGTCAGCCATCCTGTGCACATGCCATACCATGCCAACGGCGTGGTGATGATATCGCATAGAGTATATAGAGTCGTAATATGAATGGGAGAGCTGGCGCCGTGTTCTGGTCGACGAGCTCCGAGCCCGGTGTGCGCCGAGCTTCGGTCACTTTTTCGATACATGTTCGATCTAAAATGGCGGTGTGGGATTCGTAGTAATATCTATCTTCTTTGTTTACATCGGATGGCCGCTCCCCCGTGTATCGAAAACAATCGATTATGTGTCGAAAAAGTGACCCGGCGTCACTCAGGAGTCACGGAATTCGGGACCTCGAAAATGCATAAAAGTGGCGCCAACACTCCCACTTACATTACGACTCTATTTACTCTATGTGATATCGTGCACGATTGGACCGCGTTAAGCAGAAAGGAACCAAGCTACATCAGCAATTGCTAAATTTAACTGGGCAATTTCATTTTTTACATTAAAACGGTTGTGCGGATTTTTGTGCAAATTTCGGTGAACTTTCTACATGGTATGAAGCATATTCTCTCAAATTTTCAAAGGAATCCACACAAACGTTCTCTCGTAAAAAATTAAATTGTCCTGTTAAAATTGGCAATGGCTTATGTCGATTGGCTCTTTTCTGCTAAACGCGGTTCATATTTCCCTGCGTTTTCTCTGACAGTTAGTGAAATACAGAATTCAAGCTAAGCAATCCTTTGTTTTTCTTAATCAAGGAGATTTTTCAAGGATTAAGAATGTAGTAGACAGTTTTTAAAATTAGATCTGCGTTTGAAATCCAGCAAAACTTAATATCAAAAAGGTGCCAAGAAAATTAACGATGTCATTGCGCACTTTTCAAAACTCGCTTTTTAATATAGAGCCTCTAATCTCAAATTATTTTACCTCTAGATGCCTAAAATAGATTAAAAATGAAGCAACTATTGATTATTACAATTCTTACTTTTTACTGATTCAACGCTTAGATTTTTCGACATGGAGAAAGAGCCCCCGTCGTATGGTTACCCGAAGGGATGCACAGTGACCTCTCTCTCTGGCCAGAGGGACTGGGATCTCTTTTGCAGGTGAGACATCGAAAACAACAATTTTTATTTAATTTTTTTAAGGAATGTAACGTCCATACGCCCGAAGGTCCAGCTACACGATCAAATTGAGCCATCAAATTGGGCCTCCCATTGGTAGCATCCTCATCTCAGGTCTTTTTCCACCAATCAGAGCTTCAGTTTGATGGCTCAATTTGATCGTGTAACTGAACCTCTGGAATCGACAACTGAGTTATCAAAATCATGTCTTCACTCACGCCGTTCTCAGCGGATTCAGCCGATCATGCACCGATAGGTGGGTTTCGCGGACAAGATGTGGACCAAAAAGTCAAGCCGATACCTCGTTGGAAACATCAGTGGGACTATAAAATTTTTGGGGAAACAGGAAGGGTACCTCATCAAAGAGGGTCTAGTGGACGTTCTCGGCTCCAAAAAGAGGATCCGGGGGGCCTCCCTGCACTGGAAAAAAAACACATTGGATGTAGAGTCCAGATTCTTAAAAACATCGACAAGAAAAAAAACTCTTGATTCAATCAGATTTAAGTTTAAATCAAGAACCAAGCCTCTTAATTTGAGCGGATTTCCTTTTGATTTAAGCTTGAATCTGATTGAATCAAGAGTCCTTTTTCTTGTCAATGTTTTCAAGAGTCTGGACTCTAGATCTAATGTGTTTTTTTCCAGTGTGGGATGATATTGAAACATTGAATCGTCTCAGAGGGGCAATTTTAAGCTGTTCTTACCAAGACATTGATCACACAGTTACAAAAATACTAGTTCCGCTCACCCATGTTTAGAAAAATGATTTTCGCCTTTTCATCACGTCGCACAGTGGATCGCGTCAATAGGGAAGGTCGGACAAAATTTGGAAACTTTGAAAGCTTATAACTCCGTTTATACAAAATTTTGAGGATCTAAAAGTGGCTCCATTGGTTTCCTCGTAAAATTTTCTTTCGTTAGCACACCTGCAAATTTAAAATGTGACGAAATAAACATAAAAATTTGCAGTTGTAGTCGAAAATTTCATGACCGACCTCTTTAATTGACTCGATCCACTGTGCGTCGGTCGTTACGAGCAGCGTCATGATTGTTCTGACGTGTGTGCTCAGAATCGTTATTACAAATTCATTTTGAAAAAAAATCCTAATTATTGGAACTTGCTGTGTTAAACTATTATGGACTTTTTAATTACATTATTTTACTTCCATTCTTCGTCGTGTGGATATTTAGAAGTTCAGCTTCGTTCAGAAATTAGCCAATAAGCCATTTTTTTGACGGGGAAAGAAAATTCTGAAAATTATTGTTAGTGGCAGCGGAATAATCTCCACCCATATCCAGGAAAATCAATTTCTGCTCACAATGGATCACTAGACAAGGTAGGAATTTAAGCGATCTGATACATGTTTCTTAACCAAAATTTCACGTAGAACACGATTCACACAACGAAAATGACTGAAACCAACTCCTAATGAAGATATTTAAGTTTTTATTTTACATTGGTTACGATGAATTTGAACTGCCCGCTGACAAGAAACTCAAAGCTCTACGTAAGTCAAATCGCGCACTACAACGGTTTCAGCAAGCTTCTCAATCGAGCAATGTTCATTTCCCACCATGTGCGTGTTGTTCAAAGTATTGACAATTTGCTATAGCTGAGCCAAAGCGTCAAGATTGAGGTTGCCAGATTTTTATATCGCAGAAACTGTCATGATAACGTTCAGCGCGCAATGTGAATCACGTGGAGCATTGAGTTTTCATGGGCGGGTGGTTTGAATTCACGCATCAAGAATCATTAAATATCCTTGTAAGGAGTTGATTGCGGTAATTTTCGTTTGCGCATCGTGTTCAACGTGAAATTTTAGTTACGAAACATATATCAGAATGCTGAAATTCGTACCTTGTCTAGTGGTCCATTGTGAATAATTTGATTAGGAGCAATCATCTTCTGTTTCGGTGTAGATTGGCAAAGTGAATATGTTCAAATTGGGGCGTTTTTTGCGGCGGCGTTACGATGGGTTCCTTTCTGTGAACTACTCGCCGGCTGAACTTAAGGTCATATCAAGTGATGTTGATCGGTGTATAATGAGCGCGCAACTTGTATTGGCTGGGCTATATCCTCCGGTAGGAATCCAAAAATGGAACGCCGATCTCCTATGGCAACCAGTTCCTGTTCATTCCTTACCTCGTGAATGTGATGACGTAAGTAGATGCATTAACATTGTAGCGTTACTGGGAATTGACATATTTGACACGAAAACTACTCCTCATTAAAGTGAGTATGGATTCCGGTATTCTGGACGTGATGAGCAGCCGAACGCTTTAAGGGTGAGCAATGAGCAATTGAGCATCCCTGGTAGCAGAACAAATTTTTGTTTTTCTAAAAAAAAGTATAAAAAAAACATATCTGTTATCTAAATGATCGTTTTATATAAAAAACGTGTAACGCTTATATAAAAAAAAATCAAAGGTCAGACCTGACCGTAATATATGAAAAATGATAAAAGCTAGATAAGGTAATTTTTTTTATACACACATTTTTTATTTTTTTATATAATGCATGCATACGAAAAAGTGACAAGTGAACATTTTTACGTAAAGATTATGTAAAAAAATAGGTCATCATTTTCGTGAGCTTTTCGCGAATTAGAGGAATTTTTGGTATGTTCGCGAAAAGCTCACGAAAATTATAACACTTTTTTTATAATGGTTACATAAAAATGTTCACTTTTAACACTTTTGTATGCATGCATTATATAAAAAAACTTAACTTTCTTACATAATATTTATCTTTTCCTCCTGTGGTTCTGCTACTAGGGATGTAGTCCCATGTCATGGACGCAGTGTTACATGAGCATTGTGAAAAAGATCGGTTCATCATTTTGGGGCGTGCTTTTTGCCTAAATTCTCGTAATACTCTCTTCTAAACATCTCGAATCATCAGGGCTGTTCATGTTCAGTGCTCAACATTTTTAAGGTTCTGCGGAAATCAGTGTTTCGTTAATCATTATTCCAAACGCTTAATCTTGCAGATCATTGCCGTGAAAAAACATTGCCCGTTATTGTCACGAGAGAGGAAGCAATGGATTGACAGAGCCTCTGAAGATGCACAGAAGAATGGGGAGTATCTTGCGTTCCTTTCACAAAAAACTGGCATCACATTAACCAATCTCATTCAGTTAATGCGCTTGAGTGATTATATGAGCGGTGTGGTACGTAGAATGCTTTGAAAATTAATTTATTAGATTTGAAAAAAAAATCACTGGATATGAGGGGTTTGGGGGACAAGGTGTTAAGTGGAGTTTTTGCTGTTTCATAAAAAAAATGTTTAAAGTTTCAAAATACGCAGAGCCTAATTGGGGTCGGGGGGGGGGGGGGGGGTTCACTCGCTTTTGGGTGCTCAAAAATTGTATTTTATTTGTGAATTTTTCAAGGATTATATGTTAAGACTAGTTTTAGTTGATACTATTATTTGCCCTTTTTCAAAAATTACTTTTGATGAGTGGCCATTAATCCCTTCATCCCATAGAGGGTAGGGGGCCAGGGCAACTTTCAAATTCCGAAGCATAACCTAACCTAATCTAACCGAAGTTTCCCAACTGCCCGTTAAAGCTGAGGAAGCTGAGAGAGAATTAAGTTTATTTTGACCCTTCCTCTTTGCTCAGATTTTTGTATTTGTTTGACATTTTTCTCGACTGAACAGCGAGGAAAGTAAGATTTTCTGCAACAATCTTCATTGGCAGCGCATTGTCACCTCTCACCATTCCATAAATAGTTCTAGCCTACATAAGAAATTATAATTTTTGAACGTTTCTCTGAAAGAATCCCGTTGAAGGAATTTTTTTTTTTGCTTCGACATAACTTTGTAATTTCTCATGCAATTAGAAGGCCCTTGGATTGCCGCGACCAGACTGGTATGATGAAAGGATATTCAAGTGGATTAGGACAGAGTACTTTTTCAGCTTTACAAAAACGGACAACAGAGTCAAACTTGAATCAGGTACTGTTTTTTTCAAAAACAATTTATGCCCCTTGACAATATTCACTTATGTCACGCAGAGACAATATGTTTTGAAGACTCCGTACTGCAATCTTCCCCACTGTCGAAATTCAACTCTCATGTCCACCTGGCGAGGCGTGAATGGTCGATTATCGATATTTCCTCCATTTGAAGCTGTGGTCCAGAATCGATTATTAAGGTGTTCGTTGCGAACAGCCTGTTTATCGATCCTATTCCATAGGTTTAAATGGTACAATCGATGTATACCAAAGCACGCCACGCCACTGGTGATGACCGTTGACCAAAGATTTGAGCAACTGCTGAAGCAATCTTAACCTAAGCAGCAGAAACTCGTCCAACAAAATTCGCAAACCGACATTTATTCGTCTAATTTACATCATTTGCCGTCAGAAAAACTCTAAAATTAAAAAAAAATAATTATTCCGAATTGTTGGGCGTTTTTTGAAACAATAAATTCAAGCCTAGTTCATTAGCAAAGAAGGCGAGGTGGGTCATATTTTACCACTCATTTTCAATTCCCTCCCTATTTTTACCGCATGTAATTTTTGTTTAAAAAATTTAAATGCCAATTTCAAAAGCATCTTTTCATACACATATCGACGGTGCAAGTCGGCAATCACATAACTCGTTTGCGGTGTCTGAAAATCTCCGCAACTATGTTATTTTTTTAAAGGAGAACAAATGGACATGATTCCTTGAAGTTTTTGCAGAATTTTCCTCGCACATAGAAGAAAAATCACGGCAGTTTTAAAGAATTACCGTTGAGTAGTTTTCCGTTTAAAAAATAAAGTATGACAGGAAGTCTGCGACGTCGCAAACCGAGTTATGTGATTGCCGACTTTCACCGTCGATATGTCCTCCCAGCTTTAAGGTGATTCGATGGACGCCATATTTTGTGTCAGAACGGCATGCGATATATCGCATCAATTGGTTCCGTTTTTTCAGCTACTTGTCATTTTTCTCCAATTTTGAGATCGCAATTCTGTTGTCAGGAGACTAAAGCACTCACTTACCAATTCTAACAAAGAAGTTCAACGTAATAAAGGCGTGGTTTTTTTAGAGAGAAAATATCGCATTCGATACTGTTATTGAAACTGCACTCGAATGCGATGTTTTCTCTCTGAAAAAACCACACCTTTATTACGTTGAATTTCTTTGTTAAAATTGGTAAGTGAGTGCTTTAGTCTCCTAACAACAGAATTGCGATCTCAAGATTGGAGAAAAATGACGAGTAGCTGAAAAAATGGAACCAATTGATGCGATATATCGCATGCCGTTCTGACACAAAATATGGCGTCCATCGAATCACCTTAAGAGTTTAGTTTCTTCTCTCATTTTACAACAAACATTTTTTTTCTCTTTTTACTCGTTTGAATTATTAAAATTGTAAACCTTCCCTTTTGAGAATATTCGCCTTTAATGACCCTCCGCATTCAAACTCAATACTTTTTTTTTAAAACCAATTTCAAATGGCCTATCGGTTAATCCCACCCTCATCACCCCAGCCCTAGGTGACCATTGCTGGAGACCATCCGACTCAGGTCACCTGGCCGGGAATCGAACCCGGGACCTCTTGCTCATAGGGCCAGCGCTACAACCACTACACCACAGGAGGCCGACTGAATACTAAAACAGACTACTTTAAAAAATCAGTGCGCTGTTCGTCCTTTAAATGTTCCGCACATAAAATACGTCTAATAATTCAATTTTCTTGTTTCCTATTAATTATTACAGGAGTTTTGATAAACGAAATCGTGACAAATATGAAGAGAAAAATTGATTCAGCGACGGATTTTTCAAGACGGTTACAATTATACGCGGCGCACGATCTTAATTTGATACACCTCTGGCGAGGACTAAATGTGAGCCAAGAAATCACAGATTTGCCTTCACATGGAGCGGCACTGCTAATTGAGCTGCACAAAATCAATGGCAAATATCTAGTAAAGGTAGGTAGTTGATAAATTTGTAAATCCTATTTTCAAGAATTATGTACTTCTCGCGTACATCGGGATGGCTTCTGCATACAGGGCCGGATTAAGGGGGTGGCCACATGGGCCGCGGCCGATGGCGGCAAATCTAGGGGGCAGCAAGTTTTGCAATTTTTTTAAATGTAGGTATAAAAAAAAATCGGATTTAGAAAAAAAAATTACAAACGAGAAAAGGCTACAAAATCTCTCATTTCCTGAGAGTATAGTAATTTCTAATTTTGTCGTCTTTCAGTGATACAAGAGACAGCACCTTTAATTAGTCGAGTTAAGGGAGAAACCAAACGCATAATTTGGCCTGGAACGGCGCGACTTAGGGAGAAATGATGACGAGGACTTGAGATGAAAAGGAGAAGCCCTCGGCGCGGCAATCAGCATGTAACACATATCAGCGCCTACAAGACTGCACGAATACTTCACGCATTGCATCAAACACGGTGCGGTTATTGTGGTCAGCGTGAAACGGATAACTCCTACAAGAATGCATGAATACTTCACGCATTGCGCCAATTAAGTGCGGTCAGCGTGAAACGCATAGCGCCTACAAGACTGCGTGAATACTTCACGCATTGCGCCAAACACGGTGCGGTCGGCGCGGCGCGGCGGAAGTTAAACTCATTAAACAAAATTTTGTGTTTGCTCTTTCATAATTTTTTTGTTTATTTCTTATGAATGGAAGGCCTTGTCCATTAGAGATAGGTTTCCGAAACTTGACTTTCGCGCAAAGTTCCGTGACCTTTTGCTAGTAGTGCTGACAGGGCTTTCTCAAAAAAATGTGTTCAACACGAGTAAACGCGTCTTATGCACCCCTCCCCCGCTAGCACGTTCACTTGATGGTTTTGATGTTTCAACACGAATAAGAAGGGGGCGGCAAAATACAGGCGGCCCATGGGCGGCAAGTAGGAAAATCCGGCCCTGTCTGCATAGCTATGTGATTACTTTAGTGCTCAAATATTTGTGTATTGCATATTTTTACTCATTAAATTTATGAATTAATTATAAACAATACATTTGGATAACTTAGTTCATCGTTTTCCTCACAAAAGAACGTAAGTATATTTCAATGTTGCCAAATTATCTCGCGCAAATTGCTTTTTTATCAGAGTCATAGGAACTTCTGGCTGATGATTACCCTTATATTCTTTTGATCTCGAACAAAAATTAGGAAGATTCTCAATAAAAATTGCGCAGGTTTTTTCATGTGAAATATTGGATTGTTTCGTTCAGTTTTGCAACCTTGGAATGGAGTTACGTCCCTTCGTCCGGAAGACGACCAGTTTCCTGATATCTATATCCGCGGTAAACTTGCTCACACCAATAATCAATAAATTAGTTGCATAATTAAGTTTACGTGCCGGGATGTTTCACAATTCCCTCACAGCTTATTTTTGTATGGATGAAAAGCTGAGCGTTTCCTGAGGAAAGACACTTCTCTTTTTAAAACCGACTGAAATCAAGAAAATTAAACAGCAAATTCAAGGTGTTTTATTCGAAAAAAAAATTAGCAGCCGTGAAAATGTTAAAACTTTACACTGGTTTCGTACCTTAAAGCAAATAGTCGATTCTCGCGCGGTAACGTTGAGTGAGTAGCATGTGCTAATTTCTTTTGTTTCTTTCTTGAAATGAACTGGACTGCATTTTGCAATTTGGACCTATAAATTCTGGCTCGTCTGAAAAAACATTTATGTGCATAGGGAAACTAATGGAAAATACGTTGTTTTTAAACCAGGCCAGAATTTATAGTTCCAAATTGCAAAATGTAGTCCAATTTTACTCTCATCAATTACAGATATTGTATAAAAACAACGCCGATGACGAGGATTTAACGGTTTTAAAGACTGTTGCCTGCCAAAATAACTCCTCAATGGACGATGACCTGTGCGATTTCGACCATTTCTCTTCGGCGCTACAATCCAACATCATCACCAATTTCGACGAGGCGTGTCGTATTCCTGATGAGTTATCGTGATGTTTATATCCCCATCTCAAAAGATCTCAATCATTTCAAATGGAAAGAAAACGAGCAATAGCATAATAATTGGAGAAACAAGTTTTAACATGTTTAACGAATTCCTCTATGAAATTCTCGCCTTCTTCGACTTATATTTTCTGTTAATTTAATTTGTTGATGTAAATATAGCTAAAGAACTTTTTTTTAGATGCTAAGTTTATAAATCGATTATTTATTAATACTTTAATGCTTTGAAACTTCTCGATTTCCTTTTTCCTCTTGAATACCAAGTACCAGCTAGCACATTCTCGAGTGTAGTGAAATCAGTCACCCTCGTTGGATTTTGTTCGGATAGGCAACTAAACTAACTGCCTGACAAAGCGGACAGTATCACCCAGTTTTGAAGGCGCTCAAAACCGGGCTCGCGCTTCAGAAGTTCTTAGCCGACGAAATCTTTAGTGAGCCGATGGAGATTATTGCATTTATTCAACACGCATGCTGCTCACAGACTGCCACGATTGTTAACTGCCTGACATATCGATGGTGAAACTCCAAAAATGTGTTACTCGGTTTGCGGCGTTCAAGACTTTATGTCATACTACATTTTCTACACGGAAAACGACTCGACGTCATTCCTTGAAAACTTCGGCAGGCAGTCAGCAATCGCCGGCAACTTGCAAACTCCGTACTTGTCAATTCGTCAGATTTTAATTACGATAACATCGATATAGTAAAGGTTTCTTTAGCGGAGAAATTCAAGGCACGACCTCAGCTTGGAACGCCTTCAAATCCAGCGATACTCTCCGCTTTGCCAAGGAGTTAGTTTAGTTGCTTAACCGAACCTAACACAGATTATTGATGACATTTCACGAACTCGCGAGTGTGCTAGCTGGCACCACGTATCCAAGAAGAAGGGGCTAACCGCTAACGTATGTTTGAATTCGAAGCATAATAATCCCTACTTCCAATCTCGTTTTTTCACTTTAAAACGATTTAATTTGTTGATAAACACGAATAGATTGCAATTTGCCGGCGATTGCTAATTGCCTGCAACATATATACCTGAGAATGTTTGTGAAGAAATTAATGAGAAAAAAAATTACTGACTGAACAATCACAATTACTGCCTGTGCAAATGTTAATTAAACAATACTAAAGCACTTTATCGATGGTGGAAGTGCAGAAGTGCGAATCTCGGAAAACACAATTTTCCAGGAGAGTAAAAAAACTGTATGCATTCCTCTTTATTGTCGGTAGAAGGGTAATAATTCTTGAGGATAGCAAGAATAAGATGTTTTTTCAAACCCCATCAGCAGTTTCAATAATTTCCCGAACTGTTAGAAAATACAGCAGCAATGCCGAGATTCGCGTTTTTGGCACAAAGAATCGACACCTTATCAGAAGATACGCATTTTTGCAATTAGTGTTTTAAACTTGTTGGTGAATTTGGATCATTTAAAGACTAAAAAAGGGTTTCACACTTAAAATTCCTTATCAGATAAGATTTAGTTGTTCATCGATGCTCCATCCATTCATGCTTTACGCTTTCCTAATGGACCATAGTGGACAAAGTACCTTTTCTTCAATTTTGATTATTCATAGTTAATCAAAGAAAGCTCATTTTATCCGTGCGAAACTTTTTAAATTCACAACCGCTTTTGAGTAAGTTGCGATCTTGTAAACGGCGACTCTTTCAGTTTCGCTTCAGAATACGATGACCGAACCAAGGGACTTAAACTACACAATCTGATCCAGCTGCCTGCGCTCTGTTCTTTGAAATAAGACGTAGAGACCAAGAACAATCTTATTATTTTTTCAAAATAATATTCCTTGGCATTTTTCGAATATGCGACTCGATTTTAAACCCAAAATTATAAACTTTTTGGTCAACATCATTGTACAAGCTCACTCACAAAGGATACATAAGAGCGCCTTCAATCAATGCGTAAACTTAATGCAAAATTCTGATATCACTATTCGTGCGTCACGGCAGTCATTTTGCATAGCCGGCCGTTTGAAGGCGAATCATTGACTACAGGCATAACGGGGTACAAATTACAGCAATGTCATTCGGTATTCTTAGGGAGTAAAAACTCCGGAGGTGACCCACCTGCATCTCAACCCTCAAGGTGCCCCCCCCCCCCCTGACATCCAAAAGGCCTTACCCCCCGGAGGCCGCCCACCTGGCCCCTAAGGAACGAATGCCGGGGGCCGCCCATCTGGCCCCTAAGGTTCCAAAGCCGAAGAGCCGCCCACCTGGCCCTAAGGAGCCAAAGCCAGGGGCCGCCCACCTGGCAACTAAGGAGCCAAAGCCGGGGGCCGCCCCCCTGGCCCCTAAGAAGCCGAAGCCGGGGGCTGGTCACCTGGCACCTGGAAATCTGACCGACCGGAAACCACAATCAACTGGATTCGAATTCCACCCGAAATTTCATTTGACTTGGTACACGCAGCTTACATTCCCTTCAAAAAATGTTAACTCTTCCTCAAACACTGTGAGATAATCGCACAAGTACAGTCTTTAGTATCTAAATGATAGTAAATAATAGATAGGAACCACAGATGTGATCATTGACTCCGATGATATACTTCATCACAAGTACAAACGCATATTTTATAGTCAAGTACATCAGACCTACCAGCTCATGTTTACAAAGAGATAATCGTTTGATACTGCGCTTAAAAATAAACGTCGTAAGAGCATTTGCGAATTGCCGAGTTTCCTCTGACAAAAAATTTATGTCCGTGAAAAGTTATGAATTCGTCCCCCTAATATTCAGATATTTGACATCAAGTTGAAAAAAAAAAATACTTCGTGAAAAATTCAAAAATAGAAATTCAAATCGTTTCTGTAAAAGTTTTATTTTATCAGAGGAAAGTTGGCAACGCTTCATTGTTAATGTGGCGTTTTACACAGACAGTGGTGTGGTACCCCAATATTTCATTTTACACAAGATAAATTTAAGGATGTATCAGCTTTCTTTTGTATTCCACTGTGGACATTCAGAGCTGCAGAACAGTTGACCTAAATGTATTACCTCCAGTGACGAAAATAGTTTTTATTCTTCTCCTTCACTTTGCCTTTATTTTTCAGTGTAATTGCCTAAGTGTATTTACATTTGTAAGAATTTGTTTTATTGCATGAAATTCTTACAAGGTAAAGGAAAAATAAATATTCCTCCAAAATGCATTACATGAAAACTAAGAAAAAGTGTTCTGCTCTTGTGGTTGGTTTCCTGGCTATTTTTAGTGTATGTGTTGGATTTGCTCTCTTTAAACGTAGCCATAAAGCTGAACCAAGTCTTCGCTTCGTGAGCATCGTAAGTATACATCCCGCTCATTCGCAGGGGAATCGAATTGATTAAAAGCTAGAGCGACTTATATCCATAGTGCGTGATAAAAAAATTGATTTCACGTGTTATCATACATATCGGTGGCAAAAGTGCGAAACCACGTACCTCCGTTTGCGATGTTGCAGATTTCCTGTCGTGCTTTAATTTTTCGACGGAAAGCTACTCAACATAATTCCTTGAAAACTTCCTTGGTTTTTCTTCTCTGTTTGCATAATATTCTGTGTAAACCTCAAGCCATTAATTTGGCTTGTCACTCTCCGAAAAAATAAAATATGAGCAGAAATTTTGAAACACCGGAGCGGAGGTGCGTGGCTCCAAACTAAAACCGTTAATATTAAAACTAACAACATTTCCGTTCTTTTATCACAGTTTGTCCTACAGCTCTACTCAATCTTATCTTGCTCAGGAGTTAACTTCCAGACTTTTTGTTGCGTGATTCGTTCTCCTCGGGGAATTTTGAAGAGAAATAATTCGTGTAGGGCTTTAATCCAAACCTTGTCTAAATACCAATGAGAGTCCACTTTTGGTCAACGAAGCAGCGTCTGATCATTGAAAAAAGGTACCTTCAAAAAATGGAAGCAGCATCTTTTAATAATTTTTTAATAACTTATAATCAACCATACTATCGTAGATTTTTCGACATGGTGAAAGAGCTCCTGATAAACCGCTACCGCCAGGATTGCATGAAGACGCCATATTTTGGCCAGAGGGACTAGGAGCTCTATTACAGGTGAGACAACACAACATTTACCCGAGCAGATTGCTCACTAGACTTTAAGCTAGGTTTAATTTCTAATACTCAGTTAAGTCGTCCTTTGGCGATGTCAAACATTTCAAAGTAACATTCATTTTTTTCATGAACTATAATCTTTACAACAATACATCCACGCATGATGAAAATAATGTCAGCGGCTACTATATTCTTAATAATTGTGAACCATCCTCAAGAAAGGTAGTAGCTGGTCGTCCTTATCTGGCGGCTGATAAACATGACCTTGTGTATGAATAACATTCATATAATCCAAGTACTCATAACTAGATATCATATATGATCATGATAAATAGTAACCACCGACATTTTTCAGTGGGGTTGCCTGCGAAATAGTCATTCAAAATGTTGGAAACAGTTGCAAAAAACTACAGAAAAACGCGGAATATCCCTACTCAAGTCACAAGACTCTTGATCCTATCGTCTAATTCATAAAAAAAAAAAAAAAAAAAAAATAAAAAAAAAAAAAAAAAAAAAAAAAAAAAAAAAAAAATGTCAGACTTCAATAAATTGAGGGGCTTGAAGGACAAGGCGCCTAAGTGCAGTTTTCCCTATTTTGAGAAGTACATGTTTGACTTTTCATAATCCCATGAATTCCTATGGTGGAAAGAAAGCTCAAACTCAATTTTTGATATTGAAAATTTCAATTGGGGAGCAAATTTTTCACAGAATATACACTAAGACTAGTTATACTGCAAATCATTAATATCTCAATTTTTTCCAAAACTGCATTATGCGCCTTGTCCTCCAAGCCCTTCAATTGATCAAAGGCCATTAATTACACAAATAGTGCTGGAGAAGAGAAAGGGGAGGCCATGATTTTCACGTGCATGCAGGAAGTTATTTTTCCATTTTACACGGAGAAAAAAACTTCGTGCGTGGGCCGTGGGACCCGAAGTTGAGGTCATATGGATCTCTGAGGGTTTCGGATCAAGTATGTAAGAACTTAAGGTCCAGCTGCCGAAGTTCGGGTCAGACATCGAGGCACTTCGGTATGTACTGGAGTGCTTCAGATGTGTGACCCGAACCCTTCGGTATGTATCGAAGTACTTCAGATGTCTGACCCGAACTTCGGCAGCTGGACCTCAAGTTTTTAGATACGTGATCCGAAAACTTCAGAGATCCATATGACCTCAAATTCGGGTCCTACGCATGAAGTTTTTTTCTCCGTGTAGAAGATGTGCAATAAAATACATATACTATAGATACGTACTCATCCGCAGGGAGAGTTCAGAGCTCCATTAACCCTTCGATGCCCAAGTCGGGTCAAATTGATCCAAGGCTTGCTAAAAAACGTTCGATCCAGCTTTAGATATAGGTTTACAAATACATCCGAAAACAAATGATGAGACGTCAAATTGCAACAAAGAAAATAAAATCTAGTGTCAACATAGCCGAAGATGGGAGCGACGTAATCGGGCCTCGTCTTTTAACTTTTCTCCTGAATCCAAGCGAGACCTCATTGGTAGCATAGAGCGGAGTATTAAGAGTTCACGCCTCGCGCCTTCAATTTTACAGATGCAACACGTGCATCCATCAAGCACGAATAGTTGTATCTCTGCGCCGTTCCTAGTTCCGCCCGGCGCGGCGCTCGTGTCTCTCAGGTTCCAGATTTGAGCTAAATTAGTGGACAGAAGGCGAGTGCCTACCATTTCATGTGAATTTTGAGAGGCAGTGAGAAATCCAACTTCAGCCAAAAATTGCCTTGTTATTTGTCATTTTTATGTTTATGTTAAAGAGAGGAAAAGAGAATATGTTCGAACTGGGACGAAGTTTGCGATATCGATACGATGGATTCCTCTCCTCAAAATACATACCGGCTGGAATTGCGGTGATCTCCAGTGATGTTGATCGGTGCATAATGAGCGCTCAACTCTTGCTGGCTGGGCTGTATCCACCGGAGGGAATTCAAAAATGGAACCCTGATCTACCCTGGCAACCAGTTCCTGTTCATTCTTTACCTCCTGAATGTGACAAAGTGAGTATTACTGACTACTCGAGTACCTCCTTGCTCAAAAAAAAGCTTGGTAATCGGTATCTAGCTGCACGTATCTACTGGAAATCTGGTAACTATTACCAGAAATCTGAGACCGGCTCCTAGATTTCCATCTATACGGCATATACGGCATAGTATATGACGATTCAATCGGCTACAACGGAAGAGAGGGGTGATATCGCGAAAGTATCTCTGATTCAACTTTTTTCACAGGACATACTAAATTGCATACGAGAAGAAAAAAAACTTCAAGCTTTGTTTAATTTTTAAGAACTACTATCTATTAGAACTTAATAAGAACGTTTTAAAAGTATGACTCATTTACACCTTCGTCCCAGTTATCTTGCGCAGTTGAAAATTCACTTCCCCTCATCTTTTAAACCAATTTTTTTTCTTTTACAGCTGATAAAAGTCACCAGCCATTGCCCGTTACTAATGGAAGAGAGACGAAAGAGACTGCAGAGACTTAAAGAGATCGTCGAGGAAAATGAGGAATTTCTCTCCTATCTATCGCAAAAAACTGGTGTTGTGATTACAAGTAACCAAATTTCAAACTTATTTGAACATGTTTCGAGTATGGTATGTATATCTTAATATCAATCGTGAATCTGCAAAAGTAATTAACATGTAAAACACACTTTCTAAGGAGGGCGAAAGAACAGACCTCACTCATTTTTATTGTCGGTAGAAAGGAAATAACTCTCAGAGATTTTTAGGATAGGATTTCTAGAATAAGATCACTTTATTCCATGAAATCAAGGCCGGAGAAAGAATCTGGTGGAACGTATAGTGATTGAATCCACTCGTAAAAGCATCTATTAATTCCAAAAAATGGCTACGAACTACTCAACGTCAGTTTTCAAAAACTCTTGTGATTTCTTTTCTGAGTGCGAGACAAATTCTGAAAAATCTTCAAGAAGTGCGATGTTGATTAAGACTACATTTTGCAATTTGGAACTATAAATTCTAGCCCGGTTTAAAAACGACGTATGCGCCATTAGTTTCCCTGTGCACTTACGTGTTTTTTTACATGAGCCAGATTTTATAGTTCCAAATTGCAAAATTCAGACCATTTGTCCTCCCTTAAAAAAGTGAAAGAGGAGCGGAGATTTTTAAACACCGCAAACGAGATACGTAGTTTGGGATTTTAACCGTCAATTAACCGTATGAGCCTTTGAACTTGAAAGGTCACGCTTTGGGCACTAAAATACAACGGCACTTTAACTTTAACGCTTTCCCATTTTTTTAGCAATACCAAGATTTTCCTCCACCAGAGTGGGCCCGAAATCATGATCCGGATAAATGGAAGTGGTACAGAGAAGTAGACTACATCAGATCTTCGTCAACTACCCTAATTGGACTGCATTTTGCAATTTGGAACTATAAATTCTGGCCCGGTTTAAAAACAACGTATGTACCATTAGTTTCCCTATGCACATAAGTGTTTTTTCAGATGAGCCAGAATTTATAGTTCCAAATTGCAAAATGTAGTCCAATTAAGCTACAATCAGGTACGCGCGTGAGGACAATCATACAGTAAAAAATCATAGAGTAAAATTATTGTATAAAATGGTACGGTAAGATGCAACTTATCACTTTTACAGTATAAAGTATAAGGAGTATTGTAGTTAATCAAAAATTGTCACACAAAATACTTTTTTTCATGAAAAGTATCCTCCCGACATTAATTTGATTTCATTGAGTTTTAAAGAAGAATTTATAGTTAATACTTGACACGATAAAACAACGATTTCGGGCTACATACAACGAGTTTTACTTGAATTTTTATTTCTGGTTTTTTTTTCTTAAAATTTGATGTTCGCGCGGTTCTTAATTTTCAGACTCGCTAACATATCACATGTCTTTAAAAAAAATTCACAAGGATTAGTTTTTTGCTATCTTGATTCACTCATATTCCGATATATTTTTGCAGGAAATTTGATAAAAGATGTTTTATCGAAAATGAAACAAAAAACAGATTCAGAGGCGAAATTTTCGAGACGGCTAAATGTGTATTCGGGACATGATTTTACCTTAATTAGCTTTTGGCAGAACGCGAATATCAGTCAGGAAATCACCGATCAGCCTTTGAACGGAGCAGCATTGTTGATTGAACTGCACGAAATCAACGGCAAATATCGAGTGAAGGTAATACGTCATTCTATAAAGTTTTCGAATGTTTTTTGTTTGAAAGCCTAGGTAGAGTACCTGTATAGCGAGAGTATAGACAGATGTGAAACTCCGAACATCCATCAGGCCTTCACCGATGCCTCCGCGAATAAAGTTAGGGCCCAGAAATGCAGCCAACTTATGAATTTCAATTATCCAGAGCGATTTATTAATACAATCGTTACGAGCCATCGTTTATAAAGCACGTATTTGACTTAGTTTTTGCATAAATTTACTCATTTTTGTGGAAGAACGCTCATTTATGTACTTTCTTAGCCATCTTCGTTAGAATTGGAATCTACAGACTGGCAGTGAAATTTTGTGCGTTAGAAGTTGGTTAGAAGGGTGGCTGCACTTTTGGGCCCTAAGCCCTCCATGATGCGATCTGTCCATACTCTCGCTATACAGGTACTCTAAGCCTAGGTCTCATAGAATCAGCCATTTCGAGTAGCGCGTTAAGCATAGAGAAAATAACGGAGGGGATCGCAGTTTGAGGATTTGTTCACCCCGTGACGTAGGTCGATACAATACTAAGTCGATATTTGAGCAAAATTCGAAGTATGACAAACGGACCTTTTCGTGTGTTTTTGTTTCTTCTTTTTTGCTTATTTCAACTCAAAAATATAATTTCAAGCACTTCATGTAGAATGGCTTTTTACCATAACGACACCATTTATACAAGAAAATCGAAGATAAAAACCGTCCGTACCAACCTACGTCATCGACCACATAATAAAGATGTCCGAAATGCGACCACGTCCTTCTTTCTCTATGCGCGTGAAGCTATGACGCCAAAAAGACTCATCTGTACATCAAAACATGCCTTTCGTCATAATATGCTTTTTGAGGTAGGAAGCTAAAAAACTGAGTTAATTTCTTACTGATTGTGTGGTAAAAAGTGGACGTCAGGCTTTCGATTGGGCTTATCGTGATTCTCGATTCGTCTAAGAAAATCAGATCTTACTTTTCCTTTACTTTTACGTTTACTTGCTCTAGTTTTGCCTTAGCTGAAATTTCCACTGGACCCATTTTCGAACCATGTAATAACCCAAGTTTTCCATCGTCGCGAAGCATATCTCTGGGAGCGCATTAAACCAATCATGAGTTGAACAACTTAGCAGTCAAGAGGCAGATCCCTCACTACCGTAAACAGATTACTACCATATGCAGATACAGTCATTTTGGCGGGAGAGGAGTTTCTAATAAGAGTTCGTAATCATTTTTAACAAAACTTTAATAGAAGTAATAGTCAGGGCCGGATTAAGGGCATGACCACATGGGCCGCGGCCCATGGCGGCAAAATATAGGAGGCGGCAAATTTTGCAATTCTTTTTAATTGAGGAATCAAAAAAAGAGAAAAAAGTCGGATTCAGAAATAAATTACAAACGAGAAAAGACGACAAAATCTCTCATTTCCTGAGAGTAAAAGTACAGTAGTTTCTAATTTTGTCGTCTTTCGGTTATACAAGAGACATCATCTTTAATTATTCGAGTTAAGAGAGAAAGCAAACACGCAAGTTGATCTGGAACGGAGCGGCGCGCGCGGCGGTCGGCATAAAACGCATAGCGCCTACAAGACTGCATGAATACTTCACGCATTGCGTCAAATACATTGTGGTCAGCATCAGTCGGCTTGAAACGCATAGCGCCTACAAGACTGCATGAATACTTCACGCATTGCGCCAATACAGTGCGGTCGGCGCGGCGGTGGAAGTTAAAATTTTTAACCACATTTATGTTTGTTCTTTCATAATTTTTTCGTTCGTTTTCTATAAGTGGAAGGCCTTATCCAAACAAGGATGGGTTTACGGAACTGAACTCATGTTAGTGATGACAGGGCTTTCACAAAAAATGTGCCCAACACGAGTAAACGCGTCTCATACACCCTTCCCCCACCGGCACGTTCACTTGATGGTTTTTTTTAGATCGTATTCGACGGATCACTCAGGTGAGATTATATTGATATCGATTGACTCAATATGTAACCACAGCCTCAAAAGTCAATTTAGAAATTTGAGGTAACGGGCCTTTATGTGATCGAATTTTTGTTCTCTCGAGTACTAAATGGCAATGAAAAGTGAAATTGTCAGAAATTTCTCATTTTCAGCTATTCTAAATTAAATCCTAAAATTTTTTTTGAGGTTATGTTCTATTTTTTTGAACCAAACGATACATCGAACCACTGTCGAATACGATCTATTGATGTCTCAAAACAAATGAGAAGGGGGCGGAAAAATACAGGCGGCCCATGGGCGGCAAGTAGGTAAATCCGGCCCTGGTAATAGTTAGTTTCAGAGTTTGCTCGGGGCAGTAATTTGTAGTATTGCACTTGGTGAAAATCATGCGCTGATTTTTCAGAACTTTCTCTTAAGATAAACTATGATTTCATCAATTGCAGATATTATACAAAAAACATCCAAAGGACGAGGATTTGTTGGTTTTAAAGACTGTCGCTTGCCAAAATTATTCTCCTGAAGATGACATGTGTGACTTCGACACTTTCTCCTCTGCGCTGCAGTCCAGCATCTTCACTGATTTTGACGCAGCTTGCCAGATCCCTAATGAGCAGTAATGAGCTCTTATTTCGTATTTCTGATCTCGAATATAGATAAGAAATTTCGAATCGATGAATCGAAGCTCCTTTCAGCTGGGTTCAGCAGAAGGAGACTGAGTGACTTCATAAAGAAAAAAATGGAGTGGGTAAACGATAATTTTAAGTTTTTCTGTGAACATATCCTTACCTGCTATGTGTCAATTTTTTTATAAAATAGAAAATATATATAAAATGACACTTTTTTAAATCCTCCCATTAATTCAATGAAAGAGTTTTAAATTAGATCTTTGCGAAGTATTAGAAACAATTCTGTCCTGCACGAAATATAGGAAATATCGACTACAAATTATGTGGATTTTTCCAAATCTAAGCTAAATCCATACGATCATAAAGTTTATCAAACTATTAGAAGTTTCTCCGTTGAATTTTGCATTTTTTATGGTGGCAAAGCATTGTGGTACCTTGCAAGATCTATTCCCAAAGTAAAACTGTTGAACTACACTCGAGATTCGCAACAATCGTACTTTTTGTGAACCTTTGTTATTTTTTTTTTTTTTTTTTTTTTTCTGCTGGTTTAATGGCTTCGTGTCTATTGCACCTTCAGCCAACTTTAGACAATGTTTAGTGTCCGTAGACATCAGGCTCCATGCTCCAGGCTTTTCTAATTTTCAGGGATTAGGGCCGAGGAGAATCTGTAGCAGATCTACTCGTCAATTCCGTGAAAATTAGACGCCACCACCGGGATTCGAACCCGGGACCTATTGACCTAGAGTCAGACGCGCTGACCACTAGGCCAACCTGGCCGGCAACCTTTGTTATTTAAAAGCTTCTGTAAATCTTAGTTTATCTCGGCTGAAATTAAGTGGAACCTCCTTAAAGGAAGGGGGTGAAAATTTATAAGTGCGACCCTAAACGTACAGAGCTAAATTTTGCAATAAGGAGCCAGTATGTCTAACTCCTCCATTAAAGCATCTGTCTGCATATGGGAACCAGCGGCACATACCTTGTTTCTAGATTCAGCTCGAAATAGTAGTCCCATATTGCAAAATGAAGTTCACATAGACTTCTTATGGCTTAAAGTACTTCTTATTTTAATTTACTCAGCGCAAAGTTATTTCCGCTTTAGGACTACGCTTGAGGAGAAAGAATCCAGCACAGACACTAAAAATGGCCGGAAAACCAATCGCGAAGGCAGAACACTTTTTCTTAATTTTCGTGCCGTACATCATGGAGAATTATTTATTATTCGTATGCCTAATTAACCAAATAAGTACTTCACGAAACGAAACAAGTTCTTATAAAAGTAAAAACCTAGAATTGCCTTGAAAAATTAGAGTAAATTAACAATCGATTATCGACGGTGAAACTCCCAAACCACGTATCTCGGTTTGCGACGTCGCAGACTTCCTGTCATACTTTATTTTTTAAATGAAAAACTACTCAACATCCAGTCTTGAAAATTTCTGTGATTTTTCCTCTTCATGCGGAGAAAATTCTGTGAAAATTTCAAGGAATGATATTGATTTGGTCTACTTCAAAAAAATAAAATGTGAGCGTAGATTTTTAAACACCGCAAACGAGATACGTGGTTTGGTAGTTTCACCGTCGTTATTCAGGTGTTCGTTGCAAATACCTTGTCCATCGATCCATTTCCATAGGTTTAAACGGCAAATCAATCGATTAATCGAATGTTTAAATCATGCCTTTACGAGCTTTGAAGTTCAAATGTATTGAAGTTTTCATTGGTTCGATTGAAATTGAAGCAACTAACGACGTCTCCATGACATGTGATTTCTAACGCGATAAGCATCATTTCGAGCAGTAATAAGTCTTTACGAACGTCGCTACTCTAAGAATTATTCTGAAGGCTGGCAGTGGTGATGTGACCGATGGTTCAGTCCTCATTCAATGAAATATCAAATTCTGAACTTTTGTATTGAATTTTCCAAAATATGGGCCCTTTGTGGTCCATTTTCCTCTTCTGCCTATTTGCTGCTCTCGGCGTCGAGGTAGGTAGGTAACTGCCAATTAAGCTACATTTTTCAGGGATAAATGACTTTACAGTGTAATTAACTGTTTCTTGTTTCTCTCCGTAAGATCAAGCTGACTCTATCAAATTTAATATCATTTCATTTGAAACTATCCTCGAAATCGATTCTTAAAAAATCTGATATCGTGTTGCGATAAGTTAGGTCATTGTGAACACTGCACTGTTGTCACTATTTAAAAACAATTGTATCATTTTGTGAGAATATTTTGTGGCTGTTGACTCCTTTGATGGTGGAACTAGACCTTTTAATGTCTGCTGACCAATCAATTACAAAAAGTTAATGGGAAGTTCTGATATTAAAAATCGACCTAAAAGTTCATCAAGAAAAAAGCGCAAGAACATTTACGTACAAATAAGTACGGATCTGGGTGAGGAACTTATGTCAGTGCGCGATGAAATAAGTATTTTCAGAGAGTTCATACTAATTAGGAAAAAATTGAATCAAAGACAAGTCATTCCTTTTTTTCTCAAAAATGGGGTAAAATTTTCCAGACAGTGGCTAACAACGGTAAAATTATCATACAATCCAGGAAAATTTACCCAAAAGCTAATGCGTTACAATAATACACAGGTTAAAAATGTATTATGGTTGAGTATTTTTCTATCCTCTCCATTTTAGTCAGTGTTCTGATAAAAAATCAAGGAATTTGAATGACTCGATTGCTCTGGTAACTTTGTCTTCAGCTATCAGAAGGGCGGGCGAAGATTTCGGACGTGGACTTTCTTGATATGGATCGCGATTTGAACTCGATGAGCAATTATGAGATAATAACCTACGGTGACACATTGTATTTACGGATGGCAAAGGCTCAAGGTGCCACAGAGGTGGTTGCCTATTTCACTGAAAATCTAAAGGAACGAAAGGTTTGACAGTCATTTACATTGATTAATTATTAGGAAGAATTTCAATTTATCACCAGCCCGTGTTGGACGGAGCTCCGACATGGGTCAGGAATTAAACATCAAACCATCGATTCTTATCTAAAGATAAGAGGGACCCAATAATAACACCGTTTCTCTGTAAAATTGATCCCAAAGCTGGACATTTATAGTACAAATAATAATAGTAGGTAATAAAATAAAAATAAAAGGATGAAAAAAACAACTTTTAGAATTGAGGGCTATTATACAGGGACCACAATTTTTGCATCATTCTTATGACATGTAGTTTAGGTACCATTGCATCTATCATACATTTTTGTGATAAATTTTGAAAAAGCACAATCTTTTTCGCACTTAAATTTTTTTCCAATTCCCTCTTTTCTTTCGAGGGCAATTAGGTCAATAATGAGAGAGGCGTCTATCCTTTTTTATACTTAATATGATACTCAATATACTTACCGTAAATCTATTCTCTTGCTCTATAGATGCCCATCTCAATGGAAGACATAAATGCACTTTTAGATGAGCTGACCAAGAAATTCATAGATCCAGCGTTAAAAACACGAGATCGAATGGAAGTTGTCAATACCGTGTGGAATAAACGCGCCAACACCACCAATAACTGGGCAAAATAAGACGAGTGATCATCGTTAGACCCCCTTCTCATTATTTATACATTTCGACAAACGCTAAAGTAAAGACCTTGTAAAAAATAAAATTTTACCAATCTTCTCTGTCATGTTTTAACTTTTGCAAGCATTCAGAGCGAATATTCCTGATAATCCTGCACGTGGAGAGAGGGGCTGATCACCTACATCTATAGCTGCACCCCCATACAATAGTTTTTCGAAGTATTAAACTTGAAGATTTGAAAATGTAAGAAAATTTGTTTAAATGCAAATTTTCTACATCAATGGGTCATATTCAATTCATCAAATAGGCGAGATCGTATCAATATCGATTGGTTCAACATATAAACATAGCCTCAAAAGTCAATTGAATAATCTGAGGGAACGGGTTTCTCGTGAAATACTTTTGATTCTTATGAATATAAAATGGCAATGAAAAGTGAGATTGTGAAAAGGATTTTCTCATTATACTTCCGGTAATTTATCGTTTTTTAATTTAAAATGTTTAAATTAATACTAGGTTTTTTACTGACGCCGTGTATAATAATATCGCATACTCATATGTTATCTTATCTTCGTGTACATCGCAGCAATTTAGCAATCGTCGACAAATTGCAATCTATTTGTATTGAGTAAAACAATTTCAATTCAAGAGTAAAGAAAAAAGATTAGAACCAGCTAGCATACTTCCGAGTGTATTCACTGCAATCAGTGACCCTTCCTGGATTCGGTTCGGATAGGCAACTAAACTAACTGCCTGACGAAGCGGAGAGTATCATCCAGGTTTGAGGGCGCTCCAAGCCGAGGTTGCAGCTATTGAAGTTCTTCGCCAATGAAACTATGTCTATGTGAACTATTGTTTAACACGCATGCTGCTCAAAAGTAGCCGATTCCTAACTGACTTCAAAGAATATCTGCCTGTGAAAAATACGGAACGAAAATTCCAATCTCAAAATTCATTAAACCCACATTATTTGAAACATTTCCTGAGGAAAAAATGTATTGAGATCATGTAGAAGAATTCATTAAGAAAATGCATACTCATGGTACAGTTTCACTCTAACGAGTCAAACTTGTCAATTTTCGGTGCGGAACATAGGTACCTACTCCTTGAAGTTTGCCTTTTGAAAATGATTGGCGGAGTTCAATCTAATACGAGTCGAATATGCACGTGAACACAGCATGGACAGACTGGTAAGTGCCATGTACTCCAAAAATTAGTGAGTATCCAGCGTGCTATCTTAGCATCGGTTTAGCATCAAAATCGGTTCATCCACTTCACAACTATTGCTCAGAATCTAAGAGATAAATCGCCCAAATTTGCTCAGGGTGGGTCTTCACTCTTGATGATAAGCGAAAAAGTTAAGGAGGAACCTTGAACTTGAACATTGGCCTAAGAAGTACTATTTATCATTAGGACAATACAGTAGTTGAGTACATCGGACCCACCGTAAGTTTGAAACGAGATAATCGTAAGCTGCCGTGCTTTGGAAAAATGTTGCATTAGCATTCCAAAATTGCCAAATTCCACCAGACAAAAAATTTATTACCTATGAAGATATCTTACATTATATTGAACGAATACTGGTTGAAAAATTAAAAGGGAAAAATTCACAATGTATCCATAGAAAAGTCGAATTTTATCAGAGAAAAGTGGCAAATTTCATCGTTCATATGACGTGCTTACTTGACATGGCAATACTGGTAGGTACTCTCAAATTTCATGTTACATAAGATACAGACCTATCCTCAAGGACCGCTCTACGTTTTTCCTCTGTAAACATTTGAAGTCTAAAAAACGATTAGCACAATTCTCTTTCATACGATTACCATTTTCACGTTAGTACAGCATGACTTAACTGGTTAATGCCACGTAATCCAAAATATCAATGGGTATCCATCACGCTGTCTAGTAAAAATACCGTTTTTCACTTTCCAACTATTGCTCAAACTTTACAAGCTAATCCCACAAATTTGTTTGGAGTCTTTACTCTTAATGATAAGCGAAATTAAGTAGGAACCATCAAATCGAACATCGCATTGCACAACATACTTCATCACAAGTACTTACACACCCATACAGTAGTTGAGTACATCAAATCTCCTCAAGTTTAAAAGGCATCATCGTACGTTGCCGCACTGAGGAAAAACTTCGCGGGAACATTCGAAAATTACCAAATTTCTGCTGTCACAATATTTTTTTTTTTTTGGAAGGAAGTAATGAAGGTTTTTCTCGCAATTTCCAGATATTTTACTCTGAATTGAAAAAAATATTCAATGCAAAATTCAAAGAGAAAAATTCACAATGTTTCTCAAAAATCGTATCTTATCAGAAAAAATTTGGCAACGTTTCATTGTTCTTACGGGCAATTCTGTGTAACTCATCCCTAAAAGCGCATCTGTCTGCGTATGGGAAGCAGCGGCACATACGCTGTTTCTAATTTGAGCTCGAAATAGTCGTCCCATATTGCAAAATGAAGTTTACACAGATGACACTTCTTATGACTTAAAGTACTTCTTATGTCAGAGGGGAGCCTTGGAGTTAATAAGCGACTACAAATACGGCTCTATTGCCGTGCTAAAGAAAAACGCCGTATGAGCCTTTAGACGTAGCCAACTTTCCTTTGACTAATCACGAATTTTCGTTAGATTTTACAAAATATTTTCCGTCCAGTTTTATTGAGAATTTTGTTCCTAATTTTATCTTAAACTGCCGAAAATTTCACGGAAAAATATTCAAAACTTTCCTCAAAAATTCATTTTTTCCGCGAGGAAATTTGGCGACTCCCGGATGTTCATACGGCGTTCTTCCTTAGCACGGCAGTCTAGATCTTGATATTCGTTCCCAACGCCTGATTTCCTACGGTTCAACACATTCAAATGCTGCCAAAACGATAGTCTTGATCGAAGTATGGCGTGTGGTATTCGCGGGAGGTGAAGGCGCAACATGCATGAACCGAAGCTCGTAGTTTCTTAATTGAATCAGCGGTGACTCCGAAATTTCGTTTGATGCAGTTGCGCGCCTTTATTTGCCCCGTCTTCCGTGCGAGGCTCCGCGGAAAAGGTAGAAGGAGGAAGAGAAAAGGGGAAAGAGGAAAGCGCCCGCGAAAAAATAAACAGATGGAAAAATCCCGGCAAGACGAGTCGTTAATTAGCGGTTTGTCTCCCGTCCTAATTAGCTGATTCGGCGGGTCGACCGCTGATGCCATGCCGCGTTGTCTTGAAAATTAGGACTGAAATTAGCTTTCCCAGGTCAAAAAGGGCACATTTGCGCTGAAAGGAACACTGTGTGTGCAAATGTGTTGCCTCCAACTACGTGTTGCTCTTCCTACACGGCTTCCAGGTTGTAACGTCCATTTCTATAACAAATACATTAATAGTTCACCGCTAGTTCAACGGTATTGAGTGAAGGTCAATCTTAGGGTCAGTCAATTTTATTTTGACTTCCTCATATTCTGTTCTACATATACTTCCTCCCCATGGAGGCCCTTGCAGTATGGCGTATAAACCATTTTGACCGACTTGTTGACCCCCCCCCCCTTCCTCACCCTCCCTCTCTGGAATCCGATCATACATGAGCTGCTTCTATAGGTCCAGTTACACGATCAAATTGAGCCATCAAATTGGGCCTCTCATTGGTCGCATCCTCACCTCAGGTCTTTTTCCACCAATCAGAGCTTCAATTTGATGGCTCAATTTGATCGTGTAACTAGACCATATCAGAAAGGAACCGAGCCGAATTAGCTATTGCCAAATGTAATAGGGCAATTTAATTTTTTACAATCGAACGTTTATTCGGATCCCTTCGACAATTTTAAGGAATTTGCTCCGTCCTACGCAGAAAATTCACCGAAATTTGCACAAAAATCCGCACAACTGTTTTCATGTAAAAAATTAATTGCCCGATTAAATTTGGCGGTAACTGATGTGACTCGGCTCCTTTCTGATTATCGCAGTCCGAATGGATCCCTCATGTCATAACTTTCGGTATAAAGGGACTCAATAACTGAGTGCGGGAGACTCGGCGACGCGGCGCGGCAAGCCCGCCACCGGGTCGGAACTTGGGAGGAGTTGCGCCAATCAAAGCGGATCTCCGGGCTGAACTTTTGCCCGCTTTTTCTTGCCGGCGACGTGTGGTTTGGAGCAAGCAGTCTCGTGTTTCTCGGGGAGTTGGCCCTTCGCCGCGAGCATACGTGAGGCCTTCATTAGCCGACGTCAATAGCAGTCGCGAAAGCTCATCAGTGACGCTAACAGTTCCCTCCATATTTTAACCCCGCCGCCACCGCCCCCCGCCCCCGTCGCCCGCCCAAAACACTTGTTTACGTTGCATTTTCTAGTCTCTTTGAGCCGAGTTTAGTATCTCCCCAAGTGCGCCGATGAAGCGCTCGGTCGAATAATTTCAACGAGAATCTCTGTACTGCCGTCCTGAGGATAAACGCCATATGAGCCTTTAAACGTTGCTACATTTCCTCTACTAGAAACCGAATGGAGATGTTGCATATGTGAGGAATTTGCGATTTGACTATTGATTCTTATGTAAAAGTTCGCGAGAAACACGATGGTCCCACTGGTTTTCTCTGAAATCAACTCCCAAGCTCACAAAAAGCTCTCAAGTTGAGGCCAAAATGGAGGGGATATCCCACCCTACCCTGAGAGTCCACCTCTACATCAAGACAAACTCTCCATGCAAAGATAGGGAGCAAATACATTGACAGGGCTGCCACTTCATTTGGGGACTCCAAAACTGAAAACACGGCAACCCTGCGAAGGTATTTGCACCCAATCTTTGCATGGAGAGTTTGTCTTGATGTATAGAGGAGGACTCTCAGGGTAGGGTGGGATATCCCCTCCATTTTGGGCTCAACTTCAGAGCTTTTTTTGAGCTTGGGAGTTGATTTCAAAGCAAAACCAGTGGCACCATCGTGTTTCTTGCAAACTTTTACATAAGAATCAATAGTCAAATCGCAAATTCCTCACACATGCAACATCTCCATTTACTTCAAAAATGTTGAATATTTTTCTTCGAATTTTTCAGATAATTTAGTTCCCAGTTTGATCCAACATATCTGAAAATTTCACGGGAAAATGTACGTAACTTTCCTGAGAAACACATTTTTTATCCGGAGAAATTTGGCAACTTTCGAATACTTATACGGCGTTTTTCCTTAGCACGGCAGTGTAGATCTTGGGTGAATGTAAGAGTTTTGCACATTGGGAAAAAAAGTAAGTCGCAATTCGAGAATATTAAGATGATTCGTCACGGTTTCTGGCGTGGTCAAACTAGCGTGCGATATACAGCATCGATTAAGCAAAAAATCTTGGCAGATTTTGAATTATTAGCCAAAAAAGGACTATGGTCCCCGCGCATGAACGTAAAGAATCATTTTGAACCAAAAATTGGTCCTTCTTGGGGGAAAAAAACCTCGCATTTGATACAGTTGTCGATTTCTGTATCGAATGTGAGGATTTTTCCAAAAGGATCCTGATTTCATTTCTCGGAATTTTGCCAATTTTTGGGTTGAAATGATTCTTTAGGCTCATGCAGGGGTTAACGTTCTTTTTTGGCTGAAAATTCAAAATCTGCCAAAATTTCTATTTTAAGCGATGCGATACTTTGCACGCCAGATCGGCCACGAAAAAAACCGTGACGAATCACCTTAAGGCATAAATAAAGGCAGTCGGAGCATACAGAGCCATATAAATAGTAAATACGTATTTTCGAATCGATAAGTATTCGCACACCGTGGTATATTTGCTGCCTATTCGGGAAAATTGAAGGCAAACCTCAGACCTTTCTATTGATTCTACCAAAATTTATAGAGCTAGATATTAATTTTATTCTGTTTAGATAACTATTCGCGCTCCGCAGTAGGTGTGATTGCCTATGAAACAAAATTGAAGGCGAACTTCACATGGATTACGTTTGGTCTATTGATACTATCAATGTTTATGGAGCAAGATTAAATTTTGTTTTTTGATTCACGCTAGGCAGTAGGTGTGTTACCTAAGCGGCAATATTGAAGGTGACCTCAGATAGACGATACCTACCAAAATTTTAAAAAGATATTTTATTGTTCGGATATGCGAACAGAACTATACCGTGTTCCATATGGACTGATTTATATTATACCCAGTGAGGGAGCAAATCATTATTGTAATCCCGTACTAAGATTCCTTTCCGAACCTATGATGTTAAATTTTACTGGGCGTTGGTAAATATTGTCCATTGGCAATGCTATGTCGAAGGCTTCCTTAAAAATTCCTTATAAGCATAACATAGACAATTTTTAACCTTTTAAAGAAAGGGGCTGCGGAAATCCAGCGGACGCAGATCCAGCAATTTGGCAACGCCGGATTCCCTCCATTTAAACCCATGTTAAAAAATCGATTCTTGTCGGAGCACCTGGCCCCTCCAAGAATCGATACATTTTCATAGGTTTAAATTGAGAGGAACAATGCTGCCAATTTCCAGGATCCGCCAATGTCAGGAACGACTGTGAATATGGCTTTAAGAATCAAACGGAAGCTCCTGCACCTATAGAAGACTTCACACCCCGAGTTCTATCCAAAAGGGTTCAAACTTAAACCTTTTCAGCGCTCCTCCGTCTACCGAGAAAGGCGTTTTCATTGGCTCGCAAAACACCGCTAATCCCCTCGAAATACGGCCTGCCCCGGGCCTTATCTGATCAAGCCTCCACGGGCTCAAAGGGATCACTAATTTCGGCTACCTACCTACGCTCGCTCCGATCTGAATACGGAAAATCCAGCGTTGCCAAAGGTTCGGAGATATGAATGAATGGAATTTATCGTTTGGTAACCAATGGAGATGTTGCATGTGTGAGGGATTTGAGATTTGACCATTGATTCTTATGTAAAAGTTCGCGAGAAACATGACGGTGCCACTGGTTTTCTCTGAAATCATCTCCCAAGCTCAAAAAAAGCCCTCAAAGTGAGGCCAAAATGGAGGGGATATCCCACGCTATCCTGAGAGTCCACCTCTACATCAAAACAAACTCTCCATGCAAAGATAGGGAGCAAATACATTAGCAGGGTTGCTATGTTTTCAGTTTTGGAGTCCCCAAATAAAGTGGCAGCCCTGCCAATGTATTTGCTCCCTATCTTTGCATGGAGAGATTGTTTTGATGTAGAGGTGGACTCTCAGGGTAGGGCGGGATATCCCCTCCATTTTGACCTCACTTTGAGAGCTTTTTTTGAGCTTGGGAGATGATTTCAGGGAAAACCAATGGCACCATCGTGTTTCTTGCGAACTTTTACATAAGAAGCAACAGTTAAATCGCAAATCCCTCACACATGCAACATCTCCATTTAGCCTGGGAGTGTGCAGTTTTTACCTTGATAGGGGGTCATCCATACATTAGAAAACGCACTTTTTTGGTAATTTTGACCCCCCCCCCCTCTCCCTTGTATCGCTTTTGTGACGTAGGTCCCTATCCTTTCACACTCAAAACCAAATGGCGTAACGCTCTCTTCGACTCCCCTCCCCCTAGAGCGTTACGTACTTTTGGGATGGCCCCCGAGATCCTTTTCACGTGGACAATCAAAATCGAAGATATAATCTCAAAAACTGGCAACTCTGTGCGGCTCCTGAGAGCGCGCATGATCACCTCTTCAACGATCCACTTTCCGCGGCGATAAGATCGGCACTTTGAATTTTGAAAGGCGCCCGTTTTAAAAACGGATCCGTCCCCCGGATCAGATACACCCCGCGCGACACTTCGTTAATTGAATTTGCATTCACACAAATTACAGGCGGAGAGTGCTTAAGATCCACGCATGGACAGCCCGGGCGATCTGATAACCCGCTCGGGACGCGCGAAATCAAGTGGCAGGAGCTATGGTGAAGGGCCCGTTTCTGACTCTCAAAAATGATAGGGTACAAAGGAGGCGGTGCTTATTTTTAACTTTATGGAATACTGCCATGCTAAGGAAAAACGCCGTATGAACCTTCAGGCGTTGCCACATTTCCTTTGATAAAACACGGATTTCAAGGTAAACTTATGAATAGTGTCCTTCCGACTTTTTCGATAATTTTGTTCGTAATCTCATCTGAAGTTCCTGAAAATTTGAAGGAGAAATATTCATAACATTCCTCAAAAAGAAACATTTTATTGGAGGAAATTTGGCGACGCTCGAATGTTCATACGGCGTTCTTCCTTAGCACGGCAGAATACTCCGCGTCTTGTTAGGCGCTCGCTCTGAGTAGCTTGAATATGCATATCAACGGCTCAAGGCTACAGCCCAAATATTAAAACATATATCTTAGTTTTCCACGTTGCAAAATGTCTATTATCCTCGAGTGAAACTGAAGGGATCGACACTACTCTGCTAAAAACGATCAGATTCGTTGCATGTTTAAATCGTATTGTTGTCAACACTGTCTATTGCAGACAATATTGGTGTCAATGTGTCGTGAACACGGTAGCAATATGGTATTAACTTGATCAGCAGCCCGATTGTTGAACTTTGGTATTTGTCTATCGGACACGACAAGACTAAGGTGAGATGGAGCTATGTGATTGGTCGGTCTCGGGACGACGGCGACCCCCAAGACCAACCAATCGGCAATCATATAGCTCTCTTCACCTTGTCTTGTCGTGCTTGATAGACAAATACAAAATTTCAACAATCAGGCTGCAGTTCGATCTTTATCAAATCAGTAGGTATGTTACCGAGTTGGTCCCATCGTGATGTCAAATTGGTACCACGGAAAGCACATATCGATGGCAGAAATGTTAAACCACGTATCTCTGTTTGCAACATTTCAGACATCCTTTCATCAGGGCCGGATTTACCTACTTGCCACCCATGGGCCGCCTGTATTTTGCCGCCCCTTCTCATTCGTTTTGAAATACCAATAAAAACCATCAAGTAAGCGAGCCAGCGAGGGAGGGGTGCATAAGAATCGTTTACTCGTGTTGGACATATTTTTTGGGAAAGCCCTGTTAACACTACTAGCAAAAGTTCACGGAACTTTGCGCGAAAGTTAAGTTCCGTAAACCTATCTCTGTGTGGACAAGGCCTTCCATTCATAAGAAATGAACGAACCAATTATGAAAGAACAAACATAGATGCAGTTTAATGATTTCAACTTCCGCCGTCGCGCCGCGCAGACTGCACTGTGTTTGACGCAATGCGTGAAGTATTCGCGCAGTCTTGTAGGTGCTAAGCGTTTCACGCTGACCGCACTGTCTTTGGCGCAATGCGTGAAGTATTCATGCATTCTTGTAGGCGCTATCCGTTTCACGCTGACCGCAGTGACCGCACTGTGTTTGATGCAAGGCGTGAAGTATTCGTGCAGTCTTGTAGGCGCTAATATGTGTTACATGCCGACCGCCGCGCCGAGGGCTTCTCCTTTTCATCTCAAGTCCTCGTCATCGCGTTTGTTTCTAAGTCGCGCCGTTCCAGGCCAAATGGACCGCGTTAAACAGAAAGGAACCAAGCCACATCAGCTATTGCCAAATTTAATCGGGCAATTTAATTTTTTACATGAAAACGGTTGTGCAGATTTTTGTGCAAATTTCAGTGAATTTTCTCCGTAATACAAGGCAAATTCCTTAAAATTTTCAAAGGAATCTGCACAGACGTTCTCTCGTAAAAAATTAAATTTCCCTGTTAAATTTGGCAATAGCTGATGTGGCTTGGTTCCTTTCTGTTTAACGCGGTCCAAATTGCGTGTTTGGTTTCTCTCTTAACTCGATTAATGAAAGGTGCTGTCATTTTAATAACTAAAAGACAACGAAATTAGAAATTACTATACTCTCAGGAAATGAGAGATTTTGTCGCCTTTTCTCGTTTATAATTTTTTCTTCAAAATTCGATTTTTTAAAAAAAAATTTCAAAATTTGCCGCCCCCTTGATTTACCGCCATGGGCCGCGGCCCATACGGCCACCCCCTTAAACCTTTCATACTTTTTCTTTTCTTTAAAAAAGTAGTAAAGGTAATTTTTTTTAATCCTCTTCGATTTTCCTTCTCTATAAGTAGAATATTCGGTATAAATTTCAAGCCGTAAAGTTAGCCGGTTACTCTTCGAAAAAATAAAGTAGAAATTTTTATTTATCACAATAAAGAAACGCGGTTTTGCACTTTGGCCACCGATATTACGGAGATTAGTTTTTTGGAAAGGCTCACAATTTCCGTTTATTTGTCACAAAATATACGAGGAGCAGTATTAGATAATCGACACTTTATATATTTCCTCTTGGAAAAGCAGGATTAAAGCAACATTTTTAGACGCCTACACTGAAATACCCCTTCACACTAATATGCTGCTGCACGATATGAGTTAAGCATTTCAAATGAGACGTAAATAATATTGTGAGTGGAAAGAAATCATATCAATCGTAATCTTTCAAAGTTCTTAAAGTCTGGATACGGCGAATCCTAAAATAGGAGATCTATGTGTGTACTCAGGAAAGACTTTAATGATGCGTGCAATGCTCACAATGAAAGACATGGGAGAAATCGAAACTATTCTTCTGGAAAACACCATAACATTGTGATTTTCAAGACCTCACATTGTCACAAATTTAGGAGATGTGTACATAAATATTTTTATGGTAGATTTTAATGTGATAAGATGCATCTGTCATGAAACATCAGTTTGTAAGTCTACCCTCTTGTAAACTGAGGAAATCGCCGGTGCACTACCAAAATCCCACCTACTTTACTTAAAATTACGCATCTAGAGATAATTTAAATAATCCTTTCACTTATTTGACTCAAATAAACATTAGCTGGATTGCACTTTGCAATTAGTAACTATTTCTGGCTCATATTAGAATCAGCATTATTGCCACAAGTTTCCCTATAAAGGGAGGTGATTTTATGGATAAGCCTGAAATTGCAGTTCCTAATTGCAAATGCAGTCCAATTTCTCTACTAATAACATTTTGCTCCAGTGCGAGATAATGTCCCGCTTTTCTCTACACTGTTACATCAATTAATTGATATTTTAATACTTACATCTATCTATCTATCTATCTATCTATCTATCTGGACCGAGTTCATTAGAGAGGAACCAACCAACTTTAAGTTGAAACTAAGAAAAAGAGGGTTGAAGTTTTATTCCTGCATACGGCTTACCGTAGAAAATAAACTTTAACTCCTCTTTTCACAAACTAATTTCTGCTTTTCGACTTTCAGTTTTTGGCAGGAAAAAATACATAGTTGGTGGAACTGAAAAACATTCTCAACTCAAATTTTTCGAAAATGTACGTTGGTTCCTTTCTGATAAACTCGGTCCATTTGCAACTTTTGTTTGTTTAAAAAAAAATAAAAAAAATTTTAAAAAAATCAATTGCAGACAAAACCTGATCGTTACAGTCCCCACGTCAAAAATATCGGTTCCGTACCCCCGCAGCAGCATCAGGAATTTTTCTCTCACATCCCGTGTTTTTGTCTTTGAAGTCAGGAAGACATGTTCGAGGGCTCAATCGCGAATTCTATCCGCATGCAGAATAAGCTCCTCGAGAGCCCCGAGCGAAGAACCGCGTATCTTCATCAAGAACCCCGCGCAGATCCGTCGTTTTGGCAGCGGGGCATCGGCGAGCGTGTGGAGGGGACGCCGGGAAACACTGGCGGCTATGCGGGTTGCATACGAAAGCGGGGGCAGGCGCTCCTCGTGGCCGGCAAAGACGAAACCACACGTTTCGGGAGGAAAATCAATATTGTTTGGAGAGTTCCAGTTCCCGGGAATGGGGAAAGGACTTACATCTCGTTTAAACTCCTACTGAAGGCATGAAGGGTTCAAGCGCCGATAAAAAATAAATAGCGGGCGCCCAACGGCACGGCGCGGCGGGCCGAACGTAGCTCGGTTGCCTTGTTTCCGTGGAAAGTGGATTTCGGATTTTGGCGTTAAAACTACGGAATCCTACATATTTCAATTCTTGCATCAGAGATATAATATCGACGGCGTAAGTCCGCAAAAACATACCGACGGTAAAAGTCGGCAATCACATAACTCGGTTTGCGACGTCGTAGACTTACTGTCATACCTACTTTATTTTTTAAACGGAAAACTACTCAACGGCAATTCTTTAAAACTGCCATGATTTTTCTTCTCTATGCGAAGAAAATTCTGCAAAAACTTCAAGAAATGATGTCAATTTGTTCTCTTTTAAAAAATAACATAGAGGCGGAGATTTTCAGACACCGCAAACGAGTTATGTGTTTGCCGACTTACACGGTCGATATCTCGTTTGTAGTGTCTGAAAATCTATGCCTCTATGTTATTTTTTAAAAGAAGAACAAATTGACATCATTCTTTGAAGTTTATGCAGAATTTTCCGTGCACAGAGAAGAAAAATCATGGCAGTTTTAAAGAATTGCCGTTGAGTAGTTTTCCGTTTAAAAAATGAAGTATGACAGGAAGACTGCGGCGTCGCAAACTGAGTTGTGAGAGAGTGTGTGACTGCTGACTTTCACCGTCGATATGTATTTAAGAGACCCCATACTGCTACCAAAGTATCGTGATTTTTTCAGTCGCGATATTTTACGATTTTTTGGCGGAAAAATCGCTGGGATCATCAACATCTGAGCGATTATCCTCAATCTTGTCGCAATTTTATCTCTGTGGAATCTCGTTCGATAAAATTGAAATTTTATCTCAATTTATCTCGATTTTTTGTTCGATAATTCTGCGAGAAATCGCCATCGATAAAATCGCGATTTCATTGCAACTTTATGCCTATTTTAACTTTGCCTCGCTTCATTACATTGCTTAGATTATGAAGGCGGGGTTTCGATAGCTGAAGTGCGAAACCGAGTATCTCCATGGCGGTATTTCAAAATGTCCGCTCCAATTTTCTTTTTTTTAAAAGGGAAATGAGGAAACTTTAAAGCTTGAAATTTATGGAGAACATTCTGCTAAGAGAGAAGAAGAATCAAGGAAGTTTTCGAGAAATTACGTCGAATAGATTTGCAAAGAAAGGAAAAAAAAGTATGACAGGATGTCCGCAACGTCGCAAACGGACATGCGTGGTTTCGCACTTTAGCCATCGATTTTTAAACTCTATTATTTTTTGTGTTTACTTGCAATGAGCCGCTAGATAGGGCAAGAGTTGCACAAATGCAAACATTTGCTAGAACAAAAAAAAAGAGTCGGATATTTTTTAGAGAAAACTCAAAAATCACGAGGAGCAAATCGGGAAAAGCTGAAAGGTATACTCCTAACTGAAGAACTTGTTTAGAATAAATCAAATATAATTCGCCTAATGATGACAGGATGTTGCCGTGAACACTTTGCTAAGCGAGTTTTTGCAGGCCTTGAAGCACCATTACAAATAAGAGAACTGTGAACAAATAGAATATGGAAATTGAGCGGGGAGAAGGACAGGCGACGACGACGGCGTAGAGATACAACTATTCGTACTTGATGGATGTCCGTGTTGCGTCTGGAAAATGAAGGCGCGATGGTATGAGGCGTGAACGCGCAATGCATCGCTCAATGCTGCCATTGACTTCGCTCAAATTCGGGAGAAAAGTTACGAAATGAGGCCCGATTATGTCTCAACTACCTTCAACTGTGTTGTTCAGGTGGCCCTTGAAGCGCCATTACAAGTGAGACAAACAGAACGAACAAAATATGGAAATTGAGCAAGGAAATGGATGCGCGTTAATGACGGCGTAGAGATACAACTATTCGTACTGATGATTCGTGTTGCGTCTGAAAATTGAAGGCGCGATGGTATGAGGCGGCTCGGAAAATAGAAGGCGAGATGGTATGAGGCGTGATCGCGCAATGCATCGCTCAATGCTGCCATTGACTTCGCTCAAATTCGGGAGAAAAGTTACGGAGTGAGGCCCGATTATGTCTCAACTACCTTCAACTGTGTTGTTCAGGTGGCCCTTGAAGCGCCATTCCAAGTGAGACAAACAGAACGAACAAAATATGGAAACTGAGCAAGGAAATGGATGCGCGTTAATGACGGCGCAGAGATACAACTATTCGTGCTTGATGAATGTCCGTGTTGCGTCTGCAAAATTGAAGGCGGAAGGGCGCGAGGCGCGAACTCGCGATGATCCGCTCTTTGCTGCATGCCAATTAGCTGTCGCTCAGATTGGGCAGGAAAAAGAGGCCCGCTTACCTACATCTCTCATATCTTCAGCAACGTGTTGACGCTCGATTCTGTTCTCTCTCTTTTTTTTCATTTTATGTCTGATTCTTTTTTAAGGATGTATTTGGAGACCGGCCTACATTTAAAGCTCGCACATACCGGCCCCATTACTCCCCCAGAAGAGGCAGTCGGTAAGACCCATCAAAGTACCACCAGATTTGTTTCCTCGGGTCAATATTTCACGCGTCCAGACTCAACTAATGAATGAGAAATCAGTATTCCTTCAAAGATTGAATTACAATCAATAATTTCAAAATTCCCGCTCACGAAAACAGTAGATCACCGTAAATCAAATTGATCGACGAGAGAAAATTTATTTCGTTTCAAATGATTAATGTTGGATACTACAAACATTTATTGATTGTTTATTTCTCACTTCGTATATTTGGGAATGCCAAAGGTGTCGTCCAATACTCCTCTGGACACTGGGTTCAAGAATTCAGTGTTGAATTTTTGTGGATCACGGCCCCTTTTCCAACCATAGGTTGAATATGTTTTAATCCGCAAACAAATTAGATCGCATTTACGAAAAGGGAACCAGCGCGATTACAGTGTTTTTAAAATGTTGTTTCTTCATAATTATCTAAAATCTCTCTCGCAGAATAGCAAATAGTTTTTGCTCCCCACCGGGAAATTGTAAATTTTAAAGGAAAATAATTGTGTAACTTATACTACTGTACATATATATTTATTATTTTTAAAAGAAAAAAAGGAGTTGCACAATGTTGAAAGCACTGTAATCGCGCTGGTACCTTTTTGCTTAATATGATCCAATTCTGTAAACTTTCTAACCTATGTGTATTTAAATTTGTCAATTTTTTCGACTCTTCTTTGTCTTTTTCCACTTAAAAACAAATTCCTGCTACTTTCCTATTTTTTTCTGCTAAAAGAGAGGACTATTTTACTCCTCAAAAATATCAAACGACCTTTTTTTGTCTACTTATTTCTTTTTTTTTTTTTTTTTTGCTTCCCTACTCTCCCCTTCCATCAAGAGGGCGGAAAGGCCGGAAAGCGCATTTCCAGTTCCACCGTGGGGATCCCAGGCGAAGTGAAGAAGCTCCGGCCGGGGCATTCGGGTCCCCTAAACGCTGAGACGGAACTTTCTCAACAGGAACAGGGAAAGGGACAGAGCAGGGCTGCCACGAGGGGACGAAGCCAAACAAGGGGGAGAGCGGGGGGTGGGGGCGAAAGCTCCGAAGCGAGGGAGAAGCTCGGAGAAAGCGAGGAGGGAAAATTGGACGTGGAGGAAAATCCCCATTCTTATTCACGGGGCGCCCCGTTCCTTTGTCACACTTATGTCCCTCTTATATCCCTTGTCCCTCGCGGTGGTCCCGGCACAAATCAATGATGCCCGGCGCTCCGCGGAGGGATGGACAGGACACTGCGCGCGCAACTTCTGACCCCCGGTCGACCCCGGACCCAGCTTAGCCTAATCGAGATGTCACGTTGGGGGACTCGCTCCACGTTCCCACGTGCCCGCCAGTGTTCAGTGTCCGCCCCTCCTTCGGCCCCTTTTCCTCCGCTCTAATAAATTTCTGCAGATAAAACTTGTTCCGAACGCTCGATAAAACTCCGAGGGTCGTTCAGCTCTGGCCCACCCCCACCCCCCACCCCCTCGTCATCTCCCCCGCCAAGCCGCTGTCTGGACAACCTGCAGTGGAATCGCTTTCTCCGCTTTCCTTGTCCCCTCGCCTTGGCCGCCCGAGTCCCGTTTGTCCGCGTCCTGCGCCAGGGTTGCCAATTTTCCGCGCCACCAAAATGCTGCTTTCCTGAGGAAAAACGCCGTGTGAACATTCGAAAGTTGCCCAATTTCCCCAAATATAATATGTATTTTTGAAGAAAGTTATGTTTATTTTTCCTTCAAATTTGCCGATATTTTAGATTAAATTGGGAACAAAATTGTCTGACAAATTGGAAGACAAATATCCAAGATTTGCCCAGCAAATTCGTTGGTTATGAAAGGAAATATGGCAACGCCGGAAGGGTCATACGGCGTTTTTCCTGAATGAGAGGCTCGCATTTCTTCCGTGTTGAGGAAAAACGTCATATGAGTCTTTAAACGCTGCCAGATTTACTTCAATAAAAACCGAATTTTCTGGGATAATTTCGAACATTTTTCTTCAATTTTTTCCGATAAGTTTGTCCGCAATTTGATGTAAAATATCTGAATATTTAAAGGAGAAATATGAATAACTTTCCTCAAAAATGCATGTTTTATCGAGAGATATTCGGCGACTCTCGAATGTCCATACGCGTTTTTTCTTAGCACGGTATTCTTTAAGCACCTCATAAACCAAACTATCAACTTCCATTTCCTCATCATTATTTCAGGAAGCACGTGTTTATAACGTCCTAGCAGTTCAAAATCAACTGATGCCGGAATCACACGCTGAATTTGACAGCTGAATATGGGAGTCACAAGTCATCGTTCGACATCTGAAATTTCTCGTTCGTCATTCAGTCTCGGTCTCGCAAAAACAGCGAATCGACGACTCATTTTTATTTAATTTTTGTTTCCGGTTGATAATGAAATTGTGACTATCACGAAATGTTCCGGGCTTCTCTTTTGATTCGTTCCCCTTTCGCAGCCTTTCCCCAAATTAAGTTGTTATTTTATCTGCAATGTCTTAGATTCGAGTTATTTTCATACAGATTTGTTTCTACATTCGAATAGTTCTGGCAAGCTGATAACTGCTGAGCTTCGATCCCCATCGGTGCCCTAAATTTGGCGCGTTACACGTAAAATTCAGGCTTCGGACCGGTGACCCTCACATTCAACTCCCCCCCCCCCCATATTCCAGCATCGAAAGGTTGAGGTGTATGTCTACACCTGTATTCTGCCGTGCTGCTAAGGAAAAACGCCGTATGGACATTCGGGAGTTGTCAAATCTCCCTTGATAAAACCTGTTTTTTGACAAAATTCATGCATATTTTTCCTTGAAATTTTTAGGTATTTTGGATTTTTTGTGTACAAAATTGTCTGAAAATTTGAGAGGATAACATTCACAATTTTCCCAGTAATTTCGGTTTTTATGGAAGGAAACTTGGCAACGCCTGAAGGTTCATATGGCGTTCTTTCATAGCATGGCAGTATTAGACTCAGGTAATTGGACGTATTCGTGCTAAAAAAAACCATTCCTTCATCTTCTTGCTCCTCCGACACAATTAGATCCCACGCATTGAAATTGTACTCCGATCTCACCTCAGGAATACGCTTACATAGCCTTACATAACCCTGCCTCTCGTTACATGCAGACTACGTATCATAATCTTTTTTTTGAACTGAACAATTCGCCTTCTGCTGCGTCTGCAGCAATTGTTGTTACGAATATGTTGTGCGTGCTGATTTCAGTTCATTACATACTTGACTCTCTGAAGGCGTTTTATGTGCGAGAGCAGAGCACCCTGTTGGAGAACAACAGAAGTCAGATTGAATCTCAATCCTTCCTTCGTTGGCTCTCCGACAGACTGCGCCACTTGCACACATAAAACGCCTTCAAGGAGTCGAGTATGTAATGAGCTGAAATCTGCTTGCACAACACGTTCGTAACAACAATTGCTGCAGACGCAGTAAAAGGCAAATTGTACTCCGATCTCACCTCAGGAATATGCTTAAAAGCGAGAGGTCTCAGGGCCGAAGATGAGCTATTCCGACCGAAAAATGTCCAAAAATACAATCTCGAAGACGATAGGAATGTCACACACTTATATCGAAAACTTTCTTCCATTTTCTGTGAAGAGCCAAGTAGATTCCTCGGAGACCAGCCTCCCACCACGCACAAAGGACCAAGTCAATGTAAGAGGTTGGACAAAATTTGGAAACTTTAAAAGCTCATAACTCCGTTTAGGTATACAAAACTTTGAGGTTGCAAAAGTGGCTCCATTGATTTTCTCGTGAAATTTTCTGCCCCAGACACCCGTTGAAATTGAAAATGTGACGGGATAAACGTCAAAATTTGCATTTTTGGTCAAAAACTTCATGTCCAACCTCTCCGATCTACTCGATCCATTGAGTCCCGGTTCCACCATGAAGGAAGGTCGAAGAGATACGCAAATATTATATTCCATCGGCCTTTCTGGAAGCGATCTTTGCAGGGGTCGAATCGTGGAAAAAAAGAAGGAGGGGGGAAGGAAAAATGAAAAGAAACAGAGTATTGTAGGTGAAGCTACCGCCTTGCCTCTCCGGGGGGAAATTCTTCGAAGCCACTTATCGAGCTCCTGCCCCCCCCCCCCCTTACATGGCCAAACCGCGTATCTACCCGTAGTTGCGATTAGAGTTACGCTGTTCTTCCTCGAACTGTGACCTGAGAGCGTGCCCGTGCGGCCATGCGTGGACCTCTTGCTTTGCGCCGATCCGCGCTCCATTCGTCGCTTCTCTGACGTAAAGACGTATCTTTATTTCCGTATATAAAGCATGGAGTTATACGGCAAGCAGGGCTCACGTTGAAACTGAGATACGCCCTTACGTCAGAGGAGCGACGCGTTGAGGGCCTCTAATTTTGGTTCGTTAGACAATTATTTATTTTTATTTTAAGTATTTCTTTCCTGAATGCGCCCTTTCCTCGGGCGGGGACTCCCTCCTTTGAAGTTCAAAGGAACCAACCCACTTTCCGGCTGCCCCCGTTCCGGTTCAACAGGAAGTCATGCGGAGAGAAAGCGTTCGTTGCAGCAACTACGTATCTGCATTCGGTTTCCATTGCAGTTCGGTGCTTTTAAATGTGCTTAGCGGAGGGTAGAATGACGGATTCTCTCACTTCGATAGTTCATCTGGCCCCTTCGAAACTCCCGCACGGCAACAAGCAAGACCTTTCGTCGGTCGGCGCGGGCTTCGGGTAGAGTCCCTTTATACTGAGAGTCGAGACAATGTGAATCCATTTCTGATTGGTTCCCGTATTTTAGGCCTTCGCAGTGTCACAAACGGGAATAAAGATTACATTTTCACCGATTGCAAAGATTATACTCTGGAATGGACCAGGGAATTATGGGTTCGGCAAGGAACAAACGGAATGAGAGAAGGAACGCAGAAAGGAGTTTGAGAATGGGCCGATCAAAGATTACGAAAAACGTTCAATTCCTGTAATCTTTATTCCCGTTTGTGACTCAATGAGGGGTGTTGTCTTGACTCTCAGTATAAAGGGACTCTAGTTTTGGGGAGAAGAAGTAGTATTTCGATGGCCGAAGTGCGAGACAATAACGTATCTCTATTGCGGTGTTTAAAAATCTCTCCACGTATTTTATTTTTTTGGAGAGAGATAAACAAACTTTATGGCTTGAAATCTACATAGCGTATTCTGCTGACACGGAGGAAAAATTAAAGGAGTTTTCAAGCAATTATGATGACTAGTTTTTCAAAGAAAAAATTAAATGAGACAGAAAGTTTGCAGCGTCGTAAACGGAAAACGTGGTTTTACACTTTAGCCGTCGGCTTATGATCACCCTAAGGAAATGCGGCTTCTAACCACCAAAATTTCTATATTGAGGTATGGATATCAAATCATACATGTCCTACGAATTGGTCATATTTTTTTCTAAAGTTGCAAAATTGACGCAAGCAATTCAATTTTTACAAAAATGTATCTGTGCAATTCCGTCCATAATTTGTCCAACCTCTTCGTTTGATGTAAACTTATGAATATTTTCCTTCCAATTTTTCAGCGAATATTGTTTGTATTTTGATCTAAGGTTCCTGAAAATTTCAAGGAAAAGTATTCATAAATAAACGTTTTATTGAAGGAAATTTTGCAACTCTCGAATGTTCATATGGCGTTTTTCCTTAGCACACTGAAAAGAAAAATATCGGTGTATTAACGGTGTATAAAAGGGTAAAATTACCAAGAATTCAGGGTTCTATTTGATCCCAGTTTTTTCTTGGTAAAATTACCATCAATGGAATTGGTAATTTTACCGGGAAATCTCGGTAAAATTATTGAACTTTCTCGGTAATTTTACTGGACCTTGGTAAAAACGCCAATATTTTTAATCGACTGTGGTGGAATTATCGAGATAAAATGGTAAAGTTACCGGGAATTGATTACCAATAAAAAAGGTATTCTTACGTGAAAAAAACAGTAAAAATACCGGTTTTTAGGTAAGCTTGCCAGTCTATCTTGGTAAAATTACCAATAATTAGTAAAAAAAATGAGATGGTAAAGCTACCAACGGGCCTTGGTAATAACGCCGAGAATTTTTTTTCAGTGCATTATGTTCTCAAATCATGTCATCAGGAGGAACTAACAAATAAATGCGAAGCAACAAGACTGCGACTGAAATAGACTTGCAAGAGAGAGGAAGAGGGGTGGGGGTGTGATGGGGATAAATATTCATAAGTGGGTAACATTAAAAAAATAATGCTAATGGTGAAAGGACCCAGTAAAGGGGGGGGGGGGAAGGGAAAAAAGTCAGCGTAGACGACGGGGGAGGAGGAGGGGGGCGGGGCTCGGCGGAACCTGGAGGGGAAATAAAATGAGTGAGGAGAAATAAAGTTGATTAAAAGAAGATGCGAGGGAATCTGCATATTTTAAATCAAATCTTAACGTCAATTTAACAACTTGAGCAACTTGTTGCAGCTTGTGGATTCTTTTACTTTCTCTCGGCGGCATTTAGCGTCGCCGTAATAATTAGCCGAGCGTGGGAAAATACCGACTCTTTTTTCCCGCGGAACTTTCAACTTTCACCGCCCGCGAATTTTAAACGTTCGCCGCCGATTAGAGTACCTTTATAGACAGAGTATGGCCATTTCTGTTCCGGTTTTTCATTGGTCGCGTGAAAATAGACTGACACGATGTTCTTACGGCCGTAAATAAACAAACAAGATGACTGTTATCAGCAAACAAGATTGAGGTTATGCACATCTTGCATCCTCCTGTGATAAAGGTGAAAGGCGATTTAACAATGTTCTCATGCGTTATTCGTAGATATGCTAGTTTAAATTGTTACTGCCGTATAATTGAAATTTTTGTCGAATTTAACTTCTTATCGGTGTTACGGTGAGCCGCCATCTTGTTTGTTTATTTACGGCCGTAAGAGCATCATGAAATCATGAAGCCTAAAAACTCGTTGACCAATCAAAAAACGGCACAGTTTTTCTGTAGTAAAAAGATACGAATGGCCATACTCTGTCTATAAAGGTACACTACCGCCGATGTGACGGCTATGCCGACTGCAGACTAGCTCTTAATTGTTTAGTCGTCGCGTGACGGAAAAATTGGACCGGACTACATTTTGTGATTAGGAACTAAACTTTCTGGCTCAACAATTGGAAATAACGTATCTGCCGTCGGTTTTCCTGTGCACATAGGTGGTTTTTTAGATGAACCAGAAATTGCATGGTTCCGAACTGCAAAATTGAGTCCAACTGTCATGTCCAATTTTTCAGAAATCTGCATCATCTGAAACTTTCAAATAAAAATGTGCATAACTTTCCTAAAAATAGTACTTTATCAACAGATTTGACTACTTTTGGATGTTCATACGACGGGTCTACTCAGCAAGGCAGTGTGTGCCTGTCAATTGATTGATAATTCCTCAAATGTAAGTAAGAGGTGCTCAGAAAACGTAGGAACATTCAGAGTAGGTATAGAAAATCATTGGATGCAACTTAATTAATTTTTGCGTGGTGTTGGATTGCATCGCCTTTGAAGGCGAATTAGTAGCGATTTTGTTTATCCAAATGTTACTTTGAATCGGTGTTGATTGATTCACTTTTTTATTCTCGTTCGATTCATGTCAATCGAATACATATACCCAACCTCTCGTTACATGCAGACTATCAATCTTAATCTTTTTCTTAAACTGAACAATGCGCCTTCTGCTGCGTCTGCAGCAATTGTTGTTACGAATATGTTGTGCGTGCTGATTTCAGTTCATTACATACTTGACTCTCTGAAGGCGTATTATATGCGAGAGCAGAGCACCCTGTTGGAGAACAACAGAAGTCAGATTGAATCTCAATCCTTCCTTCGTTGGTTCTCCGACAGACTGCGCCACTTGCACACATAAAACGCCTTCAGAGAGTCAAGTATGTAATGAACTGAAATCAGCACGCACAACATGTTCGTAACAACAATTGCTGCAGACGCAGTAGAAGGCAAACTGTTCGGTTGAAAAGAGAGTATGAGAGGAAAAAGGAGGAGAGGAATTCCTAAGCCCAAACTAGTTGCCCGGGGGAGAGAAAATTCTCTCCTCTGCATTGAGTAGTTGTTTTTGAAAGAAAAGTTTTCTCTCCCAAGCAACTAGTTTGTGCTTAGGAGAGGAATGTATCCGTTCCTCAGCACTAATTAGATGCTTAGGAGAGAAAACACTTCTCTCCTTTGCACCGACCAGTTGCCCAGGAGAGAAAAAATTTCTCTCCTCTGCTTTGAGTGGTTGTCACGGAGAGAAATTTTTATCACCCGAGCAACTAGTTTGTGCTTAGGAGAAGAGAAAACATTTCTCTCTTTTGCCACGACTAGTTGCCCAGGAGGGAAAACATTTTGCTCCTTTCCTTCTTTCCCATCCGTATCTATACCATAAATTTAGCATAAATATACGTCCATTTTGAAATTGGAGGCTACAATTTCTGGCTCATGTAAAAACACCCACGTGCAAAAGAAAACCAATGGTATACACGCTGTTCCTACAAACCAAGTCAGACATCGTACAGTTCCTATTGTTTACTTCCCACCTGCCTCCGATTCCGTTCGGCAGGAATACGTCCAGATAATAAAACAGGCTGGGTGGCATGAGCTAAAGCGCGAATGATGGGAACGACCACACGGAAAAGCAGGAGAAAGCTTTCCCCCGAAGCTCAGACCCCGACCAATAGGAGCCCGGCAAGCTGCGGACTCGGCGAGGGTGGCGAGGGTGAGGGCGCAACAAAAGCAAATCTTAAAATTCGGTTTTCTTTCCATCGGCACGAGCATGAGGATCGGCTCGAAACGGGAAACTTTCGAGGGGCTCGACTCGACGCGGAAGGTTTGAATAATTAATTCCACTCCCCGGCCCAGCCCGGGCACCGCGGGCACCTCCGGGAACCTCCGGGATAAGGTGGCCATGACAGTTTTCACTCCGTGGTGGGCGGGGGTAGGGGGTGCATGTGTGGAGATAAAACTAAGGGCGGGAGCCAGGGCCGGGAGCGCACTTTGCCGTATCTTAAGGAATCCCTCGGGGGCATCAATTTACTACCCTTGCCCTCCGAGCCGAAAGCCGAAACATCCCTTCGCGGGCCCGGACCCCCATCCCGACTTCCCGATCCTCCGTTCCGGCCAGGGCTTTTATCCTCCTCCCGCACCCCCCACCCTCACCCAGGATTTCAGACAGAAGGTTATTATACGAATTCCTCGGTTTCCAGTTCCTTGCTGCCTTGCCAAATTGGGCCGAGGGGCTGGATCGAAGGGGGTTGCCGGATTGGTTCCCAAGTGGCCGAATCGGTTACCTTTTCCGAAGACGGTCATTTCCGTATTGGTTCCCACTTCCGATCGAAAGGATCAAAGTGGGGAAATTCCCGAGGAAGTTCCTGGAAGTTCATTTTTTTGAAGATGAACAACACGGTAAGAAATTCTAGTAACCAAAATCTAGTGTAAATATCGGCTCGAAACTTTGGCCTTCCGGCCAAAGTATCACAAGCATCATGCGAAGTTTATATCTTTCCGCCGCCATTCTATTTTTTTAGAAAGAAATTGTTGCTTGAACCTGTTTGAAAATTTCACTGAATATTATCGGTAGCACATAGAAAAGTTAGAGTACCTTTATAGACAGAGTATTGTCATTTCTGTTCCGGTTTTTCTTTGGTCGCGAGCGAATAGGCTGACACGATGCTCTTAGGGCCGTAAATAAACAAAGAAGATGGCTGTTATCAGCAAGCAAGATTGAGGTTATGCACATCTTACATCCTCCTGTGATAAAGGTAAAAGGCGATTTAACAATGTTTTCGTGTTTTTTTCGTGTGTTATTCGTAGATATGCTAGTTTAAATTGTTACTGCCGTATAATTGAAATTTTTGTCAAATTTAGCTTCTTATCGATGTTACGGTGAGTCGCCATCTTGTTTGTTTATTTACGGCCCTAAGAGCATCATGAAGCCTAAAAACTCGCTGATCAATCAAAAAGCGGAACAGTTTATATATATATATATAAAGTCGCTTTATAACGCACTCTGGCGTTCTACGACACCCAAGCGCCACATATGCCTGTCTTCCCAGAGGTTATCGGGCAACTGACACCGCAACATCTCTTTGTCAACGCCCTGCCGCCAACCCTTTACGGGACGTCCCCGTCGCCTCTTCCCAGGTGGTACCCAATCCAAAACTTGTTTGGGCAACCTCTCCTCCGACATTCTTTGCACATGTCCATACCAGCATAACTGCCTGGACATGACGTCGTGCACGATATCTTTCTCAACCTTCATCACCTGGCGAATTCTCTCATTACGGACACGGTCCCGTCTCGAAATGCCGGCAGATCGCCGCCAAAAATCCATTTCAGTTGCCCTCAACATTTCTTGCGTTCTTTTCGTCAAAGGCCACACTTCACTACCATAGAGCACGATACTTTTAACGATGGCGTCATATATCCGGTGCTTGTTTGCCTTTGAGATGCTCTGATCCCAGAGCACCCCGTTCAGCATCGCGATGGCTCTCCTGCCCTGGATGATCCTGTCCTTAATTGCTCTATCCATCCTTCCATCCTGATCGAGCCAAACACCGAGATACTTATACTCGTCACACTCTTCGATGCGCCGTCCATCCTCAAGCTCTATGCTTTGCCGTTGATGCGCTGCTCCCACGACCAGCTTCTCTGTCTTGGACACACTAACGTCCATGCCCCATTTCCGATATTCTTCGACCAACTTCCGCGTCATGTAATCTGCATCTTCCTCATCTTGAGCTACAACGATCTGGTCATCGGCAAAGCATAGAGTATAAAGGGTCTGCCCATCAAGGAGTGGAACGCCCATTCCTGCAACCTTCTTTTTCCATTCCTCTAAAACGTGCTCTAGGTATACCTTAAATAGTGTTGGTGACAAACAACAGCCTTGTTTTAGCCCTTTTGTGACGAAAAAACCTCCGGACAACTCTCCACGACATTTAATTTTTGCTATCGTCCCGTTATAAAATGATTTAATTGCCCCCACAAGTCCTTTGCTAAAACCCCTTTTTTCCAAGGCTTCCCAAAGCTTCACTAACGGCACGCTGTCATAAGCTTTCTGAAGATCCACAAACACCAAGTGCAGCTCCTGGCTGACCGCCCTTTTCTTCTCGATGACCTGGGTAATGGTGAACAAATGGTCGACGGTAGACCTACCGGCTCTAAAACCAGCCTGTTCTTCGGCTTCCTGGCCGCTCCAAACCTCTTCGACCTTTGCCTTGAGAATTTTACCGTAGACCTTGCTCAAGGTTCCTGTGACCGATATACCTCTGTAGTTGTCGCAATCTTGCTTACTACCTTTCTTATGACTGGGAGTAATCCAAGATTCCTTCCAATCCTTTGGTATTTCGGAACCATGCAAACAGTCTTGCATAAGTTTCCTCAGATGTTCAAATAGTTTACCGGTACCACATTTTATCAACTCCGCCGGTATACCCCCAGGTCCAGGAGCTCTGCGAGTTTTCAACTCCCTCACAGCCTTCACTACATCTTGGAGCTGGATCTCCACGTTGGAATCTTCTTTAGTGCTTATGACTCCGCCTTGAAACTCGGGTCGCCTCTCCGTTAATAAATCTTTAAAATAGTCCTCCATCTTGTCAATTGGTATCGGAGATATGATGTCGCGCATTTTATTCCGTCGCAACCCTTTGATCACTTTCCAGCCTTCCGTACTTTTCCGGCCTCCAAGGTAGGTATTTATCTTCATGCAGCTTTCTTCCCAAGCCTCATTTTTCTTCCGAGTGATTACCCGACGGACTCTTGCTTGAGCCTGTCTGTACATGATTTTATCATCCAACTTTTGGGAAGAGAGAAACTGATGATACCTATTCCTTTTCACATTTATTTCCTCCTCTACCTCCGCATCCCACCAGTACGGTTTTCTGTTATCATTTTTTTGATCAGAAACCCCCAGGGCCTCCGCTGCCGCCGAGTGAACGCAATTCTTAATGAATTCATACCGCTCTTCCGTACTGCCATCGCATGCATCTCCTAACTTTTCATCCAGGCGCTTTGCGTACAGAGCCTTGACACTCGGGTGCTTTAGGCTATCGATGTTGTACTGAACTTGATGTACGCGTTGTCGCTCCGGTTGTTGATTGTCGCCTTGATCGTTCTGCGACACACGAGCGGGAAAGGCTACATCCGCTCTGAGGAAATAGTGGTCACTACCGCAGGAGAGTCCTCTACATACCCTCACCTGCTGGATCTTCAGGTTTGTTACCTGTTTAACGAGCACGTAGTCAATGATGGATCTTAAGCCGCGGGTAGGTTGGACCCAAGTATATTTGTGAATATCCTTGTGTTGGTAGAACCCGTTCAATACTTTTAATTCCCTCTGCTCGCAAACGTCGATAATGCGGCTTCCGTTGTCGTTCACTGTAACTTCACCGAACGGGCCAACGATTTTACTGTTAACCCGGGATCCCGTTCTTCCATTTAGATCTCCCAACACAAGGACTTCTCTCCCAGGTCCTACCTTCACTACCTCCTCGTCCAGTTCTTCAAAAAACTGATCCTTAAGTGCGATGGTAGCATCATCATTGACCCCGTATACCCCCAAAACAGTGACTCTGTGACCGTGCATAGTTAGGTTCATCTTAATCATGCGAGCGTTGATGGCTTCCCAGTTCTTAATATTTTTTCGAAATTTTTTGCGGATCAGAATTGCGACACCCTGCTGTGCACGCTGATGTTTTGGCACTCCACTGTAGAATAAATCATAGTCCCCAAGGCTCTCTGATCCGTGGCCTTTTTTCTTCGTTTCCGTTATTACCGCCACGTCGATCCCGTTGTTCTTTATCTCCGATACCACTTCCGTCAGTTTCTTGGAAATGCCTTGCACATTCCAAGTACCAAAAGCGAGGGTCGTTTTCCGTAATCTAAGTCGAAGAGTCCGTTTGTTTCCATGGTTACCGAGGCATATGTTATTGGGTTTTTTGACATTGTACATTTTTTCCGAGGATCGGGGAGTCAGCCCGATGCCCCAACCCCCAACCTGGAGGACCAGGGTTTGATTTCGGAGTTACCTCTCCTAGACAGGTTGCTTTCACTACAGCTAAGAGCCCTGTCTACCCACCCCCTTTGAGGCAGGGGCTACCAGCTGGGGTCCGCAGGATTGCTAAACCTGTGACAATACAGTCCCCCATACGGTTAGCGGAACAGTTTTCCTGTAGTAAAAAGATACGAATGGCCATACTCTGTCTATAAAGGTACTCTAAGAAAAGTCAGTGAAATTTTCGGACAGCTTCGTTAAAAAATTTCTCTGTACAAAAATAAAATGACGGTGGAAAGTGTTAAACGTCGCATGGCGCTTTTGATACTTTGGCCGGTAGGTGACGATAAGATGTTGCTTGATTTTTTGTAATGTTATTGTTAAAGCGCGGATCCAATACTGAAATACAATCTGTGAAAATTATGCAATTCTCTGACCCCAGCTGCATGCCACGAACGCTTTGTATGTAGCGTCATCATCGTGAGTTCGCACCTCGCACTTCGCAGTTCGCAGTATAAAAATAGACCGTATTCGATAACGGTTCGATGTATCGTTTGGTTCAAAACAATAGAACATAACCTCAAACCAAACTGTAAGGATTTTAATTGGAAAAGCTGAAAATGAGAAATTTCCTGACAATTTCACTTTGCATTGGCATTTGGTACTCAAAAGAATAAAACATCTGTTTCAAAAGATCCGTTCTCTCAGATTTCTGAATTTACTTTTGAGGCTATGTTTATGTTTTGAACCAATCGATATCAATACAATCTCACCCGTTTGATGTATCGAATACGATCTATTGCGATGACTATGCTGCCATGCTAAGGAAAAACGCCGTATGAACCATCAGGCGTTGCCACATTTACTTTGATAGAGCACGGATTTCCTGGTAAACTTATGAATAGTGTCCTTCCGACTTTTCCGATAATTTTGTTCGTATTTCATCTGAAGTTCCTGAAAATTTCAAGGAAAAATATTCATAACATTCCTCTAAAATAAATATTTTATCGGAAGAAATTTGGCAACGCTCGAATGTTCATACGGCGTTCTTCCTTAGCACGGCAGTATGACTGTGTAGTGTGCACCTAACAGCTCGAAGTATCTAAAATTGCGTCATGACAGATTGAAGGCGATTTTACCACCCGACATCGTTGTTGTTTTAAACGCAGTTGTCAACGCAAGAATAGACGAGTTAACAAGGAACGAATTAAGCATCCTGATGCATGTGTCCAGGGCCGGATTAAGGGGGTGGCCACATGGACCGCGGCCCATGGCGGCAAATCTAGGTGGCGGCAAATTTTGCATTTTTTTTAAATGTAGGTATAAAAAAAATCGGATTTAGAAAAAAATTACAAACAAAATCTCTCATTTTCTGAGAGTATAGTAATTTCTAATTTTGTCGTCTTTCGGTGATACAATTGTATCACCGAAAGACGACTGTGTATCAAGACTACGTGAATACTTCACGCATTGCATCAAACACAGTGCGGTCTGCGAGGCGCGGCGGCGGAAGTTAAAATCATTAATCCACATTTATGTTTGTTCTTTCATCATTTTTTCGTTCATTTCTTATGAATGGAAGGCCTCGTCCACACAGAGATAGGTTTACGAAACTTAACTTTCCCGCAAAGTTCCGTGAACTTTTGCTAGACGTGTTGACAGGACTTTCCCAAAAAATGTGTTCAACACCAGTAAACGCGTCTTATGCACTCCTCCCCTGCTGGCACGTTCATTTGATGGTTTTCATTGATGTTTCAAAACGAATGAGAAAGGGGGCGGAAAAATACTAGCGGCCCATGGGCGGCAAGTAGGTAAATCCGGCCCTGGAAAACTATATTGCCGACTCATCGGATCTGCCATTGGTCATCCAAAATGTTGATCACCATTACTTTAATAAGCTTTTGAAGTGCATCTTATTTAAGGCTAGCATTAGCGCAGCCAAGCTTTAACTCGAAAAATGTGGACGTAAACTTTGCCATGTAGCGATTTGCCATATTTACGTAAACGCAATTTTTTTCCTGACCTCTCCGGTTTCCCTGAACTTCCCCTCTTCCCCTTGCCATCCCCTCACTGAAAAAAATAATATGCTGTTTTAGCATCTAGGATGTCAAAAATGTGTCTGGTGATCCCAAGATGCTGCCTTTACTGCCCCCGCAGTTAACTTTACATCCTGTGAATGCAAATTCAACTGCGCATCCTAGATGCTAAAACAGCATATTATTTTTTTCAGTGCAGCTGTGCAGGGTTTCCTGAATGTGACCCCCTGGATCACCGAACCCACGTAAAGACGTTCAGCTACGTTGGAACTATACCGTTCAAAAGTATCTCTTGTTACACAACTAGGCGAGGGCCCCAGGAGACACGTCGGAACTCCGGAACAGCCTCGGCATGGCAATTTGTCGAGACAGGTGGAGCATTCGAAGACAATCCGACTGTCAGAGTGTCGCACTACCGCGAAACAAAGTAAAAACCGCAGAGTCCCAACAGGATGCCGCCTTGAGTTGAGCGGTTGTTACTTCAGCAAGGCAGCGGAGGCCCAAGACTTTCGGTTCCGTGCGAGCGGAACACTCCTTGAGTATTCAATTTAAGATGAATCGCTGATGAGGATAAGACACAGGAGTTGTCCGGGCCCTCCGCGCCGCGGCGCCACCGTCGCACCGCGGCGAAGCATGCATGAAACGAAGCGAGCCCCGGACAGGGGATGAGGCGGAGGGGGTGGGGGAAGGACATAAAGCAAAATGGCCGTTAGAGATGAGTGAACGGGGGAGGAGTGCAGGGGGTTAATACCTCCATGTATGAAGCACATAAGCCCGTCAGCTTATCTCCATTGCGAGACGGTCTTAAAGCTCGAAGATGTTTTAAGCTCTTTATCCCTCTCCGCCCCCTTAGCATCCAGCGGCTCCCTGGAGCTTAATCTTATCTTTTACCTTCTTCCTTCATCCCTTCGCTCCGCCCGCCGAACCTAAGCTATGGGCACGTACATAAATGCTGCATATGTAGCCTATTTCCGCACAAAACTATTATTAAATCTTGGCTGTACACACTGAGATCACTTTCGAGGCTTTATTGCAGCCCCGTTCATCCCTCGGCGCGTCGATTTGCAAAAAACACCCATAACTCTTCGCCGAACGGCGAACCCACCCCAAGGGTTAATGACCGCGTCCTCGGCACCGCTGAGTGCTCGAGGGTCCCAAGTCCGCCCCCGCACAGTGGATCGAGTCCATGAGACAGCTCGGACATGACATTTTATACTAAAACTGCAAATTTTAATGTTGATTTTGTCACATTTTAAATTTCAAAGGGTTCTAATATAATGGAGATGTTGCATATGTGAGGAATTTGCGATTTGACTATTGATACATAATGTAAAAGTTCGCGAGAAACACGATGGTCCCACTGGTTTTCTCTGAAATCAACTTCCAAGCTCAAAAAAAGCTCTGAAGTTGAGGCCAAAATGGAGGGGATATCTCACGCTATCCTGAGAGTCCACCTCTACATCAAGACAAACTCTCCATGCAAAGATCGGGAGCAAATACATTAGCAGGGTTGTCGTGTTTTCAGTTCTAGAGTCCCCAAATAAAGTGGCAGCTCTGTCAATGTATTTGCTTCCTATATCTTTGCATGGAGAGTTTGTTTTGATGCACCTAGAGGTGGACTCTCAGGATAGCGTGGGATACACCCTCCATTTTGGCCTCAACTTGAGAGCTTTTTTGAGCTTGGAAGTTAATTTCAGAGAAAACTAGTGGCACCATCGTGTTTCTCGCGAACTTTTACATAAGAAACAACAGTCAAATCGCAAATTCCTCACACATGCAGCATCTCCACTGCGGAGAAGATCACGAGAAAACCAATGGAACCACTTTTAGAACCTCAAAGATTTGTATAAACGGAGTTATAAGCGTTTAAAGTTTCCAAATTTTGTCCGACCTCTCCCATTGACGCGATCCATTGTGCCCCGGCTCAAACCTAGAAAATCGCATTTCACCCACCTCGCAGGGTAAACTTGCGGCAGTATTGTCGCTTTTGTGCCAATTCCTTCTCGTCTAGCTCGACCCAGACGGGCCATGTTTCCGGAGACTAACTTTAACAGTGATAAAATGAGTAAGAGTGGAGAAACTACTGACTTGCCAAGGAAGAACGTCAGGGCCGGATTCACCTACTTGCCGCCCATGGGCCGCCTATATTTTGCCGCCCCTTCTCATTCGTTTTGAAACATCAATAAAAGCCATCAAGTGAACGTGCCAGCCGGGGAGAGGTGCATAAGTCGCCTTTACTCGTGTTGAACACATTTTTTGGGAAAGCCCTGTCAACACTACTAGCAAAAGGTCACGGAACTTCGCGCGAAAGTCAAGTTTCGTAAACCTATCTCTAATGGACAAGGCCTTCCATTCATAAGAAATGAACGAAAAAATGATGAAAGAACAAACACAAAATTTGGTTTAATGATTTTAACTTCTGCCGCCGCGCCGACCGCACCGTGTTTGGCGCAATGCGTGAAGTATTTACGCAGTCTTGTAGGCGCTTTGCGTCTCACGCTGACCGCACTATGTTTGGCGCAATGCGTGAAGTATTCGTGCAGTCTTGTAGGCGCTATCCGTTTCACGCTGACCACAATAACCGCACTGTGTTTGATGCAATGCGTGAAGTATTCGTGTAGTCTTGTAGGCGCTAATATGTGTTACATGCCGACTGCCGCGCTTAGGGCTTCTCTTTTTCATCTCAAGTCCTCGTCATCATTTCTACCTAAGTCGCGTCGTTCCAGGACAAATTATGTGTTTGATTTCTCTCTTAACTCGACTAATTAAAGGTGCTGTCTCTTGTATCACCGAAAGACGACAAAATTAGAAATTACTATACTCTCAGGAAATGAGAGATTTTGTAGCCTTTTCTCGTTTGTAATTTTTTTCTAAATCCAATTTTTTTTATACCTACATTTAAAAAAATTGCAAAATTTGCCGCCCCCTAGATTTGCCGCCATGGGCCGCGGCCCATGTGACCACCCCCTTAATCCGGCCCTGGTCGCTTTCGTGCCAATTTCTTCTCGTCTGGCTCGACCCAGACGGACCTTCAAATGAGTGAGAATGGAGAAACGACTGCCTTGCCAAGGAAGAACGTCGTATGAGAATTTCAGAGTTGCCAAATTTCCTTCGATGAAGTGTTCATTTCGTAGGAAAGTTATAAATGAAAATTTTGCTTTGAAAGTTTCAGGAGCTTCAGATGACACTGCGAACAAGATTATCTGAAAAAGTAGAGTAAAAGACAAATAACTAAACGAAAGTATGTCAATTATACCGATAAAATGATTAAATTAATTATCTTTGTCTTTAATGTTAAAGATTTTACCAAAAATACTTACTAATTGACTGACAATTAAAAATTAAACGTTAACGACACCTCGAGGCTATTTTCAAGCTTGGGTTCATCAGGTTAAGTGGGTTCCTAATCTTGATAACTTTTCAAAGTCGAGAAATTACGCGTGAAAAAGAGAACCTTCCGGCCAAAAGTATCACAAGCGGCATGTGACATTTCAAAATTTCCGCCACCTTTTTATTTTTTTACGTAGAAATTTTTCAACGAAGCTGTCCGAAAATTTCACTGAATTTTCTTTGTGCTGCCGATAAAATTCAGTGATATTTTCAAACATATTCAACCAACAATTTCTCTGTAATAAAATAAAATAGCGGCGGAAATTTTGAAACGTCGCATGACACTTGTGATACTTTGGCCGGAAGGTGACGATATGCGCAAATCCGTCGAACGAGTTCCGCGAGTTTCGACGGTTTGGCTGAACTTTACGAACAATGATTTGGACGTTTTTATGCTGAAATGAATTCCACAACACGTAAACCCCGTGCACTTACTTCCTCTCGATTTTAAAACATCCATTTATAATGGATCCATGCAGAAAAAGCTATAAGATAAAAAGAACTGTGACATCGATAGCCTAAGTGCGAAACCATGTGCCTATTCGTTTGCAAAGTTGTAGACCTCCTGTCATAATTTATTTTTCCATTTGAAAATAGTCAACTTAATTTCTTGAAAACTTCATTGATTTTTGCAGAGCAGAGATTTTGAAACGTCGCAATGGAGGTGCGTGGTTTCGAACGTCAGCCATCGATATGCAGGGTCGCATTACAGCCGTGCTAAGGAAGAACGCCGTATGAGTATTCGAGAGTTGCCAAGTTTCCTTCAGTAAAATGTTTATTTTTGGGGAAAATTACGGATATTTTTCCTTGAAATTTTCAGGAACTTTCGGTGAAATTCTGAACAATATTATCTGCAAAATTGGAAGAAAAGTATTCATAAGTTTATCAGGGAATTCGTGATTTAACAATCGAAATTTAGCAACGCCCAGCGGTTCATACGGCGTTTTTCTTTAGCACAACAGATTAGGGGTAGCGCGTGAGGATCGGCTGCGCCAGTCGCCATCACTAAAAGGGCGGTAAATGAGAAGAAAGAATAAAGATTGGGAAAAAGAGAAGAGAAAAAATGTGGAAAAAAATATAAGTATCGAATCTATCGGGTTGCACGAATAGTAAGGTAATCGAAAACATAATTATTTCACTACATGTGCCGACTAAGCCAATGAATGATGTTAGATTCTGTTTCTTAGTGGATATCGTCCATTTGAATATCCTCTTCAATTTCGCCGCATGGAAATTTGCCTTCAATTTTTCTGCATATGCAACAAACGTAACAGTGATAGCACGAGCAAAATTAGTATGTGTTGTGCGTGCAACTAGTTTGTGCTTTGGAAAAGGATGGCTCCTTGGTAGGAACCTGGGTACGAGGTGCAACTAGTCCACGATTAGAAGAGGAAACCTAGAGAAATGTCTTCTCTCCTGAGCAACTAGTAAGTGCAAAGGAGAGAAATTAATTCTCTCCTAAGCAACTAATCGGTGCAAGGAGAGAAATTGTTTCTTTTCTGAGCAACTAGTTAGTGCAAAGGACAGAAATTTTTTCTCTCCTACGCAACTAGTCGGTGCAAAGGAGAGAAACATTTTCTCTTTTGAGGAACTAGTTAGTGCTCAGGAACGGATACACTCCTCTCCCAGTCATAAACTAGTTGCTCGGGAGAGAAAACATTTCTCTCGGAAACAACTACTCAAGAGGAAATTTTTTCTCTCCTGGGCAATTGGTTTGTGCTTAGGAATTCTTCCTCTCTTTTTTCTTTTCATATTCTTTTTTTTAACCGAACAAAGTGTTGCGACCGTTGCGTTTCCGTAGTTCGATTGAGATATTAATAAAAAATGGAAAGCAATTAAAAAATGAATTACACACACAAATAAGCTTGCTCAGGAAGGTTTCCGTGCAACTTAGGCGATCTTTGGTGTGAAAATCTTATCGAGAATCTCCCATAAAAATATCATAAAATGCAGCTCTCTATCGATAACAATATTAATGGACTTCAAGGAACGATGTCAATTTGTTCTCCTTTAAAAAAATAACATGGAGGCGGAGATTTTCAGACACCTCAAACGAGATATGTGATTGCGGACTTACGCCGTCGGTATCTGTTTGCAAACAGTTTCATTCGCTCCATAAGCTTATATTGAACCGATTAACAATGAACTAACTTATTGATAGGCATCATCCATCTAAAGTTCGCCTTCAATTTCACTGCATAGGCAACAACCCTGCCGGAGGGCTGCACGAATATTAATTATCCGAAAAATACATATCGACGGTGTAAGTTGGCAATCATATAAATCGTTTGCGGTGTCTGAAAATTTCCGCCAGCATGTTATTTTTTTAAAGGAGAACAAATTGCCATCATTTCTTGAAGTTTTTGCAGAATTTTCTTCGCACAGAGAAGAAAAATCACGGCAGTTTTGAAGAATTGCCGTTGAGTAGTTTTCCGTTTAAAACATAAAGTATGACAGGAAGTCTGCGACGTCGCAAACCGAGATATGTGATTGCCGACTTACCTACTTCAAAGTAAATCTGAGAGCACAATGTACTCATGTGGACATAGCAAGCTTTAGCAGCTCTCACAAAATTATTCCAGGATCCATACACGGAAAAAAATTAAATGTTGATTTAGCATTTATACTGTTGAAAAGATGTCCGACAAGTTTCAAATGCTGATTTTACAATACAAAAATGCCAACATAACATTTTAATTTGTATGTTTTGTAGCGTATGCGTATGCGTAGTTAGGTTAGTATTTGTCAAAATGTAAAATCAGCATTTGAAACTTGTCGGATATCTTTTTAACAGTATAAACGCTAAATCAACATTTAATTTCTTTCCGTGTAGCTGTTATTGGGGATTTTAGAACTATCGTCCAAATATCAAGGTGCCAAATTATTGAACTGTGCATTGCGAGTTCTTTTTTTTTTTTTTTTATAAAAATAAAACGTGCCTCATTGTCGCGTCGCAACTTCTACCACGTGCGCGCAATTTCAAAAGTACGCGCCAAAAATTAAAAAGCGCGCCGTTGTTGGCGTGCCACCAAGCACCGAACACCAATGTTTACAAGAGCATGCAAGATTTGAGGTTATGTCATAAAATGTACTGTTTTGTCTGTTTCCAGTCAATAAATCTTTGTCAATCAGCAGTATGAAGTTATGATAACGTGTACCAGTTTGTCTCCAGCACCAGTTTACCATCATCTCAGGTGGCCATTCGGTGTCATTTACACACTGAGTACTCTACAGTCAGCTCCCAATCATGGTGTCAGTCCTTCGTAGGACTCCTCGCTGGGTTTCCTCCTGCTCAACTGAGTTTCATTTTAGAGAACTATGGAGATCTTATTCATCGGAGGAAGTAAGTCCACTTTTTTTAAAAGGTACTATGAGTGCAGCAAAGCTTACCATAAATCATTTGAGCTCTTTCTCAATGGATAGGGCTTGTCAGATTCCTGTAAACATCCCATTAGAGGTGTCGACAGCTAAGTTGACGGTTGTATACTTTCGGTTTGCAGGCGTTTTTGCGTCACTACTATCCCCATGAAAACATCAGACTCTCAGAAGCAAGAACACAAGCTTAGATAAGTTTTTTAATACTTTCAAACCCTGTAACACTTTAATTTTTAGCCACACAGAAATCACAACCACAAAAAAGTCGCAAATCATAACTGAAAAGTAGTTTTTTTACGATATGATCATGAGACTGATGTTTTCAATGTGGATAGTCGGCTTTGTTTAGAGTCCCTAATTTGTTGTTGGCGCTTGCAAACCGAAAGTAAACAACTGCCAACTTAGCTGACGACACCTCTAATATCAAGTAAATATCATCTTGCTAAGACTTAAGTAAGTTCCTTTCTCCCGATAAAAAATTTTGGTGGGCTCGCTCCACCCGTTCATGAGCATTATCAAAGGTGTTTTTAACTAAGTTGTGAGACTGCCAAAATTTGTTTTGAACTCTGAGGACAGACGAGATTTCAGATTTCGCTCATAACTTGGAAAATTGCTGAAAAACGCCTTATTTAATCTCTATGGGTGTGATCTCTATAAATTTACGCAAGGAAATGCTCCTAAAAGTGTAGTAGCATCAACACTCGAACAAAAAATCACTCATCTTCTTCAAACCCACAGTTGGCAAAGCGTAACTGACCAGAGTTTTTCGGTCTAAATATAACGGTAACCAGTCAAGTTTTTTGTATGAACAAAGGGTCATCATTCTTTTCAATATATCCTACATTATATATACTGTATCGTCTTGCTCTATGTTGTTCATAACCCATGGTAACATGATTATTCCTGTCATCGTGAAATCACCCACTAATGTTATCTTTTTCTCCCCAGAGTAAAAAGTGGAAAGACTTGATCTTCTCAGGAGTCCAGCCAACTGGTACTTTACACATTGGAAACTATTTTGGAGCTGTGAAGAAATGGGTTGAATTTCAAAATGAAGGCAAAAACGGTATTTACTGTATCGTCGATCTTCATGCAATAACGGTTCCTAAGGTAAGATGTCACGGCGCAAGAAATCAAGATCAATTTAGTCCTTTTATCTGTCAAAGAACAGTGGTCCTCATATCTAAAATGTACTTAATATAGCAGCGTCGATTTTTGAAAATGTTTGAAAAATTAAGGAATGAAGATAAAACCAAAGAATGTGCAGTTGCAACTTTTGCGTATCAATTCAATTGGGTATCTGTTCTGTGTTTGAAAAACACACATTTGATGCAAATTGTTAAAAGTCTTACATTCACAAATTAGAAACTTAGGATTCTTGAACAATTTCTACCTCTTAAAATCTGTTTGATGGCGGTAAGGAGCTTTCCCAGAAATGTGTACCTTTAATTTCTGAGACTTTATTTTTCTTGGCTCTCTTCACTTTGTAAGGAACTATGTTGGATATTTCATGTTTTCATTCAACACCAATTTCATTAGTGTCTCCATTTGGTGGAGACTACATTGTCTGTAATGGTCAAAAATTAATTTTTCATTTTCCAGAAACCAGAAGAACTGAAAGAAAGCATCCTCAAAATGGCATCCACATTAATCGCATGTGGTATTGATCCATCAAAAAGCATTCTGTTTCAGCAGTCTCAGGTCAGAAAGTATTCCCTTTCACCCGTTCAAAATAATTTTTAAAATCTTTCAAGCATTTCTTACTCTGCATCACCAAACATAACAAAATATTTTCGTTAAATATGTCTAGAACGAATAGGAACTCACTTGCATCATTTCATAATTAACGATTTTAAATTTTGAAATTTTTCACTCATAAGTTTTTCTTCCTCTTCAACATATTTATTTTAGATTCTTGTGCAGCTTTTCACCCCTTATCTTGGGAAATTTCTGAGTTGCTCAAATGTTACCTGTCTTTTCAAAACTTCAAAAGCTGCTGTGACAATTGAGAGCTGCTGTATTAAATGAAAAAAAAAAAACAGTTGCAGGGTGTTCACTGCACCACTGCTCGGAAAAAATACACATAAATCAAGAATGCATGGCCACACTATAAAAGCGCAGACTTGGAAAAGTCAGTATAGATGTACAGAAAGCTTACGGATATTTTATTTTTAAGCACAGAAATTAAATATTTTCGCAATAAACTTGGAGAAAAAGTCTTGGAGTCATACAATTTTTACACATATTTTATGACATTTCTGTATATTTTCAGTTAGACTCAATTTATTTCCTCAGATGCATGTCCTTCTTCCTGATCCAAATTTCATTATCATTTGTAATTATCTGTTCTTGTTAGAGTTCAAAATTTGTGTCAAGTTAGGAAAAGTAAGAAAAAGGCAATGAAAGCAAGGATTTCTAGGAACCTCTGAAAAGATAACTTTTTTTGAGAATAAAAGAAAAGTAAAGAAAAATTAATGAAAAAACAAGAATTGTAGATTATGATGTCTCAGTCTCAGTAGATACCTATTCTGAGTTAGCTAGCAATGAAAATTTGAAACATTATTGGTTTGCCCCGGTCATTTAAATCTCACTACTCTAAACATAGAAGGTAATTCTCCTTTGTTACAGAATAAAAAATTCGAAAAACACTTCGATAGCCTAAGTTCGAAATCAAGTATCTCCATTGTCATGTTTCAAAATTTCTGCTGGTTTTTTATTTTTTCACAGAGAAACAAGCCAACTTCCTAGGTTTAAATTGATACAGGATATTTCTTTAACGGAAAAGAAAGATGAAGGTACTTTTGATGAAAATACGCTGTCTAGTTTTCCAAAGAAAAAATAAAGTATAACAGAAAGTCTGCAAGGTCCCAAATGGAGGTACGTTCTTTGGTGCTTCGGCCATTGATACAGAAAGGAAGAACACAAGTTTTCTTATCTCCGTTGAAGATTCATTCAACCTTTAGTTGAAATTCGTCAGTTGTCTTTCTTTGGTTTTAAACTGTATAAATATAAAACCTGTTGAATTCCTTGCGAAAAATTATCAACAAAAACAAAATTTCATATGATCTTTGTCCCTTTCTGCTCGTCATGTTGTTTGTAATAATGTATTTTCCCACATTGCTATCAATCTCCAAATTTTTTTTTAGGTACCATATCATGCTATGCTTGGTTGGATATTCATTTGCAATTCAACTATGTCTAGATTAGCTCAGCTACCTCACTTCAAGGAAAAAACAGAGGCCCTCCAAGAAATTCCTGCAGGGCTGTTCGCCTATCCTACGCTTCAAGCTGCTGACATTCTCTTGTACAAGTGAGTGTGAAATGTAACCATGTCTGTGTTAATCTTTAGTTCTGAACCAACATTTATCTGAAAATCTATAGCTTGCCATAAAATACAGAATTTTTCATATTTTGATAGGTAGTTAAAATATATTTAGGCCATTCGGCAAGAAAAATACAAAGAAATTTTGCACTTTTGATAAATTCTACTTTCTAAACGTCGACAATTCGAGAGTTTTCCGAGAAAAACGTATTAAACTTCATGAATTATCAGAATTTGACGGTCTGCCTCAGTATCCAATAATTTGACTATTTGCCTGCGACATTTACATTCAATATCAGTAGTGCAGAGCCCAAGAAATATGACTAACAATTTTGGAAAATCCAGTTATTTGAATTCTCGAAACACTCAGCGCCCAAGGAGTTTAATTGTGTAAGAAAATTGTTTATGATATTAATACCAGGCCCAAGATAGAAAGTTTTTAAATTTGCAAACTAAGCTACAAGCAATTGAGTTGTTGCTTTATTTTCCCCTGATTTTTCCAATTAGTGGAAACGCAAAGAAGTTTCTGTGGCCCTCAACTAGAGATATAATCCATCGAGTTCATTGTCTTTCATTTCTTTCTATTGTTGTTCAGAGCAACACATGTGCCTGTAGGTAACGACCAACTTCAAAACATTAATTTAGCCTGTCACCTAGTCAATCACTTCAACAAAAAATATGGGAACACTTTTCCTCGGCCCCAAGCCTTGATGATCGAAGGTAAAGTAATTTTTAATATCTAATCTTTAGATAATTGGAATTTGATGACCATTGGAGATGTTGCATGCATGAGGAATTTGCGATTTGACTATTGATTCTTATGTAAAAAGTTCGCAAGAAACACGATGGTGCCACTGGTTTTCTCTGAAATCAACTCCCAAGCTCAGAAAAAGCCCTCAAGTCGAGGCCAAAATGGAGGGGATATCCCACGCTATCCTGAGAGTCCACCTCTACATCAAGACAAACTCCATGCAAAGATAAGGAGCAAATACATTAGCAGGGTTGCCATGTTTTCAGTTTTAGAGTCCCCAAATAAAGTGACCGCTCTGTCAATGTATTTGCTCCTTATCTTTGCATGGAGAGTTTGTCTTGATGTAGACATGGACTCTCAGGATAGCATGGGATATCCCCTCCATTACAGCCTCAACTTTGAGAGCGTTTTTTGTGCTTGGGAGTTAATTGCAGAGAAAATCAGTACGACCATTGTGTTTCTTGTGAACTTTTAAATAAGAACCAATGGTCAAGTCGCAAATTCCTTACACACGCAACAAATCCATTGTCTGTGTAAAATTAGATATGTTACTTAATTAATGAGAAAATTTGAGAAAAACAACAAGAAAAATATGCTCTTCAATAACTATAGTTCACAGAACTGCTCACAACTTATGCATTAACTAGGGTGGATTTTAAAATAATTTTACCTATTTTCTTTCCTCAAGAGCATAGCTGAAGTCAAATCAGTGTTAAGCCTAATTCATATGGTTCAAATTTTCATTCAACTTTTCTGCCTCTTTTGTCAAATAAAAAGTTGGATCAAGTTATCCTGAAATGAGAACACAACTTGCGGATGAAAATTTGAACAGAAAGTTGAAACTGAAACAATCAACTTTAGTCGACGCTGTATCTTTGCAAACTGGAAGCTGACAGAGGTACCAGAATTCCGTGTGACAATATCACTCGGAAACAGCAGTTGAATCTAATTTTGTTGTATTCAACTTTCCATTGGACGCTTCGTCCACTTTTGTCGAAAGTTGAACTGTGTGAATCTGGCTGTAAAACGCTCATACTCCCAGTTTTCTATCAAGCTATTGTCTCATAAATTTGCTTCACGCCTTGCAGAGACATCATGGATCTCCTTCACCCTCCATTCCTCCAAACTTATCTACTTTTCATGCGCTAGGTAACTTCCCAGAAAAAATGAGTTCAAAGTCTCGGCATACAATTTAGAGCTTCAGCCATGGTTTACCTGATCTGGTGAAGTACTCGGAACAATTTGAGTGTGAGAAGCAAACGAATAGTAATTTGATCAACTGTGAGTTGAGGATCCTCCACAAGCATACAACGGCTTTAATGCACCATTATTCCCCTATACCTGGCCTATACCTGAATGTCGATACTCAGTCTATTGAAAAAGTGTGCTGGATTCTGCGTCCATGATTCTGAAATCTTTTCGTTGCCAAAGTAATCATCTCATTTTCCATGTAACTCATCAACATATCAACTCATTTCCATGATTGATCCTATGTTCCAGGTCTAGGCAGTAGCATAAAAAGCCTCCGCGATCCAGCCAAAAAAATGGCAAAATCTAGTCCTGATCCAAAGAGTAGAATAGACATCACAGATTCACCTGATGAAATACGAAAAAAGTGTCGCAAAGCTGTCACAGATTGCACTTCTGAAATATTTTATGAGCCTGCCACAAGACCTGGAGTGTCAAATATGATTCAGATCCACTCATCTTGCACTGGCCTTTCAATTCAAGAAACCTGTGATAATTTTGCGAACAAAGACACTTTGGTGTAAGAATTTTTTCTCTCTTCTTCCTTATTATTATCATAATATTTTTAGCAAGGATCTTTTTGTACGATTTATTATAGAGCCTTGATGAAACCTAAAGCAACAAGTTTGTGAAGGAGGCTGTATAAGGATCTGTTTATTTATTGAAGAGTTTGAAAGCATATAATGCACAAAATTAGGATATTCCAAACTATGCATCTGATTTATATGTTAAATTTTCCAAAATTGATGTAATTTTTAAGGTGATTCGTCAAGCTCAAGTGACGTGGTAGAACTGGTCTGCGATATATATATTGCACCGATTAGGTAGAAAATCTTGGCATATTTTGAATTTTTAACAAAAAAAGGACAACAGCCCCTGCACATGAGCCTAAAGAATCATTCTAAACCCAAAAATTGGCAAAATTCAAAGAAATGATTGCAGAATAGTGTTTGGAAAAAAACCTCACATTCGATACAGAAATCGATAGCTGAATCGAATGTGAGGTTTTTTTCCAAACACTATTCTGCCTTCATTCTTCTTAATTTTGCCGATTTCTGTGTTTAGAGTGATTCTTTAGGCTCATGCACAGGGGTTATTGTCCTTCTTTTTTTGCTAAAAATTCAAAATCTGCTGAGACTTTTGACCTAATTGACGCGATGCATTGCATGCCAGTTCGACCATGTCACTTCAGCTTGACGAATCACCTTAAGAAGAATTCTGTCTTTGTTGAGTTGTTTCTGCATACAAGTTTTCCAACTTTTCCAATATTTTTTCGATTCAGTTTCACATTTTTTTCTATGCCTCTGCCTATCTGAAATAAGGCACTTTTTATGTGTGTGTGTGTTTTTTCCTATTTTTGTTCTTGTATCTTGTCTTTTAATTTAGTATTTGTCGAAATCTGTTGCAGACTAAAAGATTCGCTTGCGGACGTTCTAATAGAAAAATTAAGTCCCATACGAGAAGAAATAGAAAGGTTGCAAAACTCGCCTGAATACATTCATAAAATTCTGTCGGAAGGTGCTACAAAGGCAATGACAATAGCTAAGCCGAATTGGTTAGAAATCAAGAAAAAAGTCGGATTTAGTTAGTCATGCTCTCAGAGAGGGATATAAAATCCTAAGTCACTCAGAAGGTTAGACAGACACTTGAGGACAAATGAATTTGTTTGTTCCATATTCAGCCATCTCCTTTTTTTCTAAAATATTTTTTCTGTCCTTGCCATTTGATAAAAATAATTATACTCCTCATTTTATCCACTAAAATAACCTTTTAGATCTAAAATGTACATTCTAAAGAAGGAAAAAATTTGAAACATTTAATGTTTTAAGAGAGAGTGAGGGAAGGTGTTTCTGGAAGAGGTATTGAAGGTATTGAACTGTTAGACTCAATTGTCGATTCTTTTCAATCACTTTTAAGTGCTGTCAAAGATGAAAGTATTTTGCCCGAGATATTCCGAAAATGTCTCTCATTTTAAGGATATTATTAAGTTCTCGCAAAATTAGCGAGTACCGAAAATTCTCGGACTGTTTTTCCTCTTCTGTCTAGGAAATTCTTTTTCATACTCTTGTACATATTCAGACTCAGATCACTATGCTAATAAAATTTTGGTTTGATGAGTTTGTGGTGCCTTGCATCATCCATGAACTTCTTACTCTAAACTTAAGGCTGTAACTCCTATTTAATTTTAGTGATGGTGCAAGAAAAGTTGACGTCTGAAAGTCACAAGAGACATAATGGCTTTAAAAAAAAAAAAAAAAATCTACCAACTTACTATGTAAAAGAGATCCTGGGAAACAAAATTCCCTGAACCAAGGGCATAACATCTTTGTATCACGATTTTTTTTCTTCCTTTTTTAAGACTGGTACATGAAATTTCGCCTTTGGGATGATAGGGCACTTTGGCAGCTGAGTGTCGCAGAGCACCAAAGAGCGCTGTGAAAACGGCTTTTATGTATGCACATGAAATTTTAAAGTAACTAACATCAATACCCCGATAATTATTTACCCAACTTGGTTGAAACTATAAATTCAGGACATTTTGCTCAAGTAAACTGCAGCAGATTTAGTCGTAAGAATTTTTGCTTGGAAAAAGTTCAAGTATGATAGTTCGTCATAAAATTTTGCGGAGGATAAAATAATTCAATTGTAACTCTCAAAGGAACCAATAACTATCATTAAAGAAATGAGGGGTGACTTTTCTGATGGAAGGTTCAATAGTGAATTTTTATCAAGAAAATTAATGTATTCCAGAAACATACTGAAATTAGATTCATTTTTGTCAACATCTGCTTCATGAGTAAAATCTCTTCGCTAATGTTTTCTTGCAATTTATTGTATTGTTTGTCACAAAACAGATGATAAAACAAGATAACTTTATACTCAGCACAAAGGGGAGCTTCCCAAGTGTAACCGGAATTTCGAGTTGAAATTTCCATGAAGAATACTAAGATATTTTTGGATGCCGTATTTTTTTCGTTTTCGAATGGGGGTCGGGAAAGCCCTCAAAAAAAGGGCTAAAGATCGCGAAAAAACGCGCGCAGCTTAGCGGAACAAGGTAAAACGTAGGTGATAGAGGCTCTATGATCCTTATCAGTACCGCATGGCCAAACGGTAACGCGCTCAGCCTCGCAGGCGGAGGTCCGAGGATCGGTTCCTGATTACCGCTCGGTAATTTTTATTTTACTATATGCTTGTTTATTTTTTCACTTACTTTATTTTGCACCATTCGCTCCGCGAAACCGACGTACGGAGGTAGAATCACGTAGTGACTGAAGATTTTTTTACATATGCTGATAAAAACTCGAAGTTTCTCTTGGATTGAAACGTTATATATAAGTGAATGAACAAAACACTCTAAAACTCACCAAATTTCGTTGCCCAAGCTGACTGCCGGATATCCGGCAGATAAAGATAACTGATTCGACTGATACTCCGGAAAGTCATCTTGCAACGAAATTTGGTGATTTTAGAGTGTTTTCGTTCATTCAATATATATAACTTATCAATCCCAAGAAGAAACTACGAGTTTTTATAATCACAGCATATGTAAAAAATCTTCAGTCACTAACGTGAGTCCACCTCGTCAGTCGGTTGCGGAGCCGAATGTCAAATAAAGTAAGTGAAAAATAAACAAGCATATAGTAAAATAAAATTACGAGCGGTAATCAGGAACCGGAGCCTCGGACCTCTCCCGCCTGCCGAGGCGAGCGCAGCTACCGTTTGGGCCATGCTGTACTGCTAAGGATACAAGCCTCTAATCATTATGTTTACCTGTTCCGCTAGCGCGCGCGTTTTTTCGCATCTTTAGCCCTTTTTTTGAGGCTTTCCCGACCCCATTCGAAAAACGAAAAATACGGCATCCTAATATGCACTCTAGTATCTTCATGCGAAATTTCAACTCGAAATTCCGGTTACACTTGGGAAGCTCCCCTTGTCAGTGTCAACACAATTGGAAGAGGATTCCTTAAATTTTCCAGGTTTTCCCCAGCAAAAATGATAAAAACCCCATGACTTTTCTCAACAACTATTTGTATGTGTAGAACTAAAAATAAACAATTTTTGGCATTGGTTTCATCGCGAGTGAGAAAAACAAGTGAACCTTTTTTCTTCAAGTATTAATCATTCAATTCACTGAAATTCAAATTACTGCAACTTTTTATTCATAAACTACATATTCGTAAATTACATCAGTCTCCAAAAGGAACGGGGATCACTCATGTGACTGGTAACAGGAAATCTACCTCTGTCCTATGCCATGCTTCCGAAGGTTTTTTCTCACTCTACTTTAATTTTAAACCATAATTCAAATTCCATTAATACCATAACAATATAATAGGTTTTGCCAATGCATTTCATTATTTTTCCTTTGAAAAAGAAGGTATTACTCAGAGCACCTCACTTGTAGATTTTATTTTTTTGTTTCTCATTTCTTGGCATTTTTGTGAGCTTATGGTCGCGACGATAAATGGATTGCTTTTAGGATATGGGAACAAGCCTGTTTATAGTGGTGTAACAATTGTGAGATATCTTCATCTAAAACATTTTGCAGAATAGCAAATAGTTTTTTGTCTTCCTGCTGAAAATTTTTTAATTTTATAGGAAAATAATCGAGTTCATTTTAATACTGTACCTACTCGTATTCGGTACTTTTCAAAGGGGAGAACAAGTTGTAAAATTTTGAAAACACGATAATCGAGCTGGTTCTCTCCTGTCAAATGCAATCCAAATTAGCAAGGTATAGTAGTTTTTTTTTAGATGATTTTATATTTTTAGAAGGGAATTAAGGACTGCATAATGTCATACATAGGAGTTCAGACCTATGTGATAGAAACAAGGAGAAAGGAACTTAAACCCTAATTTTTAGCACAGCCTACTTCATAAGAAAAAACATAATGGTTCGAGTAGCATAACTAAATGCAAGGATTAAAAAAGAACCAATATGTTAGACATTTTAACAATTTTTATTTAAGGTATTAATTCATGCCAAAGCATTTGTTTTGTGTTTGTTTGGTTTTTTGTTCGTAAATTTTTGCCCTGAAGATGAACCCTAGCGGTTTGAAAAACTTTGGCATGAATTAATACCTTAAATAATCATGGTTAAAATGTATATACATCATATTGATTCTTTTTTAATCCTTGTACTTCATAAAAAGTCGCTCAGTGTAAGTTGTTCCCAATACTTTTTCCTCAATTTAATTGGAGGCTAAAATAAAAAGATAGTATTGTAAATTCAAAAGATACATGTTTAATTCTTTCAATAAAAACTTAGAAAATAAGTAACAAAAACGTGCAGCTTGGTGCCAATGATTTACAATAGCCTACTTTCGAACTTTGGGAACAGGTTTTAGCGCTTCTTTTGCATACCATTCCTTCAGGAACTCCTCCAGTTGAATCTCGGCATTCTTTATATCTTCTTCACTGATGGTTGGCTCCATTTTACAATCTATCTGCTCCTGCCGGGCCCATTTCAGTGTGTCCACTTTCCTCTTAAGGAAGTCTCGCTTTTCATTTTCCAATTGCTCTTCGTAGTCGAGCCACTTTTTCTTCAGGATATCTTCGCAATGCAAAGTTGTCAACTTTCTAATTGATTCTTTCCTTTCAATCCTGATGTATCCTGTCCCTCCTTCCCTCAATTCATCCCTGCAAGAAATATAAGTATTAGTTAGAAAATCATTAGAATTGGCACTGAACATCAGATCATTCATGCAAAGCATTAACAAACAAAGAAAAATCAAACAAAAAACCTATCCCATCGAGGACCATTTCCACCCACTTGAGGATCAATTTTGAAAAATACAGTCATTTGGACCGCGTTAAACAGAATGGAACCAAGCCACATCAGCTGTTGCCAAATTTAATTTTTTACATGAAAACAGTTGTGCGGATTTTCATGCAAATTTCAGTGAATTTTCTCCATAGTACAAAGCAAATTCCTTAACATCTTCAAAGGTATCTGCACAAACGTTTCCTCATAAGAATTAAATTGCCCAGATAAAATTGGCAATAGCTGATGTGGCTTGGTTCCTTTCTGTTAAATGCGGTCCATTTGGCAATGGATAATGAAAAGGTCGGATAGTCGAAACTACCGAAACGGACTGAAAAAATGTCATCTCAGGCTCTGTTTGTAAATAAAAGGCATTAACTTGGTCAATTTTCTAGCCAAACTGTAAATTGACAAAAAAAAAAAAAAAAAAAAAAAAAAAAAAACCCACAAAAAACCATGTACTTATGTGTTCAAATCTTGCCTAAAAAGCAGGTCTTCATTTTGTCAGTTGACTTTCGGTAGACTTTAATTCTTAAAGTGCTGAATAAGTTGAGCTCTTGGTAATTTTGTTGGATTTTTTAACTTACCTACAATAATGGAGAATATAGATTTTGACAACGCCAAAATACGGACCCATTTAGAACGATATATTTGGCAGTCTATTATGACGTAGGTAAGCCAGAGAATCCGGATTCGCTGATTGGCTGAAGCCCAGCCGAAAACATGGCTTAGTTATGTCATCATAGCAGCAGGTCTCGGGTTGCTCAGATTTTGATCAGGTTTTTTTTTCCTTTAAAAGTCCTCTTTAAACTTTACAGGGAGCTTTTTGGTTCTTTCATGACGTTATATATGGAGATCAACTGTCAGATACTCTGCAGAATTGTTACACCGCTCACCCACTAATTACTAATGCAACTAAAGATGATAACAACTATAGTGGCAAATACTTACAAGGGATGAGGTTTGAATTCGAGATCTAATTTTTCTAACAGCCACTCAAACTTTTTATAATCATATTCCCTTAGCTTGCAAAGGTATTCTTTCCTTTTGTTAATGGCATGATTACCAACTTTTCTCACTATAGGGTTGTTGCCATATTTGTACAAGTGATCTTGAATGTTGCGAATAGCGAACGTCAATCGAGCAACTGAAAAGAGAACAGGAATTGCTGAAGATTAGTAAATGCTCAGGTGATGCTTTGAGGAAATCTTCTTCAGAATGGGATTGGTTTGGGAAATAGTAAGTGCGTGAAATTTTAATGACTGCAGAATGAAAGGAGATACCACAATTTTCAATCACAACAGGAGGGCCATATGATATATCGATGGCTAAAGTTGGAAAATGTGTACCTTCATTGCAATGTTTTAAAATTTCCAATTGTGTTTTATTTATTTAAAGAAAACTAACACAAATTTTGTATTGACATGTTGGTCTCGATCTTGTTTTAAACACTAGGAGGTGGTTATTTTGGAAACTGATATGATTTGAAATATCAATGGCCAAAGTGCGAAACCACATATCTCCATTTGTACAATTCCAGACTTCCTGTCATACTTTATTTTTTCATTTTTTTCTATGGAAAACTGGATGACATAATTTCTTGAAAACTTCCTTGACTTTTCTTCTCTGTTAACAGAAGATCCTGTAAAAATTTCAAGCTACTAAATTGGCTTGCTTCTCTTCAAAAAACTAAAAAGGGAGCAGAAATCTAGAAACAGAGCAATGGAGATGCATGGTTTTGCGTTTAAGCCATCGATATGCATAATGCTCTAGGACTGGGACTGGAGATATCTTGATTCTTCTACTTTAGCTTTCTTTATCGACAATGAAACAGCAAAAGCACATATCGACGGTGAAACTACCAAACCACGTATCTCGGTTTGCGACGTCGTAGACTTCCTGTCATACTTTATTTTTTAAATGAAAAACTACGTAACGTCCAGTCTTGAAAATTTTTGTGATTTTTCCTCATCGTGCGAAGAAAATTCTGTGAAAATTTCAAGGAATGATATTAATTTGGTCTACTTCAAAAAAATAAAATGCGAGCGTAGATTTTTAAACACCGCAAACGAGATACGTGGTTTGGTAGTTTCACCGTCGATATCTTGGTTTGCGATGATGCACACTTCCTGTCATGATGTATTTTTTAAATGAAAAATACTTTGTGCCATTTTTCAAAAACTTCCCTGATTTCTTTTCTGAATGATAAATATTCACTGAGCATTTCAAGCAACAGTGTTGGCTCAGTTTCCTCTGCTAGAGAAAATACCTAGGATCAGAAATTTTGAAACACTGCGAACGAGATATTGATGGCTGAGGAACAATACCGCTTACCTGCAACCTGACGATTTTGCAGGACAAAGAGGATACTTCCCCATTTTTGTAATTTTATGGTTAGATTTCCAATTTTTTCATCCATTTCAGCTTCTTTACAGCACTCTCATGAGGAGTTGGAAAAAACTAAGAACATCAGGTTGCATATATCTTACTGAAGAATGCGGAAAAGTCGCTAACTCATTTTCGTCAAAATGGAGATGTTGCATGTGCGAGGAATTTGCGATTTGACTATTGATTCTTTTTTAAAAGTTCACAAGAAACACGACGGTCCGACTGATTTTCTCTGCAATTAACTCCCAAGCACAAAAAACGCTCTCAAAGTCGAGGCTGTAATGGAGGGAATAACCCATGCTATCCTGAGAGTCCATGTCTACATCAAGACAAACTCTCCATGCAAAGATAGGGAGCAAATACATTGACAGAGCTGCCACTTTATTTGGGGACTCTAGAACTGAAAACACTGTAACCCTGCTAACGTATTTGCCCCTTATCTTTGCATGGAGAGTTTGTCTTGATGTAGAGGTGGACTCTCAGGATAGCGTGGGATATCCCCTCCATTTTGGCCTCGACTTGAGAGCTTCTTTTGAGCTTGGAAGTTGATTTCCGAGAAAACCAGTGGCACCATCGTGTTTCTTGCGAACTTTTGCATAAGAATCAATTGTCAAATCGCTTTCTCACACATGCAACATTTCCATTGTCAGTAAAAAAGTAATGTTCCTGAGCACTCAATATGCGTTTCCGCAGTTTCAGGGTCAATATGCTTTCACTTGGATATCAAACATAAATTGAAACTTACTTTTAGCCTCCATTGATGTTGTGTCAAATTCATGAGCTTTGACTGAGTTCAGCATCTCTTCTTTCACTTCTGCTGCAGCAACTCTTCTACCTTGATGCCCACAAGAAAATACTAGTTTCACCAAAGGATGAGCACTGGAAGGAGAGAATAAAAAGACATGTTAATATCTTAGGATACAGGAAATCGACCTCAAAGCAGCAGTAGTGTTTTCTTACCTCGCTTTCACTTCATTTCTTGGAGAGAAAACTAACGGCTGTTTCAGCATTAAGTTTTAGAGGATCTTTCTAGCTTTTGGGCTACATTTTACAAGGATATTTCCAGCTTATGCCATGTCAATGGCTAAAGTGCAAAACCTTGTATTTTGTTTGGGACGTAAGTAGCAGACTTTCTGTCACAGTTCATTTTTTCTTAGGAAATTTTGTCACGTATTTTCTTGAAAAGTTCCTTAATTTTTCTTCTCTGGTGGCAAGTATTCTTCATAGATCTCAAGCTAGAAAGTTGGCTTGTTTCTCCTTGAAAAAATAAAATAGGAGCAGAAATTTTGAAACATTGCGATGGAGATGCTTCGTTTAGCACTTTAGCCCTCAAAATGAATTTGTAACAATTCTACCTAATAGCCTCAAAAGGTTGATGGGAATGATAGAGGAAACAACTTAATCCGCCCAATTTCTTTCTTGATAGGAATGTTGGATTGTATTTATTAAACCCAGGTACCAGACAGATCGAATCGATGTAGCGCTGGCCTTATGACCAAGAGGTCCCAGGTTCGATTCCCGGCCAGGTGATCTGAGTTTGATGGTCTCAGGCAATGGTCACCTGGGGCTGGGGTTATAAGCGTGGGATTAGCCGATAGGCTAATTGAAATTGGTTAAAAAAAAGAACCTTCCTTTGAGTATCGAATGAATGGCAACTTTATGCTAGCAGTTCTTTATCAGGCAAATGATCACTTGATACCATCCAGTCTGTGCGCAGACACATGTACTGTGACCTACTGCGGATCTATTTAGCTTACTTGTCAACCTCAGCATGGCTGAGAGATCATGAGCAAGACATGTTCCCTGGGATTTTCCTTATGATCAATGGAGCAAGATGGATTGGATTATCGACAGTGGATTGCACATAACCACTCGACGATCACCTCAGATGAGGAATCCACACATTCCAGGAACATATTGATTGCACTGGACCAGCGGCTCAATTGTTGAATCGTTATCCAATGATCCTGGTCGTTAAATCCATATCTTATCAATGCTACCTATCGATCAAAGCTGTTTAATAAAAAGTCAACAATCCAGGCACAGGATAAAAAAGTAAGGCAGTTCATGGCAAACCTCAGTGGTTTAGATAAATAAAGCCCTTTACTCCGATCCATTTTAGAGCAACTCTGGATACCTGACAAATTCTGCGGTGTTTTAACACCCCTAAGCATCGGCAGAGGAAACAGAGAGGCCACTACATTTGTTCCTTTTGATAGGCAGTAAAGATTTTCTAATAAAAAAAATACCAAAATCAATTAATTTTACGAATTTGGATTGCTGTACTTACCAGCTCTGAGTGTTTCTGACTGGGAGAAAATTCATTTAAAATGCTTTAATTACAAAAAAAAATTTAAAAAAATCAAAATTTGATTTAAATCTGGTTACAATAAATTCATGTTAAAAACTTCACTCTGAACCTAATCCTGAGGTGTAATAAGCAATTTTGTGAAAACTTTGAAGTTTCGTAATAATACTCGTAAACAGAGAGGGTCAATATAGCACAGGGAGTCACATTTCGTACTCACAGGGCTATTTACCACATGCTATGGCCTTCTTTCACGACTTAAATGGTAACTTACTCTTTCATTTCTTCGAGATCTTCATAAGCTTTGGGCAATTTGTCCAAAGGTAGTGGAGGCAGAGGTTTTAAATCACCGGTCACCCTTGGATCGTAGAATTTTAACTTCTCTGGACGCGTCCATTTGATTGGAAATTCATCACTCAATTGACTGCCGAATACTGCAGAAATTTTTAGGCCACGATCAAACCAAATTGATGGGCTTTTCTTAGAAAGTAACAGTGGTGTGAGTCGATTCATATTTTTCAGTTTAACTGTGCAAGACATTTTATTAGTGCGACGATATTGACAAAGTGAGGCTCGAGTGAGGTAAATCTATAACTGGGGTGAAAACGATTCTTGATTGTCACAATTCATTCTGAAACTTTTTGCAGTTCACAATACACGACTAAAACGATTCCCGGCTGATTAAAGTAAAAGTAGTGAAATTACAGGAAAATAAAATTAGTTAAAAATCTTGGAATGGACTTGGGCCATAACCTCAAAATAAAACGGTGACTGTTGAGACTCCGGATTGGACCTCCACATTGTTTTTGTTTTGACGCGCAATTTGAAAATTGGGAAAGGTATTCATCCATAGAAAGGTGGAAAAGTGCTCCGTCAATGAATTACATGATATGTTCCTTTATATCCCCAACTTTTATGAATAAGTAAGTAGCAATTTTTTCGTGGATCATCCGTAATTTTTAACGTAGCTTGGAGTTGGAATAAACTCTTTGACACTCCGCTTGAATCTTGGTCCATCCTGCATGCGCATGGGAAGAGAGCACATCCATACTTGCGCATATTCAGAACTTGTAGCGCTTTAACTAGTCGTGCTTTTAATTGCAACCTTTGTTTGTTTTGTCCTATAGGCAGACATGTCATCTTTAACAGAGGAGCAGAAGAAACGAATTGAAGAGAATCGTCTGAAAGCTCTGAATAGATTGAAAGCAGCAGGTGTTAATATCCCTCATAGCAGCACTCCAGTCAGACCCAGCCCAGCCAGTGGAGGCCCAAGCAAGGGTATATTCTCTCCCCTGAATCACAGTGTCAATAACAACCCTACCAGGCCTGACGTCAAGTCTCCAGTATCATCGGCAAACAATTCCAGAGACTACAAGAATCCAAAGACTTGGTTTACCTCATCTCAGAGCTCTCAGACCAACGCTACTTCAAGTAAAAATGCTTTCTCCAACGAAAGAACCAATAGTGATAAAAGTCAGACAAATTGGCCCTCTGCAGTGAGCTCCCCCAGAGCGATCACTGGCACTTGCTGGTTATCAGCACCAGACCGATTCAGTGTGAAGGTCGGGTACAAATCCGACCTTATCGATTATTTTAAATCTATCCCTGGGAAAAATTATGGCAAGTATTTTCATCATTTTTAGGTATGATTTAAATGTTACACTTAATAATTTTTTTTTACTAGGTACTTCCAATAGCCCATGAGGGCTAATCCTTGCGTTTAGTCCTGTCCATCCTCCATCCCTACAACCAGTCCCAGGCAACCATTGTTTGAGACCATCAAACTCGGGTTGCCTGGCCGGGAATCGAACCCGGGACCTCCTGATCACAGAGCTGGCGCTACAACCACTACACCATAGGAGGCCGACAAATAATGTGATATCAAAGCTAGGTGGAAGAGCTTCAGAGCTATGAAATTCACTCGGAAAAACATTGAAAGCTTTAATTGACTGACTATTATCTCTTATTTTTAGCGGAGATGATCCCCTGTTAGAATAGCTCTGAAAACTATCAATATTCTAAGAAGACATTTTAGCATATTAGAGGAACAAAGAAGAAATAATAGTAGAACAGAACCAGAAAATCAAACCTAAATATAGTGACTTGAGTGATTAATTCCTATCCTAGTCTGTAAAGTTAGATAAAGTAGCTCATCATTGGACAAACAATGTCAAATAGCTAATTCTCAAAGAACTTATCTGTTAATCAGTCGGAGAAGCCGGAGAACTGATTTTTAGCAAATACATTAGTCAGCAGCAACTGCTAAACGAGGTTCAATGCACTATCTTGCATTTAACCTGTCAGTGCACCACTTAGTATAACATTTGTTTCCATCTAATTTTCAGATGTCAAAAATACCGTATGGAGTTTTCCCTTGTCACAATATGAATGTTTCCGAAAAGGTCTTGACAAATTTAAACCTGATGTTACCATTGGTGCAATACCGAATTATGTCCTACGGGTAATAAATTCAATGCCTCTAATAATATTTTCCTACTTAAGCAATCTAAGCTATTATTAATCAGTGGCAAGGAACTTTAGTAGCGTTGTAGTACAGTTTCTCTTGTGTAAAATTTTGTAAAAAACCCAAAAAGTTCTTTGAAAAATCCAAGAAATTATCTCTAAGTAAAAGGATAAACGGAGAATCAAAAGCTGATACTTAGTTGAGTTGACGCAGCAAGGCCATGTTTGAATATGAGTTGAGCCAATCAGCAAACGCCGTTTCCCCTACCTGGCTACGTCATCAGTGCCTGCCAAAAATATTATTTCAAACATGTCCCATTTTCAGCACTTGTAAAACACGGATTTTTCGCCATTTTGAGTTTAAAATAAACTGGAAACATTATTTCCAGGAGCTTAATTCACTCCGTATTTTCAGAAAATGAATTAAAAGTAGTGGGTGATAATGACCCATTAAAGCATTTTAATTATTAATAGTTTATATTGTTAGTAATTATGGTTTATATAATTTTCCCCCAGGAATTCATCATCACTACAGAAGGCCTCTCTGAGTAGGAGCTTTCTTGCTTCTCTGAAGAATAATACAGGGTCCACATATTTGAAGAGTCACTTTATTTTTGACGGAAGATCATTTACTGACAAAATTGCTGAGCACTTAACATTACTCTCAGAAATTTGTAGCAAAATTTTAACGTTTGCAATATTTTTTATTTCTTTATTATCAGATGGAATCTTTGAAAAACTGATGCTTCCAAAATATTCTTGTAGCTACAAGTCTCTACGGTGTTAAATTTTTATTATATCGGCTCGCACTTATTGGCATTCTTTGATTTTGAAGAGATCCCTTTTAGTTTCAAAATGAGTTTACGCACTGCCTCTAATTTCTCAAAATTCCATTTTTGGTCCAGATATTTCGCAATCCAGAAAAGAAATACTCAGAAATGAACATAGATCTGTCTCGTATCGAACCAAAACTTCTTGACTCATTGTATGCTTTCCAGCGAGATGGTGTGAAGTAAGTAAACTTTCATTTTTTATTTATTATCACTTTTTTTTTATATCGGTGCCATTTAAAAATAATAATATCTTGATTAGGAGTTAGTTTTTGTAATTTTCGTATTCGAATATGTTCTCAGTGAAATTTTGAAGAGAAAATATATCAGAATGCTTAAATTTATACCTTGTCTAGTGGTCCATTACTTTAATTATTTTGTCAAAAGAGGTTGTGACAATTGTTAATCCGATAATTTTTATTGTCTAACAAACTAGATTCAATCTTTGGCTAGATTTTATTCAAAACTATGTTTTGATACCACAAACATAAAAAGATCATCCATTAAGCATGGCATGACACTTTTGGAAGGTTTTCTGTGTTAGAGTGCAAGTATAGGTGTGTGTGTGTTTCTCACAATGTTAGTAAAACACTTCTGAAAGCAATACTACCAACATATTTATTTCCTCCTGACTTTTCCTTGTGAGCTGCCATGAAAACTGGTGCTGGGTATAAAAAAGTTTAATATTTTTAAAGTCAATTTTATTTTCATCAAGATTTCAATTTCGTTGTTTTTGACTGTAATATTCTTGTGACAATCTAATCTAATTACAGGTTTGGAATTTCCAAGCAAGGAAGATGTATAATTGCTGATGATATGGGTCTCGGTAAGACCATTCAAGCTCTGGGTATTGCCGATTATTACCATTCTGATTGGCCTCTCCTCATTGTCTGTCCATCTAGTATGAGGTAGAGAAACTTAAATTCACACTTCTTGTAACTGAAAGCATGCCCAAGTTTTTAGCATATTTTGCCTACTAATGGAATCGTTGCCTGCAGCAGGGATTTTTGTTGAAGCCATCTATTCCCATGTGAAATTTTGTAGTTTCATGCACAGATGAAGTCTGATACTACCACAGGAAAGTTACTATGACCAGAGGAGTGAAAATAACCTTGAAATTTGGAAGTTACCACCCAAAGTGGCAACCTTGTCAATGTATTTAGCCCTATTTCTTCTTTTTTTTTAACTTTTAGTCAGAACACAACTACTAAGTATCAAGTGTTTTTACGATAGTGGTACATAGTTAATAGTATTTCCAGGACTTAAGGTAACTTGAATAGATGGGTCGTTGGACTCTAACTCATGGATTAAAATTAATATATAGAGACTACATATAATCATTATATTAACTAATGTCTGCTTCGCAGCATCTTGAGTATCATCATCAAAGATTAACTGAATTTAGACGTGAACTCTCTCATAGGTGTCAGTTTATCTCAATCAGTATCGCCTCAAATTTAAGAGCTTTTTTTGAGCTTTGTAGTTTTAGTAAAGGTTATTGTTGTTCTTGCAAAATTTTGTGAAAGTGCAGACAGGTAAGTAAAAAACGCCTGCTGCCTGTGACAGTTCCTTTTCTATGATAAATTGAAACTTAGAATTTCAAGCTTACTTGTAATGAAGAAAAGGGACTTAAAAAGCAATATGATTTTTCAAAACTTGGTAGTTTTTTCAGTTAGTGACAGGGAGTAATTGTTCCTCTTTCCCTGCCGATTAAATTTAGAAAAGGCTGCCAGGCAAGACCTCCTTCCAGAGATCACAGTCAAACAGAAGAATTTCGACCTAATAAACGGACAGTAAAAATCCTAATTGATCTAGAATTAATTAATTATTTTATAAATTACAAACAATTTATTTTAAAAATCAATATTCTGGAAAGTTGAGAACAAAAGGAAAATCAGGGGGAAGAACTATTCTTAAATGTCGAGGGAACCGAGTTCAGCCTTTGATCAGAGATATCTCTAATGACAGAGTGACTAAATAAGTTCTCTCCCTTTAAATTCTTCTAAAAGAATATTCTTGAGCTTTGAACAAGTATAAATAGATTTAAGTATTGCATTGTTTAAACCATTGACTTATGAAATATCGTGCCCCTAGAATTTGACTTAATGTTCGCAAGATCAATGCAACTTTGAACACTTCAAAATAATCCAGAAATTATTTCTCAAAGGGTGAAAATTGACAAAATAAGCATTCACAATACAACGTTTGAGAAAAATGGTGAAAACTTTGAACACAATGATTTTTTTATGTGGTTTAAAGCTGTCAAAATCGCAAAAATCGCAAGATCAGCGAAAATCAGAAAATTTTGAGGTTATTTCATGTGCAAACGCACAGTAATATGAAAATACCGTAACAAAACAAGAAATTACCGTACAAAATAAGTCATAGGGTGGCCACACTACTCATATAAACATTGATGAGAACGCAATCTACCGGAGAATTGCCGAAATAACGCAAACAATCAGCGGACGGCTCTGAGCCGTCATCTCAGAGCTGGCCCAGCGCTGCGATGACGGCTGGGAGCCGTCATTGTAAGTCAATGGGTTAAACTTGTTTCTGCAAATATCGTGCCCCTAAAATTTTTCTTAAACATTTTTCTCTTATTTTCTTTTTAAATTACTCTTTCAGGTACCAGTGGGAGCAAGAAATAATCACTCATCTACCCAAAGTCCCAACCGTCAGAATTCATGTATTCACTAGTAGTAAGGATGAAGTTATAAACCCTCTAGTTGTCATTATTTCCTACGATCTCATGAGCAGAATGGAAGCTCTACTCTTGTCTTATAAATTTGGAGTCATTATAATGGTAAATTTTTTATTTGCACATCAATGGCCAAAATGCGAAACCATGCACCTCTGTTGGTAACGTTGCAGACTTTATGTCATTCTCTACTTTTTCTTTGCAAAACTATTCAATGTAATTCATTGAAAATTGCCTCAATTTTTTCTTTCTGTCAGTAGAATATTCTATCTAAATTTCAGACCATAAAGTCGGCCTGTTCCAATGAAATTGGAGCGGAAATTTTAAAACACCACCCTGGAGATGTGTGGTTTTGGTTTTTAGTCATCTGTAAGTATTTTAAATGTCCCAGGAAAAAAGACCCTCAGAAATACAATCTTAGTCAAGTGAGATCAAAACATCTTGGATTGAATTTTTGACCTAAAGCCATCTCTAACATCCTAAAGAATAGGTAACGAGCGTTTAGATAGTTTTTGTGCAAAGTTAGTTCCTTTGTAGTTTGGTACAATAGTGTAAAAATAGTTTTCGCTCCTAACTTATCTAGAATTACAATATTAGCTTCTCTGAAAACTGAAAACATGCCTGTTTCTGTCCTGTTCTAAAGCTAATCCTCTTGTTTATCCAGCTTTTTTTTTTTACTTTAAACCTTCTGATTTGCTTCTAGGATGAGAGTCATTTACTGAAAAACGCCAAGAGTGCCAGGGCCAAATCTGGTTCTAAGTTAATAGAAAATGCTAAAAGATGTATTTTACTGAGTGGGACACCTGCATTATCCAGGCCGATGGAGTTGTACAACCAGTTGCGGGCGATATCGCCCAAATGGGTCGGCATGTGAGTTATTTTGTTGTATTTATTTTTATTTCCATTTTTTGGTACAGTATCTCAGGCTCTAGATGAGGAAAAAGTATTTAGGTGCAAAAAAAACAAAGAAAAAAAGAAGAAAGAAAAAAAAAAACAAAAAAAAACTGAATGAATTTCTATTGAAAAAAGAAGATCATAAGCCAATGCCTCCAGGATTAAAATAGTTTTCTTAAATACTTGTTTTGCGGAAATTCACCTTTCCATTTCTACGGGCTGAGCATTGGAATTGATAGGCAAAGAAAACAGAGAAAATGGAGAGATCCTATCTGTGGAAACGGATGTTTGCAATGGGCAAAGAAGGTACCTAAGTGATAGACTACGACAACCCAGGAGAGACCCTATAGTTAGTCCATCATTTTTTTGGTCCACAACGACCACCCAGTTTAACCTATAGGATCATTCATTTTTCCATTTATCTTCTTTGTCTATTGCTTTATCCATCAATTTTAATAATCAGCCCCCTGGTATTGTGTGTGTCCACACTATTTGTGTCCGTAGGAGCAATCAAGGATACAAATGCCCTCCTCACAACAGAAAAGAATGAATCAACAAAAAATATTATTGGTTATTAAATGAGACGGTAGAATTTCCTGCAGTATTTAAAGAATATGTCAGTTGTGCTAGTTATAGAATCATGTTTTGATGATTTCAGATCATTGATCAGCAAATAAAAAAAATTAGATCTATTCAAACACCGAGTTTTCTCATCCTTCAAAAGTCATGAAGTTCAGGAGGTTTGGATTGCTCTTCCTCAAGCTACAATTTTTCCCCTCAAAAAGTATCATTATCTACGATTTTCAATGATGCTTACCATTTGATCCCCCTTCTCTTAAAATTTGTTTGCTATGTGTTTGAGCGTGTCACGTTAAATTTAGTGATTTTCATCCAAAAGTTGATTGAACTGAGGTAAGAAACTGTAAAATTTCATTTAATGTAAATACTTGAAAGCAAATGATTTTATTAAAATGTTTCTTTGATTCTAGGAAAGACTTTGGAGTCAGATATTGCAATGGACATCAAGGCAGATTTGGTTGGGATTTCAGCGGCTGCTCGAATATGGAGGAGTTAAATCTTGTTTTACGAGAAAAATTCCTAATTAGACGATTGAAGTCCGATGTTCTTACTCAACTCCCAGCTAAGATTCGGTATGTATTTACCTCCAAAGCGAGATGTATCTAAAATGGTTACATCGAGATCTACAAAGCAGTCTGCTTGCTCAAGCAAGAATTGTGACAGTAATAAAAAATTATTCGTGCATCAATTTTTTTTTTCTTTTTTTTTTTGCAATATTAAGCATCTTGAACAACAGTAGCATCTTATGATATTGTTTATCAAACATGAAAAATGTTTACTTTCACAGATAGAAGGAGGACAAGCAAGGGGTGGCAATTTCCTTAGTTTACTTTCTTTCCTCCCTTGAGGTTATATTGGAGTGTGAAATCACGTTACCATCCATGGATCTCAACTTATAAAGTTGCCATTTTCCTGTCTCATTTTACTTTTTAGAAAAATCACCGACCATCGTTAACACACCAAATTTTGTGTAATCATTCGTTGCGCTCCCAAGAATATGCTTGGCAAATTTCTTACAAGAATTTCCAGTAACACTCAGCCAAAAACAAATGTAGTGAGAGAGAAAATGTTGAAATTAAGCAATCAAGAAATGTGTTCTTGTAGTTTCCTTGCCCATATGTCACCGTGTAAGCGAAGTAATGTCATAGTACTGCTAAGCAATGTCTCCTATCTTGTCCTAAAATTATTCTCATTCTCCATTTCCAGAAAAGTAGTGCTTCTCCCCTCAGAAATGGTAAAGAAAGACACATCAGCAATGAACGCCCTCTCTCAAAGGTTGAGTTCGGAAGATCTGAAAGGGTGTGAGAAAAGGAGCTGCCTACTCACCTATTTCTCGGAGACTGGAAAATGTAAACTAACGGCAATTAAGTATGTACTCATCTTGATACAATCAGCTCGTGAATAATCGGATTACATTTAGCAGAAGAGAATCAACATAACTACATTGTTTCCAAAATCGTGCAACTTCTTTGTTTTAGAAGACAATAAATATATGTACAGTAATAAAATTTCCTTGATTGCTTCCCCCCTAAAATTAACAATTTTTCAATAGGAAAACTAAAAGTATTTGCCATACTACGCATTTTTTAGACAAAGACAAAGATGCATGATTTTTACAACATTTTAATTGTGTTGATTTCCTCCTGCTAATACGATTCAGTTAAGGTACTGCTGTGCTAAGTAAGAACACCGCATGAACATTTGAAAATTGCCAAATATCATCTAATACTACAGGTATTTTCCGAACAATCGGTATTTTTTTTCTGGGAATTTTAAGACAATTTTTTTTTTTTGGCTAAATCGAGTGTCCCTGAAAATATCTAGGAAGAATGCAATTTTCTTTATACGAATTATCACTCATCTAGGAGGCTAATACAAGTTTAAGAGGAGAATTTCTCATCGTAACCAATTTTAAGAAATTTATTAAATGGGGCTTTGAATAAAGATAATTAACCTTTTATTCAAAGTTTCTCTCATAACAGAGACTGGTGTTGTAACTTGGTGTGATTTTGGTTTGCTCAGTGCTTTTCACCCAAAGATTCTGTGTTTTTGTGTAGGAAAGGATGAAGAACTAGGGAAGAAACAGTTTTTCATGGTGACCAAAACACTCAATCAAATTCAAGTTAAAAGCACTGACCGCACCAAACCGAAAGCTTTCGCTTGCGAATATCCAAGTGGCAGAACTTTGTGTGCAAGTCAGTATGTTGTGCGACAATGCAAAGCTTGTTGCTATTGTTATGTAAAAAGTTTGACAACACATGAACAGTGATGCCAAGTTTATTCAGTCTGTAAAGTTCAGAAAATTGTGTTTGAAGAGCTTTTTCCGGGGAAAAAACTTTTGTTTAAAACTGTGAGGGGTCAATTTCCTCTTATTAACCTATTCCTCTTAATTTAACTTTGCAACTTTGACAAAAATTGGTTTTTTCATCAAACGCAATGAAAACCAGCTTTTTTGCTCCCTGATCAGAAGCTACAGTACCAGTCTCAGACCTTTTGGGACAGTCCTAGTACACAAGTACATAAAAGAAAATAAAAAATCACAAATATGTAAATAATTGCTGAAATTTTTCAAGCAAGAAAAAAGCTGCAAAATTTGTATTTATTATAACTTTGTGGTACCTCTTCCCTATTTATTTTTGTTTGGGATAACACCTCAAACAGAAACCATTGGCTTTTCAGAACCCCTTTTCAGAAACCACTGGCTAAATATTTTGTTTCGTAATTTCAGGAATTATGTTTCTGATCTTTTGGAGATAGGGAGCAAATTTCTGATTTTTGCCCATCACACAGATGTGCTGGATGCAATCAGCGAACTGTTAGAAGAGAAGAAAACTTAGTGAGTTACTTACTTTCAAAACTTCCACATACACGCAGAAAATAAAAAAAATGAAAGATAAACCGTCTTTTGCTTTTCTGAAGCACATATTTACCCTTATTTTTTTCACAACACTGAAAACTGCTCTTTACGTCAAGAATTTCAAAATAATCACTTCGATGTAATGTATTCATAAAAAACAGAGAGTACAGTTTTCCTCAATTTAATTTCCTGTCACATGAATGAAGCAATAAAAAATTTTAGAGGAGATTTATCATTCCTCAAAGAGATGTAAATTTCTGAGGAGCACTGTTTCAGATGACCAAAAGTTACTCAGTGCTATCTTCAAGACATATTATTAACTTTACCCTTTCTCTGGGAAATTTCAGCTACTTCTCAGAGCTAAAAGGCAAAAAGAGAATGTAATATGCTTACTGCATGGCCACATAAAACTACTAGAAAATACTGCTAGGTAACGGCTGAAATGGATCAGTGTAGAAATCTGAAAAAAGGAAAACTGGACGTTGTATCAAAGTGAAATCTTTCAGTTTTCATTAATTTTTTGGAACCTTCAATATTTGTAAATCTGCATTTAAAATAGTGAAATTTTTACTAATTTCAAGGCAAATAGATAAATATTGATTTTAATTTTATCGCACAGTGCATACTGCTTCAACTTTAGCGCAGTTACTACTCCTTTTTCTTTGTGGAACTCTTGAAGACCAGTGAAAAATCTTCCTATTTTTTCCTTTGCAGCTACATCCGAATTGATGGCGGTGTGTCCTCAGACGAAAGGAAAGATGTGTGTGACCAGTTCCAATTTGACGATAAATTCCGGGTCGCAGTTCTCTCAATTACAGCTGCTAGCACAGGTTTGACGCTGACAGCTGCAAACCTAGTTGTATTTGCAGAACTTTTTTGGAATCCAGGTGTAAGTTTCCAAATTATTTTATATGTTTTTTGCAAATGACGGTAAAATGCTAATGGGCCTGTTGCAAACTTTTGCTAGAGCAAAAATAAGAGTTGTTTCTTATAGATAATGCCTCAAAAATCACGATGAGCGCATCGGCAAAGTCTGAAATGCACTCATAACTTCACAGTCTGCGTAAGAAATTTGCGGTTTTTTGAGCTTCCCGCTTCAAAAGCGATACTACGGCACAGGTGAACATTTTGTAAGAGGAGTCGTTCCATCGTCGGCAATACTTATCATGGCCGACGCCAATCCGCCAAAACACGTGTGATGGGACGAGATAATACCTGAACTGGATTAGACCAGATAACAATCGGCGTGTTTTAACGTTCATGTTTTCCACGCCCGAATTGATTGACCTTGAACTCTCCTCGAATTACGCGCGGAACTGCGCGCAAGCGTCGGCCATGATGAATATCGCCGACGATGGAGCGACTCCTCTAACAAAATGTTCACCTGTGCCGTAGTATCGTTTTTGAAGCGGGAAGCTTAAAAAAACGCAAATTTCTTACGCAGATTGTGAAGTTATGAGTGCATTTCAGACTTTGCCGATGCGCTCATCGTGATTTTTGAGGCATTATCTATAAGAAACAACTCTTATTTTTGCTCTAGCAAAAGTATGCGACAGGCCCATTGTTATGATTCGCAACAAGCTGCTGTGTAGAGATACAGTTCCTGCAAGAAAGGGGGATTTGCGATTCAACCATTTAACAAGTTGAGTGCCAAAGTATTTCCCAAGGTGTTTTATTGTCTTTTTCATACCTACTTTTCATTCCAGTGAGTCAGATTTTAAGCATTAAAATCCAGGTCAAAGTCCAAAATGCTAACCAAAGTCCTTCAAAGAAAAATTTCTTACAGGATATCGCCTCTGTGCTGCTTACAGCAAGGAAGCTTTCTTCACTCCTTGCATGAAAAAAGTGCAAAAATTTGGGCGCAAAATTAATTGTAAGAACTTTGAGGTTAAATGAGGTAATAGGGATGGAAGGCCCAGAGCTGGAAAATATTGATATGAGAAAAACCCAATTAAGTTTTCAGGAAAGAAGGAAGTTTGAAGTTCCCGATGAGAACCTTTTAGATATGGATGAAATCCTTTTTTGGTGATAAAAATGCACTAACACAGCATGGACATGACTTGATTGCAAAACTGCTAGAAAGTTATTATTGTTGCAAGGATGCAGAGACTAATTTCCCTCTGAAAGAATCTGAAGAAAAGTTCCCAGTTTTTTTTAGGGATCTTTGCCAAAAAGTGACAAATAGCAACTGTCTTAAAATTAACACAATGTGGAAGGTTGCTGTTTGTTTTGAACTTACAGAATGAGATCAAAAATTTGAATAGATAAATTATTAAAAGAAAAAAAATATAATTTAATTGTCAACTTTATCACAAAATCTAGATTTTTTGATTTGACATGTTTTGCCTGCTTGCACTGTTACAACTTAATGGCAAATTTTCGCAAGAGAATTTATATGCTGCCTCAATAAGCTGAGGCGAGAGTATTTTTTACAATTTTTCTGAATTTAAAATTTGGAGAAACATAGATTCAAGAAGACAGAAATTTACTTCTGTGTGATGTCTTAAACCATAATTGCTTATTTTAACAGAGCAGTTTAACAGATCAGATCAGATCATAAATCCTGTCTTAACTCTTCCAATAGTTGTTCAATTTAGGAATGGGGGATGTTATAGTGCTAAGCTTACTCAGTGGTTTTCATTCACAAATAAAACTCATCTCTCATTTTTATTTTTCAGCAAATTCTTCATTTTACCATTTTTGACTATTTTCACCTTATTTATCTCTCTTGAAAAATTTTCAACAGGGGGACCGGACTGTTTAAGTCCTCTATCCAATTGAACAAGTTATCATAATTTATTCAAAATTTTAACCCACAGATTTTGTGCCAAGCTGAAGATCGAGCCCATCGTATTGGCCAAGAAAGCAGTGTTGTCGTGCAGTATCTCATTGCTAAAGGCACAGCGGACGATTATCTGTGGCCGCTGGTGGAAAAAAAATTAAATATTCTCAATCAAGCAGGATTGAGCAAAGACACATTCTCCACGGCAGATACAACGGCGGTCAATGCATCATCGGTAAGCCTCTTAGTTCATCTTATTCATTGAGTAGGTTTATCCATTGAGGTTAAGAAATTAATGGGCCTGTTGCAAACTTTTGCCAGAACCAAAATGAGAGATGTTCCTTACAGATAATGTCTCAAAAATCAATTTGAGCACATCTGCAAACTCTGAAATGCACTCCTACCTTCACTGTCTGCGTAAGAAATTTGCTTTTTTTTATGATTCCTGCTTCAAAAAGGATACTTGGTGGCACAGGTGAATATTTCGTTTAAGGAGTCGTCCCATTCAATCCCTGCTCAACATGGCTGACGCTTCTGCGCATAAGTTGATGAGAGCACGAGGTCAATCAAGGCGGATATCTAACAATGCAAGAAAAATTTTAATGTAAACATGCCAATTGTTATCAGGTGGTTAGAATCATCATCCCGTCACATGTGTTTTGGCGGACTAGTGTCGGCTATGTTGAATATTGCGTAGTATCCTCGTGAGCAGGGGATGGATGGAATGACTCCTCTAGCAAAATGTTCACCTGTGCCGTGGTATCGTTTTGAGGCGGATAGCTCGAATAAACGCAAATTTCTTATGCAAATAGTGAAGTAAGGAGTGCATTTCAGACTTTGCCAATGCGCTCATCGTGATTTTTAAGACACTTTCTATGAGTAACGACTCTTATTTTTGCTCTAGCAAAAGTTTGCGACAGGCCCATTGAAAACAGAGGCGGTGGGCTGCAAAATTATTTCTCCTTTTTTTATCACTTATTGGAAAGAGAAGTAAACATTTTTTTTTTTACAGAATGAAATTTCAGTAACTTTATTTTTTCTTTGGAAAACTAGTCAACGTAATTTCTTGAAAACTTCCTGAATTTGTCATCCCTGTTAGTAGAATATTCTGTATACCTTTCAAGCTACAAATTCGACTTGTTCGTCTCTGAAAAAATAAACTATGAGTGGAGATTTTGAAACACTGCAATGGAGGTACGTTGTCGCATTTTAGCCATCAAAATGTTTATTTTAAATGTTTAACTTGCTTCAGTGCCAGTGATTAAACCATTCTAAGTTGTTATTGAAAAACATTTACAGGAAAGACACACATCGAAATTAGATAAGTATATTTTTAGTGAATTTCTGTGAAAGTAAAAAAACTTTGAGAATCTTCTTTTATTTGCAGGCAAATCTTCAGCCAACTATCGACGATTATTTTGAAGATCTGAACGGGGAAAATGATGAGGATGCGCTGCTTGCAAGTACCCTGGATAATGTAGAAAACGCTATTATTCCTGAGAAACGCCCTAAGTGGGAATGAACTCTCTGTTTCTGTGATAAATTTAAATTTTGCTTTAACTCGGGAAGGCTCCTCGAAAATTCTTGTCTTTGACTCACAATCAACGTTCTCAGGTCCACTTTGAATAATTGAATCATCCAAACTCCTTAAAGTTTCTGAATTCTCATTGTTTGTTCAGTAAGGCTGTAAAAAATGGATAGGATGGTCATTGCTGCACGCTTGATAATCACTCTTCTTGAACTGAATCAGTATGAAACTCAGTAGACGAGAGATCTCTCTAAAAAGAATTTTAAGCTAACTTTTTTGATCAATGAAATGTACGTACCTTTATGAAAAAGAAACAAAAAGGTTGAATAATTTAAATATTGTCGAGGAGGGGGTCTGGAAGCTTTCTTTCTCTTGTGAATCTACCTTAATTTTATAATCATTCGTTCACGTCATCAAGAGGAGATAGTAACAATAATGACGTTTGAAGGTATGTTGAGAGGAGTTCTAGACTACTAAATTCTGTCTGGAAAACTATACTTTTTGATGCCTAGTTTGTATGAGGGCCTTATACTTATAACTTACAAATTGGTTCTTGGAAGATATTTATCAACTTTACTCTAATTTTTGGATGGAATCAATTTCTATGAGAAGACGGGAAGTGTTGAAGTAAGAAGTAGGTCCCAAATAATAAAATTTATTTTTTCTTTTTTTAACTGTGTTTATAGAGGAGGCTCCCAGCTTCAAAATTATCCATAACATTTTATACTTCAGTAAATCACTCTTCTAATTATTCTTCTTCAAAAATGACGAGCTTCCGTGCAAAGTTGATTTGGGTATGTTTTTGTTTTTGGTTTTCTTTTGTTTTTTTTCTCTCGCCTTTTTTTTTCTCTCTCGCCTTTTCGTCGAATTTGAAAAAAAGTGTTTTTTACCATCTTCTGCATGTCTTTTTAGAACTAAAAGTTCTATCTTATTAAACTTTTTTTTTTAATTTTGCCTTGAAATTAGGGCTATAAGTGGAACTAGAGTTGTAAGTGTAGACATAAAACTTTTTTATGCGAAATATGGCTCAGAAAAATTTCAAGTTTTCAATTTTCAAGAAAGAACTCCCTTGCAAACATATTTTCATATTTCTAGTTTCAGCTGTATCCAATGGTCATACTTGCATACCTGCAAAATTTCAAGCTTTTAGGTTTTTAAGTTTCTTCACCAGAAGTTAAACACATTTTGCATGGATTCAAATGGGACCTACTTCTTACCTTAAACTGGCTTTTTTTCCGATTTTGTCAAATTTAAGAGTGGTTTATGGATGGAGCCACCCTCAAATATAAAGTCACCCGTGATTGGGGAAGCGAGTGCTGAAAACCATGACAAATAGGACACAAGAAATATCATTTTTTTCAAAGTTGAGTGAGTTGGTCTGTTAACTTCTTCAAACCGAGTCAAATTATTCTTTCACTGTAATGCTCCTGTCTCAGTAATCCACAGGCTGAACCACAGCAATCAACAATTGGTATAAATGTTTCAATAATGACGCTCCTCCTCAGTTAGAAAATTTCAGTCTGCAGGTATTTGTGCCCTTAATATAGTATACACGCCTTAGTTAACCATACTTTTTGTACTTAGTTTTAGTATAGTGTTAGCAAACAACCTTAAATTATTAAATGTATGTTTGGGCATAGCTCAGCAGAAAGAAACAACCGTACTTAGGAAAAAATTGAGCAGAGTTTCGTTTTTAAACTTAAGTAGCTGTGCATTTCCTTTATTTTTTTTCTGCTCTCCTCACCTATTTTTACGTCCCTTCTTTTCCTTTTTTTCTTCTCTTTTTTCCTTCTCCCCCATTTATTTTCTTTTTTCTCTCTCGTTCTCTTTTTACTCTTTATTTCGTCTCTTTTTCCAAATAATCCATGTACATCTAAAACTGAAGTTTGAAAATGAAGGTTGAAATGTGTCTAGCTTTCACAAACATTTGTATGGAAAAATGAAATTTGACCTTTCGCTGACCCAAGTTGATGTCGGTTGGGTCCTTCTGCTGAACTCAGTCTGATTCTTCTTGACTGCTAGTTATATTTGCCAATTTTGTGCTCAGAACGTTTTATTACGAAATATTTTTGTTTTCTCCTATTTATTTTGTACTGTTGAATACTTTCAATCTCTTTGTTCATGCTCGACTATTACAAATCTTATAATACCAGTATACCTCTATAAAATTGCATAATCTGTTGTTCATGTTTCATAAATTATTTTTCTTCAAATTTCATCTGTTTACTCCTTTCAAATGACTGTCTGAAATAGCCTTAATTATTTAGTGTCAACTAACGATTTTATGAGTCTTCGTGAGCTGTTTTTAAAAAAAAACACTATACACCTTTTCTTTTCAATGTTGGTTTATTTGAAAATTTTTTTCTTTTTCACTATTAGTAAGCAATCAATGAATTGTCCCAAAATTCTGAACTCAGAAGTGCTAACAGTTTATTGAGTAGCAGTGTAGCAGAAACATCAATACAAAAATTGAATCGCGTCACAGGAAAACCGCTACCATTCATATTTCTAATAACGACCCTAAAATTGTGCAATGGGACAAAATTAAAATCGTATATCGACAGTGTAGGTCGGCAATCACATAACTCGTTTGCAGTGTCTGAAAATCTCCGCCTTTTTGTTATTTTTATAAAGGAGAACAAATTGACATCATTCCTTGAAGTTTTTTCAGAATTTTCTTCGCATAGAGAAGAAAAATCACTGCATGGCGATGACCGGCTCTTGCAAGGCTCTTGGCTTCGCTGCACCATGAGCCAGTAGCCGGTGCGAAAACGGATCAGTGCCCAAGTAGCAGAGGTTGCAACAACTTGCAACAAAATCGTTTGATTCTTGCAACTAACAGATTGATGTGCAGATTGCCTACTCTCTCCCCGGAAGGAGCTATCATTGTTGCAATTAAGTTGAAACTTGTCTCAACTCCAAAGTATTGCTGGTCGCCTATCTTTAGATTTCAAACAACTTTGGTTCAGCAATTTTGCAATCTCAGCAGGTTCCAACTTTGTCTTCCGATTAGATCGCCGAAAATCGGTACTCATCGACCAAAAGTTGACCGAAAGTTGCAATTTTTTTGCAACTCATACCAACATCGTTTCAACTTGTTGCAACTTTTACATTGGAAAATGCTACTTGGGTGCCGAGGCGTGATCGCGTGATGAACGAATATCGATATTTTTCCGTTACAAGCTATGGTAAAGAATCGATTATCAAGGTGTTTGTTGCGAGCTCTCTATTTATCGATCTTTTTCCATAGGTTAAATCAATCGATACATCGCAAAGCTCGCCACGCCCCCTGAACGGAGTACCTGCTATGGCATTGGTACCTATCCAATCCTGAGCATCTTACATCAAATAATCGCAATAATCAGTTTCGAATATTCGAATAATCACAATCGAATTCGATATTCGTCCATCCGTAGTGGTGTCCCCGAAGCTCTGATTTGTTGGCCTTTCATGTCAATCGCAAGGCATTGGAATGATAGTTTTCAAAATAGAATCAACGTTCGTCCATCTCCTCGCAGGATATCATTCCTAGACCCTTCCGGCCAAAGTATCACAAGCGCCATGCAACGTTTACAAATTTCCGCCGTTTTAATTTTTTTACAGAGAAGTATTGTTGGTTGAATATCTGTTCAAAAGTTTTACTGAATTTTATCGGCAGCACATAGAGTTTTCAGTAAAATTTTCGGACAGTTTCGGTGAACACTTTCTCTGTAAAAGAGTATAACGGCGGCGGAAATTTTTAAACGTCGCATTGCGCTTGTGATACTTTGGCCGAAGGTGACGATATAATGAGTAATTTTAAAAGAAAATGAGAAGTTGCAAAATTTTGAAAACATTGTAATATTGCGGTGGTTTTTCCTTGCTAAATGCGATCCACTTAAGCCATCTTAAGCAGGTACGAAACGAAAGTCTGGTGCCAGTATCTCATCGACCTTTGAATTGGAATCTTTCACGCCCGGTCCATCCCGCCGAAATTCCGAGTATCGGAGTATTTGAAAGCGATCTTCCACGGTTTTCCCTTCCTCCTCAATGCGACTCGCTATTGTTGGGTTGCCGCCAACTATTCCCATTCATCTCCACGTTGAACGGGAATTACCTGCACGAGATCTACGGGGAAACCGCGCGGTGCATGCTCCGCTCGCGAAGAAATGCAGTTTATACCGACGGAGGTTGTCAAATTTCCGCTAAAAACCTCCCCTAGTAGCAGAACAAATTTTTGTTTTTCTAAAAAAAGTATAAAAAAAAACATATCTGTCATCCAAATGGTACTTTTTTATAAAGAACGTGTAACGCTTTTATAAAAATAAAAAAAATCAAAGTTCAGACCTGACCATAATATATGAAAAATGATAAAAGCTGTATACGGTAATTTTTTTTAAACAATTTTTTTATATATCGCATGCATAGAAAGTGTTAAAGGTGAAAATTTTTATGTAACTATTATAAAAAAAGGTCATAATTTTCGTGAGCTTTTTGCGAATTAGAAGATTTTTTAGTACGTTTTCGAAAGGTTCACGAAAATTATGACTTTTTTTTATATAATGGTTACTTAAAAATGTTCACTTTTAACACTTTTGTATGCATGCATTATATAAAAAAAATTAACTTTCGTACATAATCTTTATCTTTTCCTTCTATGGTTCTGCTACAAGAGTCGGTCTAATGAAACTAGGCAATACCTGGTAGAGATAAATAATTGGATGAGAAGTCCCGTGAAATTGAATGATTTCTTTTTTTAAAAAAAAAATTCCCGTGCGCTGTTTTTGGATTTTGTTCCACTTTATGAAATTAAAGGAGTATTATGAATTTTTGAAAAAATGTTTATTAACCGATTTTATTTCCAGAGGTTTTATGAAATTTGGATTACATTTTGCAGTAAGTAACCACATTCTCTGGCTCCTCTGTAAAAGCACCTTTCTGTATAGGGAAACCAAATGTCATTTAGGTATGTTTTTTTCTAAAGTGAGCCAGATAAATAGTGGTCCTTAATTGCAAAATGTGATCCACGTACTAGAGTCGGTTGAAACTTTACGAAACTGGGATTTTTAGGCTACAAAATTAAATTCATACTTGTTCATGCTAATTGTAATTAACCTTCTCAAGTATTTTTTATCAGATTAATGTGGGCCAATTATTGGCATACGCGCGTTTGTGGTTCTTACAAATTTTGGTTCGTTTCCCAGCAATGATACAAAATTATACATTAAAATGATACATTTTCGATTTGTTGGGTGTGTAGTTATATGTACGATTTTTCCTCAACTTTTTTGATGAGTCCTGAAAAAATTCAATAAAGTTATCACACATATAGTTTGGATTCGAGGAATTAAAGTAAGAAAATATATGTTTTAGCAATACTATTGATACATGTTCTATGAAGTCCGATGTCTTCCATTCTTAATCACGTGAATTGAAAATTACCTTGCCTCCTCGACAAAAAGAAGTAAAAAGAGATGTATAGAAAATTAGACGAAAACCGATCGTCAAAAGAAAATCAATTTTACCTCAGGAGGAGGGTTAGATTGTAATTGAGGGGCTTGGAGGACAAGGTGCATAAGTGCAGTTTTTGCTATTTCGAGAAATAAGTAGGTATACATGTTTGAAGTTACGAAATTACATGGATCCTTATGGCGAAAAGAAAGTTCAAACTGACTTTTTGGAATTTGGGAGCGAATTTTTCACAGCACATGCATTAAGACTAGTTTCACTAAACTTAGCATCATTACCTAATATCTCAATTTTTTCAGAAACTGCACTTATGCGCCTTGTCTTCCAAACCCCCTCAATTCAGAAAATTAGGGCTTGCGAGTTTCTACACTCAATGGGATAGAGACATGCAGAAGAAGAAGCAGACTGTGTGTAGGAACTTCTCCTGTACTTCATACTCGAACATGCATGATGGACAAAGATACGATTTTAATTCAATCTCATGCCACATACTCGAGTAGGTTCTAAAATTCGGGTGATTTGAACTGTACTTACTACGTTCTTAGCCAGAAACTGCTGAAAGGTAATTTTCCCCGATTTAGGAAGCAGAGAAAAATGTTTTCGCCTTATATTGTAGGTATTTTCTGATGGACAAGATAAAGCAATATTCAACCAGTCTGGAAAATCATAGCTTGACTAAATTGCAGTACAGATGACGATACCCTATAATTCATCTATAATTCTTTCATCGAGAAATAGAGAGAGTGAGTCAAATTCTCGAAATTGGCTTTGCTTAGATTTTTTCGTCGTCTTTGTAAGGCTCAATTTAGACCTCATTTTAAAGAATAACTATGAGAGATCACGGTTTTAATTAAACAACGTTTAAAAATCCCCCCCCCCCCCCCCAGTCACAACCAATCCAATATTAACTCATGAATTAGGATCGAATAATGACCGCGAATTTGTAGAGGTTTAAACTATGCAATTTTTAGTAAAACTAAAACCACGTGGCTCGGTGGAAAAAATGCGCACAGGTGGCACAGGATTTGCAGGAGCGCTATTTTAAATTTGCCCGCGATGAAGCAAGCCTCTCATTGGCGAATGAAATTTGGAACCCCCACTCACTGCGCGGAGACCTCTGATTGGTCCGCGCCGCGCTCGCTGTTGGCGCTCCGCATGGCTCCGCTTTCATCGCCGCCATTTTGCATTCTTCTCGTGTCGCCCGTGCAGGAACGTCCATGCGGCACTGGATGTTCGCGAATTGAGTGAAGTTAATCATCTTTTAGTGCATAATGGTGAGTTTTTACGGAAATCAACCTTTGCGTTAGTCTAATCATCTGTGCTTTCTCTCATTCCAATCTCACATTCGTTTTTACGTACATTTTTTCACCGCAGCTCACATGCCGTCGATGCTTTAGCCTAGGCTTAGGCCTTCCACGTGTCTATCTTTAACTCGTTCAAAACTTTCAATTCTCCGTCTTGTTACTTTTTAATCTGGTATTATAGTTTCCATCACTTTGGCCTCGTTCACTTTATAGCCACTCGGCAGTTCTCGCTCTCGATTTACTTTCAAAATTGTCCTCAGCAATTCACTGTGGCCTTCAACTCTCATGGCACCCATTAGGCTTCTTAGGAAGTGGCCTACTCCATATCCTATCTATGGTCAAACCCAACTCGTTCTCGTACTAAATATCTTCAATGAGGCTCCCCTGCTTGTGCACGCGCTTCATTCTGCTAAATAGTTAATCGTCTCTCTTTTACATCACTGCACAGGCTGAAGAGCTGTTGGCTCGTGCCTGGCGTGAACCATGCGGTCTGTCCTGTGGGTGGCAGTGCCGGTTTGTTAAGCATCGCATCTTTCTCTCCTACTCAGTATTCCATTAAGCAAGCCAAGGCTGAATTTTTTGTGAGGCAATTGAGCATTAGCTACCTGTTCCGTGGCTTACTTTCTAGCGAGGGAAATAGGCCCTTAGGAAGTTCCGCCAACGCTGGTGACCACTCCTGTTGTTGGCTCCATTCAATCTTTGACGTCATTTGTATCACCAATAATTGTCAGCAGCCACTCTAATTGCCAGAACGAAGGCCAATCGCAGTTTCAATTCCTAAGCCAGCCATGTGCTGCTAGTCTTCTAGAGATCTTACTTTCGCACGCTGGGTTTCACGCACATGGGACAATCACATTTGGACTGCATTTTGCAATTTGGAACTATAATTTCTGGCTCTTCTGGGAAAACACTTTTGTGCTTAGGGGAACTATTGGCATATACATTGTTTTTAAATCAGGCTTGAAATTATAGTTTCAAATTGTAAACGGTAGTCCATTTGTAAGAGAGTTCTTGGATCCCAACCATTGATGTATAATATCATTTAGACCGTGCACTAGGCCTGACTTTAGGCAGGGGAATTAAGACAGCTAGCAGGGTAAATCAGGGTGAAGATGCGCCTTCAGCTTAGTTGATACATCTGGATGCACGAACTAAGTGTACCGTTATCAGGCAACGGCTCTGGCATTTCCATTGTCTCGGTACATATTGCCGGTACACTTGCTGGTTTGCCTATTGTTGCGCCAAAATTTCCCAATGCGCGGACTAGATTGTATTATACGCCAATGATCCCTGCACCCACTACAGATTCCCTTAAGTTTGAAATTTTCCCACCCTAGTGAAGCATTCTAAAATGACTCCACTTTTACTTACCTTGAGTTGGTGCTCTGTAAGTTTATGCCTGCACTGACTATGACTAAAGACCCGCCATCTTGATTCTTGCGTGTACTCTTACGTTAGACCAATATTTGGTGATCCTCTGTGATAGTGTCAATGTGACTTGTTAGACGCGACTTAAGGCGGATATAGGAAGGTGGTCGCAGTTCGAGTTGAGCCGTCATTCTAAAGGCTGTGATGTGTAGAGGGTACATGCGTTGCCATGCAATCAGGATGTACCCGCTGCCGTGTGATGTTAAGAGGGTATGAAATGTGACCACAATACTTTACCCGTCACGACGTGTACTCTAATACATGTTGTGAAGCATTTTCTTTCGCTCTGCCCAGTATATATCAGTGTAAATTAGTAATGGCTTTGTCTTGTGTGATTGTTCCAGTCTCACAGAAAATACCATGCACCCCGGCATGGGTCCATGTCGTTCTACCCCCGCAAGAGGTGCAAGCGTCATCGTGGTAAGGTAAAGGCTTTCCCCAAGGATTTCTTGAAAGAAAGGCCATGCCATCTTACAGCTTTCTTAGGATACAAAGCCGGTATGACTCACATCGTACGAGAAGCAGACAGACCTGGTTCAAGTAAGTATCCATACCATGAAATGTCACCCTATCTTAATTAATGAACCATTTCTCATAATCACCCCATTATTCACTTGAATTTTTGCATTATTGTTCTCATTTTCCTCTCAGTTTCGGAAGTAGATCGTCCAAGTCATTCACTGGAGACTAAATGTTTCATTAAATTTGTACTTAGGATTGTGGCAAGTGGCAACAAACCAACATCTTCGGTGCATTCCATAAATCATTTATCAGGAATAAGTGTACATATGTCGCTTCCTAAACTGAAGGAAGTAGTGGTTTCTCATTGCAAATTTTATCTCATTTCTACCTCAAGTAGTCACGCCCCTTCACAACTCATGAGATCTTATTTTGCAATTTGTACATTGCAGCATCAGCTGCATTCTGATGAATTCTTATCAGTCTGCCGTTTCCTAGCTGCAACAATAATTCAGCACTTCGCTATGGCTTTTCAGCTCTATCATGCTTTTTAAGTCACGCCGTGTATGATACAGCCCTTAGTTCTCTCAAATCTCAGTACCCAACTTAATTTGTTGTGACTGTAGGAACAGGAACCATTGTGAGAACTTGTTTATTATGTTCTTGTGAAACCTCATAAATTTAACTTTAAGGCAATCACTCCTCAGTACCCACCTTAATCTGTTAAGATAGTAGGAACAGGAACCATTGTGAGAACTTGTTTATTTTGCTCTGGTGAAGCTTATAAAAGCCGTCTTTTATTTCGTCTGCAGCGGACACTTCGCGGTCCGCAGGCGTCTGCAATCGTCTTTTATTATTTTGCGGATGACTTGGAGTGGGCGGGGCTTAATTTCGAGGATGCGAAGCGGACACAAGAATTCGCCTGGATGCGGACACCTGCAGACGTTTGCGGTCCGCGGCCGTCTGCGAGGTCTGGAGTTCGCAGACCGTAGACCGCGGACGAAACCCTAACCTCTCGACAATATCATCTTCTTCTGTCTTCTTCACGTGCCCTTCTATTTTGTCATTTGTCAATCCTATTTAGTCTCTATTTGTATTTTGACCAATTTTGACCCATGATCGTCGAACTTTCATATCTGTTGAAACAATTCAGGATTTTATAACTATACAATAATTACGGTTTTATTCATTTATTGGTTGTCATTTGAAATGTGTTGGCATTTATGCCCAAATTTCTCATCATATTTCGTTTTCGAAAATTTTTATCGAGCACTCCTAAGAAAGTTTTTATTATTAGATGCTTCACTATGGCTATGGCAAGCTTCCCACCCAGTATTATCAGAATCAGGTACACATAAACAAAATGCAGTGGCGCCCTCCAGCGGTCCGCGCTGTTAACACCTACCTCGCTGTGATTGGCTCTCTGAAGTATCTACGAAAATCACCGATCGTCCGCGGTCCGCGAAGAATCCTGTAGACGAAATAAAAGACGGCTAAATTTAACTTTGAACACTATCACTATTTATCATGTGTAGGAATTGAAGTTTCTGAAGTTGCATCTTAGCCTTAATTTAAATAAGTTCGTATGTTGTAATGCTAAACATAGGTCTTCATGAAGTAAAACTCTGAGTCTACAGTCTACAGCTGTTCGCTGATGCTTTTTATTCTGCGTACCGTTTCCAGACTGTTACAGCAAAGTAGAAATCTGCTTTGGCTTCATGGCATCCGTAGCCTTAAAGTCACGCCAAGTTCTACGACACCGAAATTAAATGAAATGCTTCATGCGCTCATCTTTTGTGTTGACACTTTCAACAAGAGAGTCGAAGACACTATTAGCGCCATGTCACAGAAAAGCAATATACACTAATGTTTTCGCATTGGTAGCATTAATAGAGATTATGCCAATGTTATCGTATGGATCCAATTTGATATAATAGCGAATCTCTGTAATGACATTGCCACTATTTAATAGCGTTTGTCAGTGATCAGTATGTGCCAACTGCACCAACAATTGATGCTGATTTTTAAGAATGACCATTGAACATCACTTAACTAGAAATTCTCTTGTCTCATGTTAAGTATCTCTTGCAAGGTGCTTAACTTTTTAATTTTTACTCGGAATTTATCCCCAGAATTCAAACTTGGGTGAACAGATCTATTTTAACCCTCTCAGTGACTATTGTAGTGCAGTTTGAGGTAGATATTTTAGTAACTTTACTGTTCTCTTTTCAGAATTACACAAGAAAGAAATTTTAGAAGCTGTGACCATCATAGAAACTCCCCCAATGTTCATCGTTGGTATCATAGGTTACATCATGACTCCAAGTGGTTTGAGGGCGTACAAGACTGTGTGGGCTGAACATCTTGCTGAAGACTTCAAGCGTCGTCTGTACAAGAACTGGTAAGTTGTTATTACATCGTCTTGGATCCCCATCGATTTCTCAGTATCGTTACACAGAAAATGGTCACATGTGGTCAAGCATGTACGCTCTCTAAAAGTTGCCAGATCTTATTATGGAGCTCTAGCAAAGAGTAGTAAATTTTGTCTTGACGATTTTCCTCAAGGTCTTAACTTGCACATTGCTGTCCAAAGCTTAAATCTCTCTGATGAAGAACATAGGATCCTTACTGAAACTCTTGTCCCAATGTGGAAATAATATCAGTCAATAGCACTGTAATTCCCATTGGTTACCTATGTGTAGTTCCTTTCAGTTCCTAATTATTTGTAATATGATGACATTAGAGTCTCTTTCATTTTAAATTTGACTACATTTTGTCAAAACCTGATAGCAAATGCAAAGAAATTTCAACTACAACTCAGTTCGTATTTATCTTTATTCCTCTGTTACTCCTGCTCAGCCCTGAGTTGCTTTAGATGTTTTGGCTGCTGACGAATGCTATTATCAACGCCTAAATTGTTTTCTTTTTCTTTTGTATCCACTGATTTAACATTTCATGGACTAATTCTTCCTTGCTGATGTTTTCTCATGTGTGTCACTCTCCGCTCATTATGAAGAGAGTAACTTTTGAGTTTATGAAGCATGCTCATAGTGTTGCTTAATGGCGATACTCTGTGTGCAGAATGAACGTAGGGCAGCGTGTCTCCGCTCTTTCTAAGATGAGACCCTCCCTATTTTGTTGCTTGTTAATCCAGGTGTCGCTCCAAGAAGAAGGCCTTCACCAAAGCGCCCAAGAAGTGGTTGAGCAAGCAAGGTCGTGAAGAAATCCGCAAAGACTTGTGGAGGATCGGGAGCAGATGCCAGGTCGTCCGAGTCATTGCTCACACACAGGTAACTATCTTGTTAATTGTGAACCCTCGTTTTTCAGTTTCAGTGAAATAACTCAGAAGTGTCATTCTACGATGCTGCAGGTTGAAAAATTCATTGATGGTTTGAGACTGCGGCCGTCCCTCGGGATAGCTGCAAGTTCTCTTAATGGTGATAACACTACTGTTCCATAATAGTGTTGGCCATAACATCAAAGAATAACTCAGCCCTACCTTCGGGTTGTGTGCAGAGGACAGGCGTATCCCATTTCGCTCTTTAGTTCATTGAACAGTGACAAGAGGGAAATACCACGTCAGTTACAGTCTTCAACCTTTTCAGTCTCAGCGCTCCATTATCTTTGATTTTAAATGAGTTTCTTTCACCAAATACAATGATATTTTACAGTGTCGCATTAATTTTACCACTGAACATTTGTTTCAATAGCAAATCGACAATTGAGCTAGCGGCTGTCCTTCGGGACGGCTGCGAGGCTCTTATTGGTGATGGCATTGTTTTTTTGTAGCAGTGTCGGCCAAAATGTTGTATAGCAACTCAGCCCTACTCTCGAGTAGTGTGCAGAGGAAAGGCGTATCCCATTTCGCTCTTTAGCTCATTGAGCAGTGACAAGAGGGAAATACCACGTCGGTTACAGTTCACCCTAGCCCTCAATTGAATTAATGTTTTATACCTTTCATTTGTAGTGATGGAATGATGATAGTTCCAAAATATGTGTTATTCATTCTTCATGCTACGTTGTATTTTAAATGCATGACTGAAGGATTATTTTCCATCAGACTTGGAACAGCATTTTTCTGGAATGTGGCTTGTCACCTTCACTACCTTCCAATCCTTGTGTTTCAAAGACTTGCGAGGATTTGTAGTTGCTGCCTGTCTTGTTTCTGTCGGCTATATAGTCCAGGCAATAAAGGATTTTACCTTGCAAAATTTAGGTGAAATCAGGTTATGATTGATTCCTATGTAATTTTTTACGCTGAATCCGAATTTTTGGTTTCCCAACAAATTTTCCTTGTGCTAACTCCGGAAAATCGGAAAAACCGCGAAAAATCACGTTTTTCCGCGGTTTTCCTGAGATATCTCTGTTCCAGTGCGATATATCGAGAAAATAGTTATTTCCAAAAATAAAGCTGATAAAATTTCCTATAAAAATGATCTGAACGTTTTTTTCATACGTCCATTAGGTAGAGTGCTGGAGCCGTGGAAAGCTCTAAACATTCGTAAAATCGCGATTTTCCACGGCTTTTCGCTATTTGAGTGCAATAAATTTGTTCTTTCGCAAAATTTCAGGATAGTCTAACCTTAAAAATTAATGCTGCTTACTTTTAAGACAAAAATGATGCCAATTTTTTCATTATAGGTCCATTGGGAGCGGTTTTAAAGCCGTGAAAAGCTCGAAAATCGCGATTTTCCAGCATATTTTCGTAACAAATCCGTTCCTGTACAAAAAACTCATTTAAAGTGACTTCAAAATTCAATCTTATAAAATTGTCAACGTACATACGTAGAATTTGCTCCCATGGCGCGCCCTGGTGCTCTGCGACATCCAAACGCCAGGTGTGCTTATCTACGTAAAGGTTAGTAGACAACGAACGACGTAATAAAATAGTGCAATTTTCAACCTACTGAAATGATGTTGAAATTTCCTTGTATATCTGAAGAAACAACGGATATGGATTTGTCGAAAGCCTAAATAATGCAAAAAGTTGAAATTTAAAGAATGTATTGATACAAGTTTTCAATTATGCGAAAACAACTATAATAGTATCGTAATAATTAGATAAGAACTATGATAGTAAATATGTTCAATGTCAAGAAGTATAATTCAGATGCATGGTCAGGCACTCTGCTGACTGAATGTCCTGAGGATCTGAAATCATAATGAGAACTGAGAAGCACGGGTATAATGGCATAACCTAACATATTTTCTATCGGTGAAAGAGCTACTAAGTTATAAAATTGGGTCATGGTTTAAAATGGCAAGAGGAACGTAATTGTTGAATTGTTATAGGTGTTATCGGTGTTTTTTTCTTTCTTTTCTGCTATTTGAGAATGTTAATTTTTGCCTACTATAATGTAAATTTTCTCTGCTTAATCAACTCATGGAAAATCTATTGTAAAATTGATGGGAAAATTCTCACCTGCGTTGTCGTCATTGCCATTTTTGCAGTATTTTACGACTTCAGCACGACATCGTCTAAATCGGAGAACAGGAACTTCTGGTATGGATTTATCTGAATTTGAATTGCTCGTATGAGCTTTTGCAACATCGTTTACTAGAATAAGATAAACGTATGCCTAGGAAAATCTTTTGGTATTAATCTGAGTGGAGAACAATGATAAAAGCAACCTGCATTGATACGGTTCGCACATACAATCGCGATTTTTCGCTTCCTTGGCATTTCAGGATCTTATTTTTGTTGTCGATGAGTATTTATCCATTGATGGTTGGTTCATAATGACGCTACAATTATTTGGAAATAATGTGACACTTATGCAATTAATAGAGTAATGTCATGATTGCTGAAATCAAGGATATTAATTTAAAATGATGATTTAAAATTCTACATCCATAGTACAAGCCTCCCAAAATTATGAGTAGTTCACGGGCGCGTGCGTGATTACTCTCATTCTCGTTTTCTCAATTACTTAGAGTCGCTTCATTTACATCACTGATAAAACCGAAGTGGAAGAAACCGTGATTTGAATTTCTGCGGTATATGAAGTCAATGAGTACATTTTTTTTAGCATCACTGGCCATTTCTATCAATTCAAATAAAAATAAAAAATTGAGTGAAATTAATACCTGCAAACGTCTCCGAACTTCTTTCATCTCTTCGGTCGTCCGCTGTTCTTTCTGTGAAAGATTCAGGAGTATATTCCATAAATCATCAGGATCATCTACGACAAGTTCCACGGATAAGTCCTCATCGAGTGCATTCTCACATGTACCATTAAAATTTCGACACATAATTGTGCAATTTAATCCACCGAAAACATCATCACATTGAATTTTAAATTTTTGAGGTATATTTTTAGCCCCATATTTTTACACAAGATGATTAATTCGCGGCTTAAAAGTGGAAAATCACAATTTTTCGCATAATTCTCCCAGCTACCCATAATTCTCTATATGGCACTTTTTGACCCATGCTAAAAGCTTTTCACGTCATATTATGTGTTGAAAATTTTATAGGATTAAATCTTGAAGTCTCCATTAGCTGAGTTTTTGGCCCAAGAACGGATGTGTAACGAAAATATGCCGCAAATCTAAAGTCTATCTAGAGTCAAATCTATCATTCCAGTAATTGTAGTAGTACATTCGTTAAATTTTAACTTTTTGCATTATTTACAATATGGATTCGTCGAAAGCGTAAGTAATGCAGGATTGCACTATTACAACATCATTCCATCCATCCATATCCGTTGTTTCTTTAGATATACAAGGAAATTCCAACATCATTTCAGTAGGTTGAAAATTGCACTATTTTATTACGTCGTTCGTTGTCTACTAACCTTTACGTAGATAAACACACCTGGCGTTTGGATGTCGCAGAGCACCAGGGCGCGCCATGGGAGCAAATTCTACGTATGTACGTTGACAATTTTATAAGATTGAATTTTGAAGTCACTTTAAATGAGTTTTTTGTACAGGAACGGATTTGTTACGAAAATATGCTGGAAAATCGCGATTTTCGAGCTTTTCACGGCTTTAAAAACCGCTCCCAATGGACCTATAATGAAAAAATTGGCATCATTTTTGTCTTAAAAGTAAGCAGCATTAATTTTTAAGGTTAGACTATCCTGAAATTTTGCGAAAGAACAAATTTATTGCACTCAAATAGCGAAAAGCCGTGGAAAATCGCGATTTTACGAATGTTTAGAGCTTTCCACGGCTCCAGCACTCTACCTAATGGACGTATGAAAAAAACGTTCAGATCATTTTTATAGGAAATTTTATCAGCTTTATTTTTGGAAATAACTATTTTCTCGATATATCGCACTGGAACAGAGATATCTCGGGAAAACCGCGGAAAAACGTGATTTTTCGCGGTTTTTCCGATTTTCCGGAGTTAGCACAAGGAAAATTTGTTGGGAAACCAAAAATTCGGATTCAGCGTAAAAAATTACATAGGAATCAATCATAACCTGATTTCACCTAAATTTTGCAAGGTAAACCCCTATTCTATCCTCTATTGCCTGGGCTAATAGGTTTTTTTTAATAGCTAGCAGTTGCACCAACCAGAACCTGTGAAAGCTGTGAACCTATCGTTGATACTATGTATCACATCAGTTTTTTTAAAGTTATAATTCATTTTGAACGCTCCTATTTTGCAGCCATTGATCTGGCTTGTTGTGTTCTCACTCTCATCAGAGATCTCTTGTTAGTAATGTCGAACGGAAAAACTGCTGACAATTTGAGTTATCTCATTTCGATGATTGAGTCCGTGGCTGTCCTTCGGGATGGCTGCCAAGGCTCTTAATGGTGATAGCATTGCTTCTCCAAAGCAGTGTTGGCCATAACATCGTATATCAACTCAGCCCTGCCTTCGGGTTGTGTGCAGAGGAAAGGCGTATCCCATTTCGCTCTGTAGTTCATTGAACGGTGACATGGGGGAAATACCACGTCGGTTACAGTTAGCCTTTTGTGCAATTTAAACCATATTTGTCTGCTTTATCCCTTGATTTGATCCTTTTATCCTCTTATCCTCACTTAATTCGTTTTCTAATCCACAGATGAAGCTCTTGAAAAAGAGGCAGAAGAAGGGTCACATCATGGAGATCCAGGTCAACGGAGGAAACTCAATCCATGAGAAAGTTGAATGGGCTTACGATCTTCTTGAGAAGCCTTACCCTGTTGCCCAGGTTTTCGGGCAAGATGAAGTGATTGACGTTATTGGTGTAACCAAGGGTAAAGGATTCAAAGGTAAGAGATACTCCGGATGTCTTCTTTGAAATTTCATATATTATCTACTATGAATTCCATCATTTAGGAAACTTACCTAACTTAGCTCTTGATGTGAGTAATGTAGTGTATGACATCTATGATGATTCTAGTTGATCATAAGTTTACGGTTGAATCTGAACTGTTGTTTTGAAGTCAAACTAGGGCGGACTGAGATGTCTGATTATGTTCTCACACATTTTTTTTGCTTTTATGATGATTTTTAAGTATTTATTTTCTTTATAATCCTCTTGGTTCAAAATAATTGATTAAGTTAAGAGTTGCTCCCTCGCCTATTTCTCCTGCTTCTCATTTCTTATTATTTCCTGGTTGATCAGAAGCTGAATTGTAGTCATGAATTTAGTACTTGAGGAGACTGCTTCCTTAGTCATTGGTTTGACTGAAGTAACCATGTAATGTATATTGAGCTTTTTTTTTTTTTTATCAGTAACTGAATGTTGCATTCATGATGATTTAGTTAAGTGTACAACTGTTACTGACAGTCTTTATCGACTTCGTGATGATATGACTAGGGCGGGCTGAAATGCAACATGAAACTTTAAAAGATTCTATCAGCTTAAGAAGTCTGAATGAGTGCAAAGCAGACTTTTTCAGTGGCTTTAGCCACAAATAGTTTCTCAGTGATTGACTTGTTCTTATGATGAAAACATGCGATGTGTGCAATCTGATATGCAAATGCAGAATTCATCGTTGCTGCCTTCCTTCTGATGATCATGTCAATCATTCTTTAAATGACATTCTGTCGATGATAAATATTTCTCAGTAATAAGTTCTTACTGAAGCAGCCATCAATTGTTTGCCGAATCGGTGACTTTCTAGCAATCGAGGTTTTTATATTTCAAATCATTTTCTCCTCCTTTTCAGGTGTGACATCCCGTTGGCATACAAAGAAACTCCCCAGGAAGACGCACAAGGGTCTGCGTAAAGTTGCTTGTATTGGAGCATGGCATCCGAGTCGTGTCCAGTTCACTGTTGCCCGTGCTGGTCAAAAGGGTTACCATCATCGTACCCAAATCAACAGGAAGATCTACCGATTGGGCAAGGGTGTCCACACAGTTGACGGAAAGGTGAGATTATCCCTAACCCTCCAATGTTTATTACTATGATATGAATTCTCAAATATGGTCTCATGCAGTGGTAAGGTGTGAATGATTGATTTTCGATATTTCCTCATTAGAAGCCACGGTGAAGAATCGATTATTAGGTATTCGTTAGGAACATCCTGTTTATGGATCCTATTCTACAGGTTTTTAAGTGGCAGATCAATCGATATATTGTAAAGCACGGGATGCCACTGGTGTCTAGAGCTGGAAATTAAATGGTGTGTCTCATCAAAGAATGAAAAGCCTCCAGGGATCTACTCCAAAACCTGGGAATTTCTTCCTCTAGAGTTTAGTGTCACTGCAATTGAGCCGCCATTGTGTATCACATTTTGAATGACCTATTGACGCAATTGAATCTTAGGATCATCAGATTAAAAGAGAAGCTATCACAATCTGGACATTATAATACAACATCAGGAAATGCTAGAGAATTAAAAATTTGAATTCGTGACCAAGAATTGGCTGACTGATAGAATTAAACTGTCATGTCTGGAACTCCAGGAAATTTAGCACAGATTCATGTTTTGAAAGAATGGCAATGCATGCCGATTTGTAGTCTACCTACATGAATGAGACTACTGATTCATGATCTGAGTGAAAAGCTTTTTTCACACTCGCCCTCCAATCCTTCGCCATTTTTCCCTTCAGTGTTCCTTCCTTTGAAGTCGAAGGGGTACATTGTGTTGGTAGTATTATAATTCAATAAATATGATACTTTCTTTGAAGTCTAAGGGGTACATTGTGTTGGTTGTATTATAATTCAATAAATATTGCAACTAATACAGCACCCAGCTCTTTACATTGATCTATTTGTCTTGTAAAGCGTTTTTTTGCTGTTAAATCAATTCTTCACCTCGTTTCTGCCGTATTGATAGATTGTACTGCAGTTTCATTGTGACTGATACAGTGATACTTATTAGAATGCATATGGCTCATATGTCTTTGGGAAATTCATTTTTCAGGATTTAACTTACTTTACTTTTTTTTCGCAGGTCGTTAAGAACAATGCCTCAACTGACTACGATCTGACGGAGAAGACCATCACTCCAATGGGAGGTTTCCCCCACTACGGTGAGGTCAACCAAGATTTCGTAATGGTGAAAGGTGGAGTTCCTGGAGCCATCAAACGACCTCTAGCTCTTCGTAAGGTAAGCCACGGAATTTCTGTTTCCCTATTCTTACCTTTCTTCCTCTTTTCAACAGACACAATTTGTATTTGTCCATGAGAGTTTGAGCCAAGGATGAACTTTTTGAGCGAATTTGATCTCTATGATGTTTTCACTATGATAGGCCTGAGGCTCAACTCCCATCGGACTTGCAATTATTCGGAATTTATCAGATCTATGAAAATCTTTATCGAAGCAGGGAAGTCAAATTCCTTAAAGAATGAAACCGTGCAATTTCTTGTACAATATTGTCAGAAGTTTTAGAAATGTGTGGAAGATGTTGAAAGATTTATCTCAAATCATGGATTATCAGCCAACGCTAAGGAATTATCGAAAAAAACCTTCTTTTGTTCAAAAATTGGGGCAAGTCAGGGGAATAGAAAGTTTTGGAGTCTTGAGAAAGGAAAGAGAGTTAGAGAACTTTTGGAATTCAAAGATCATGAAATATGGCGACCTTGCATTGTTCTACACACTTTAATTACTCGTGTTTTCCATACAAAAGGAAGGAATTAAAATCCTTTGTTGGAGAAATTATTGAACTTTTCTTATTCTATGTAATCTGCCGAGTCAATTTCAAACGGACGTTTGCAATGATGATATCTCATTTTTCGGTGTCCAGGCCAATGACCACTGATTATAAATGTGATTATCTGAGTTAACAACTCCCTTTCACTGTAAATTCTCATTTTAAATGCACGCTACCCTTCACAGAATTCATTAGATCTAAGCGATTCTTCTTGTCATCAACATCATCTTTGATGGTATCGTCTTTGTTTTCCAGTCATTGTCTCGCAAGCACAGGAGCGAACCGATGGAGAAGATCACCCTCAAGTTCATCGATACCTCATCAAAGATTGGTTTCGGTCGCTTCCAGACAACTGCCGACAAGAAGGCCTTCATTGGACCTCTCAAGAAAGACCGTCTTCGCGAAGAAGAAATGGCTGCTGCTGCCGCTGCGGCCAAGAAACCCTAGACTATTATTGGTTATACTTTTGTATAATAAATTGACTTTTTCTTTTTTTACATTCTCTCTTGTTCCTTTCAACATCTCTTTGTACCTACTGTGAATTTTTGTGATTGAGTGTTCAAGGAAGAAAGCATTTGTCAAAGCGGAACAAGTTTCCCTTGAGGCACGAAAATAATTTTAACTTTCTAATCTTACTTTTCTCGTGCTACTGAACCAAGATACACTCACTGACCAAAATTCACTTTTACAGTTGATTCTCACCATTGATGTCTGAGAGTTTTCTTACTTTTTATCATCTTGCCAGTAAACTTATTTGGTCAAAGAGGAAGGCCCTTAGTATTGCCGCCTGGTTTTTCAGAGAATTTTAATGAGGTTAAGAAATATTTTCTTGCTTTTACTCATTAGAATGAGCCAATATTTTAGCTCTGTGCTATTAATGGATTCATATCAACCTATATCAGTTTTATCAAAATTTACTGGGAGCCATTAAGCCTGTGTGAGGTTCTTTCCACCAAACATTCCATGATTCTTGAAGCTGTGAGGAACATGAGACTTATTTTCAGGGGCTTGATATGTAACATCACAAAGCATTTACCATTTGCATTTCATTTAACTTTATTCATTGTATCTCCGATGAGTATTTATCACAGGGGTGTCTGCCATCAGGATTTGAGTGTGAAGCGATCTCAAAATCGGGATCTGAGAAAAGTCAGCTGACTGATAGGATTCTTTAATTGAGCTATTTTTGCTAAGATACATCCGTCAAAATTCAGGACTAACATTAGGATCTAAAGAAATTATGAAATCAGGGTGTCGTAGTTTTTATAAATCGGGAGTTACCAAATGAAAAATAACTTTGTACCCTGCATCATTATCTTTCACAACTTTCCGCAACATCGAATATTTTGCATGAAATTTTAAGATTTTATTTGTCCTTTAACAGTGTTAGAGACACTTGCCCCTCCCCTCTGGAGTTCAAATCTGACAAAAGAGAGATTTTGAAAAAGAGGATTGATGCGCCTGTACAAATTGCACATTCAGGCTTCATTTTAGAAAATTCATCTGTAAGAATGAAAAATTGGACAAGTGTGCTACTTGAGGGCGGTAGATTTTTGTCCTCACTAATAACTGATTGTAAGTGCATGAGCTAACTTACTTCATTTTGGTGAAAAAGTAAGTTATGCGGTTAGCATTTTGCTCTAAAAGGAAACAAGAGCATACCAGTTTTGCTAGGCTTCATAACTCACATTCTTTCACCATGAAATCATGCGTAAAAAAACAATTGAAATTTGAAAATGGCAACTGTTGCCTTGAATTTACAAGATTATTAGTGGAAAAGATAGAACTTGCTTTGGTGGATTAAATTCGTAAGGTTATGAAGTTGCAGAATCATAGACACATAGAAATTCAATTTTGGTTTCTTGGTCCAGTTGGTTCCTTTCATGGGAATTGCAATTCGTATGATGATTCAGTTGAAGCATTGCCTGGTGGTGCATTGAAGGCCGAGATATTCTCATTTTTTTATGTTGGAAGTCTGTCCATTTTCATTACAATGAAAAACCGACCAGCGCCTAAATCTTGAAAATAAAACTGGGCCTGAGGGCCCCCAACCCCATGGACCTGCAAAAGAATTCCAAATCTGGAACATCCTGTCCATTTTGCTCAAGGTGGATAAAGAAAGGTGGTTGCATTTCGAGTTGAGCCGCCTTTTAAAAGGCTGGGGTACATGGCTTTGCCATGCAATCAGGATGTACCCAATGCCGTGTGACGATCAGAGGGTACAAAATGCAGCCATCATTTTCTATCCATCTTGCATTTTTCTCTGTGACCAACGGTTCAGGAGATATTCACATTTTTCTGTTAAAAAATCCGTCCATTTTCATCATAATGAAAAATCTGGCTGAGCCAAAATTTTCAAAATTTAAATCGAGCCTACTAAGCCCCCAACCCCATAGGCCTGAAGAGAACTCAAAAGTAGCTCCAGATTGTCAGGAGGGCTGGTAAAATATGTTCTTTTTTCTCTACGACTGACTGTTTAGGAGATAATGACATTTTTCTGTTTTGAAAACCCATCCATTTTCATCATGATGGAAAATTGACCAGCAGCAAAATCTTGAAAATTTAAATTGGGCCTAGAAGGCCCCCAACCCTAAAGATCGCATTTAGCAAAAAGGAGCCAGCGCGATTACAATATTGTTATGTAGCTTCTTCATGTTTATCTAAAAAATGTCCCAGAATAGTGGATAGCTTTTGCGTCCCACCATAAAGTTATCAATTTTAAATTAAAATTAATGCGTAAACTTTAATAGCGTACATGTATTACGTAGTTTTAAAAGAAAAGAAGTTGCACAATTTTGAAAACACTATAATTGCGCTGGTTCCTTTTTGCTGAATGCAATTTCTATGGGAGAAGGGGGTTCTAGAGTTGTCCCAGAAGCACTGAGGAGCTGAGAAATTTGTTCATTTTGCTTTATGACAAACAGTTTAGGAGATAATTAAAGAGTTAATTATACCAGAGATGGTAGTGAGTGGGGTGGGGCAAACAGTAGAAGAGAGTGATATGGATTGCATTTTGCAAAAAGGAATCAAGAACATTCCATTGTTGCTAGGATTGTGCAACTTACATGGTTGCAATAAAATTACTGAAATCATGCAAAAAGATATGACGGGAGCTTCCATCTTGAATTTACAGTTTATTGGGCGTATGGATAAAACTTTACTAGCTGATCAGTACATATTTGCAATGTAAAAAAAATTGCAGGATCTTAGCAACATTGGAATGTTCTTACTTCCTTTTTGCAAAATGCAATCCAGTTGCTCTTTTCACTTTGAGGCTCACTTAATCTTAGAAGGAATTTCTTTTCTTTCCTGGAGAAAGAAGCAACAAATATTTTTAAAAAATTTAAAATATATATTTGATAAATAACTTTTTATAGATACATACGAAAAGAATATTTAATTTGTTCATTTTTAAGAAAAAGCCTGCCCCAAGGCGTCAACTTGTGGCCGAATTCTGAGTAAAAGTAAGGGCCAAAAATAACTCTTCCAACATTTTTGTCGTGGAACATTCCTTTGTACTTGAGAGCGATTACTAAAGAGCTATCTTTGATGTGATTTTCATCAATTTTAATCGAGTCCGTATAATTCAGTTTGGCTTCCAAATTTTGCATCAGTACAGGAGGTGACTCCAACTCCTTCATTCTCTTGTTTCCTTGCAAAAATAACAGTTTGACGTACAGGCGGCACTTCCCTGGAAAAAAATAAGCGAATGAAAAATAAGTGAAACTGCAGGAGAAAAACAATCTTAAATAGAGAGAAGGTTGATTGAAACATCGGTATTTTAGACTGAAGGAAGCTAAACCAGGGTGTTAACAGACTCTGTGAGAGAAAATTCTCCAACTTTTCCCTGACCTACTTCACCAAAATCCCTTGACTGAGGGCATTGGCAATTTGCATGCATAGCTCCTAGGCTGTAAATTTTATGCGCTTGTTTCACTGGAAATGACAGAGACATGCGGACCTTCTATTTCAAGGGTTGATCATTCCATATGCGCTAGAAATACAATTCATCATTGATAATTATTCCTCTATTCACTAATCAGAGTGTTACTTAGAGCGATAAACCTCGGACTGCTGTTTTATGCAAGAGAGCCGTAAGTGTGGTCTAGGAGGAGCCTTGAAACACAATAAGAGCATGTGCTAATCATGGCTCATACAAAAATGCACTTACAGCTCACTCCAGTAAAAAGACAAAAAACTGGACTGAGACTCAGTTTGATCATCTGGACAGCATTGATGTTTCTTCAGATTTCAATTTTTCATCAGATTTCCTGATCTGATAAAATTCTTTGACAAGTCTTCATTTCAGACCTGTTGACACGATCTACTTTGTATTCCCTACAAATTGGTCTCCTCATTTCTACATTTCTTAAAAGTGTCATCAGCTAAGTTGACGGTTGTTTACTTTCGGTTTGCAGGCGTTTTCGCGTCACTACTATCCACATGAAAACATCTGACTCTCTCAGAAGCAAGAACACAAGCTTAGATAAGTTTTTTTATACTTTCAAACCTTACAACACTTTAATTTTTAGCCACACAGAAATCACAACCACAAAAAAGTCGCAAATCATAACTAATAAGTAGTTTTTTTACGATACGATCATGAGACTGATGTTTTCAGTGTAGATAGTAGCGAACGCCGCTTTGTTTAGAGGCCCAAATTCGTCGTTGGCGCTTGCAAACTGAAAGTAAACAACCGTCAACTTAGCTGATGACACCTCTGACTGTGGCCTGATAGTTAATATTTATGTCAGGATAAAAAAAACTATGGAAATCAATGAGTTAGATAGGACTATGTATTGCCTAATATTGCTGGCAAAGCCGGATAAATTTTCAACTATCAGGCTGTTGAAATACTCATTCACCCTTTCAGCTGAAGTCCTTCACTATGACTAAGATATAGCTAGAAGGCGGACTTACCAGCGGCCAAAGTTGCTTCCAGTTTGCTTGCTTGCTCTACAAAGACGTTCAACGATTTGGAGCTGCTGCTGTACTCCAAGCTTACAAATAGACATCCAGGAATGACGTTTGGCTGTAAAAATAACAAAAACATTGACTGATTTAAAGACTTGATTGAGGGATGGAAACGATGATCAAAAATGTGAGGGGTGTTCTATCAGTTGAAAAAAATTAGGGGTGCAGAATCTTTAAGGCATCCATGTTTTTAAGTGCCTGCCCGCAGGCTTTCCATATCTTTTTTGTTGACCTTCAACAAAACTTCCCTGGAATTTCAAAAAAGAGGAGCTTTTTTGTCTTGTTTCCTTTAATATTTTACCTCTGACCCTTTAACATAGCCTCTCCTTCAATATTTTAAATTTCCTTTTCACATTTTTGAGCATATTTTGCATCTCTGGAAAAAACTGTGTACCTTTTTCCATCAATCTAAGTACCAAGAAGGATGAAAAAAGAAAAATTTTGCGATCCGAGTTTCAAGTTGACCTTAAAGCTCTCTTCTTTGATTAGAGAGATCATTTTCCATGACTTTTCTCAAACAATCAAAAGAATTCTCAACATGCGGAATTATGAGAAAAGCTGAAAAAAAATCCTGCAGGTGCCCAGCACTTGGTGGCTAAGATTTCTACCCTTACCTCATCTACTTTGCCCAGCCTTGTAGGCACTCGGGTAACACTAACCATAGGCCTTGTCTCCACAGGATGTTTCATGGGATTTGTCCCAGGGAAAAATCTCACTTGCAAAGTTGGGAAAATTGGACCGAGTTTAACAGAAAGGAACCAAGCCACATCAGCTATTGCCAAATTTAACGAGGCAATTTAATTTTTTACAAAAGAAGGTTTGTGCGGATTCCTTTGAAAATTTCAGGGAATTTGCTTTGTACTGTGCAGAAAATTCACTGAAATTTGCACGAAAATCCGCACAACTGTTTTCATGGAAAAAATTAAATCGTCTGGTTAAATTTGGCAATAGCTGATGTGGCTTGGTTCCTTTCTGCTTAACGCGGTCCAATTATTGAGTTAGTCAATACTAATCACAGTGCCAACTGCGAGTCATTGTGGAGTCCCAGGAAGGACTTAAAAAGAAGAAAAAATTTTGTTGTTAACGGGAAAAAGGCCCAGAAGTTGTATTCCTGCAATTTGAACTTGGGAAAAATCCTGTGGAACGTCCCATAGAGATAAGGTGCAGGAACTACCACTGATTTCGTATATGCGCACCCACAGCAAGCAGAGCCACGATTACCAGTAAGAACTTTGCTGTAGTTTTTGGTAGCCATGCTTAGAAGCAAGTTTTCACAGTGATGCAGACACTAAAAGAATTCATAGGGCAATGAGCCAGTTCGGCTGAATTTTTTTATTACATATTATGAAAGTCCTTGGTGAAATGAGTATACAGAATTTTTTTCAGATTTTTTTTGAGCCCTCTGGCCTGAGAAATCTTACTTCAAAAATGCCAAAAATTGAAGGTCTCTGAAACGCTGTTTGAATCGCGCGGGCTGAGAACTGACGTCACACCTCAGGTGGTGACGACCCTTGGTTTATTCCGAGTTAGTCCGAACAATATGGCTGCTGCCCGGTTTGTTTATAGACGCTATTAGTGGCGACGTCATCATAGGGATTCTCCATTATATCGAATTGGATCCAAACAATAACATTGGCATAACCTCTTTCAATGCTACCAATGTGAAAAAATCGATAGATATCGCTTTCCTGTGACGTTGCACTAATAGCGTCTATTTAGCGAAAGTTTCTAGCTGTATATTGTGATTTAGTGGTAAAATTTGACGAGAAATTTGTTGAAACATTTGGTTTCGTCCAAAATTAACTCTTTCTTGATGAAAAAAGGCGTTAAAGTTCGCGAAATTTATTCACCGGGCGACCGCGAGTGAGCATCGGCTATCGGAAACGACGGGCTCGTAAACAAACGAAGATTGATAACAGGAAGGATCCAAACAACTCGGAATCTTTTGATTTTCTTTACCTTTAAACCATTTCTGACTTCTACAAAGCATCTGAAAATCAGTTTTATCGTATTTTACAATCTGGAGCTAGAGTCTATCGGCTCATTGTGATGTGTATTCAGAGTATTCTGAAACAGAAAGTCAGTTGTCATAAGTTCACACCCAGACATTCTTTTCTTGGATCATTCGCTTTTCATTTTCGCCTCAAATCAAGTGTTTTGTAGTTTCCTTATCTGAAGTATGTGGTTTTGAATTCATACAAGAGTTTGAAGTTCATCTGTTTTAGCATTAAAGCCTATTGAGCCCTCAAACTTTACCGATATGATTACAGTTCAAGGTTCCTCTGGTCCGTACCAAGTGATTAGGTACACATCAAAGATGTGTCCTATGGTTCTTCAAATTAACAGTTCAGAAGTAAATTAGAGACTACAGTAACTTAATCCACTCCTGCCCTTTCCTTCAGTGTTTGTTCGTGTCTGTTCTTTATGCGTTACCACTCTAGTGCATACACCGGTAATGTAGGTTAGATAGGTATTATCGCATATTTTCTACTAGCAGTACCTTCTCTTAAGCGTTCTAATTTAGCAAAGAAATTCCACCAGTTGCAGAAAATTGTGTGCGTAATGAATAAGTGAATATGAATACCTCCTTTTGGTGACTCAAAGTTTCTCAGATCCGTCTTAAGGAGGTTTCGCATGTAGGTGCATGATCAGTTTTGCCAGATGAAATTACTGCTCTAGCAGCTTCAAATTTATACTTTGATCTCTGATTCACTAATAAATGACACTTTATGGTGTCATTTATATTTAATCAGTTCAAAGCTAATGCGACAATAAATCATCAAAGGTCCGATTGAGGAAGAAATTTTCCGGTGAGTGCCACGGCTGAATCAACATTCCAACTAGACTTGCGAAGGTATCAACCCAAACAGACTCATGAGGAAGTGATACCTATATGGTAAGTGATAATTCTATTAAGGCTCTTTCATTTCTTAGATTTCCCCTTTCTTAGGGAATGAGTTAATCCTACAGCTTCTCTCCACTGAGACACGGATGAAGTAATCTGAAAGTCTTAAGCTGGAAGTTGGCAATGATGGAGGTTCCATGGTGTTTTTCCTGCCTTGAAAGATAAGGTTGTGCTGCAGGCCTTAAGCACTATGGAAAATTTGAAATATTGTGATTTTAAACGCAGGCTTCATCTAAGAATATGGAAATCGATCTCAAGTGCTTTCTCAGATAACTTTCAGAGTTTTTATTTTCATATATAAGAGACAATTATGAGATGATTATCCTACTATTCATGGTATTTCTGATTGAGAGTCAACTAGTTCACTTGATGCATTCACTTTCCTTTCAAAGAATGAAATATTAGAGGTGACTCTCAAACACTGCAACCGAGAAAGGGCCTTTTTGCATCCAGTGCCTCAATTACGTATTGACTACGGTGTTCTAAACTTCTACTTTCAGTTTAGATTTTAAATGGAAAACAAGTTGACTTAACGCTCTACATACTCACAAAATTTTCGGCATATAGAAGATATAAATATCGCACACATTTCAGAAATTTTGTCGAATAATTTTTCCATTAGGACATCAAGAGAAGCAATCAGACTAAAACTTAGTGAATCTAGGTAAGTACTTTCTCAGATTAGCCATGCCACTACTTTTCCACGCTTTTTCATTAATCATTATCCACAAAGTTAAACATACTTAAATCTAAATGTTACACTAAACTTGTGTATTTAACCTGATAGTACCTCAGTAATTATAATTATCTTACCTGTTAAACTGTATGATGCAATGAAAAAAATTTCACTTCCAGACAGATGATCATTTCCTGGTTGATACCTTCGCAAGTCTAGTTGGAATGTTGATTCAGCCGTGGCACTCACCGGAAAATTTCTTCCTCAATCGGACCTTTGATGATTTATTGTCGCATTAGCTTTGAACTGATTAAATATAAATGACACCATAAAGTGTCATTTATTAGTGAATCAGAGATCAAAGTATAAATTTGAAGCTGCTAGAGCAGTAATTTCATCTGGCAAAACTGATCATGCACCTACATGCGAAACCTCCTTAGGACGGATCTGAGAAACTTTGAGTCACCAAAAGGAGGTATTCATATTCACTTATTCATTACGCACACAATTTTCTGCAACTGGTGGAATTTCTTTGCTAAATTAGAACGCTTAAGAGAAGGTACTGCTAGTAGAAAATATGCGATAATACCTATCTAACCTACATTACCGGTGTATGCACTAGAGTGGTAACGCATAAAGAACAGACACGAACAAACACTGAAGGAAAGGGCAGGAGTGGATTAAGTTACTGTAGTCTCTAATTTACTTCTGAACTGTTAATTTGAAGAACCATAGGACACATCTTTGATGTGTACCTAATCACTTGGTACGGACCAGAGGAACCTTGAACTGTAATCATATCGGTAAAGTTTGAGGGCTCAATAGGCTTTAATGCTAAAACAGATGAACTTCAAACTCTTGTATGAATTCAAAACCACATACTTCAGATAAGGAAACTACAAAACACTTGATTTGAGGCGAAAATGAAAAGCGAATGATCCAAGAAAAGAATGTCTGGGTGTGAACTTATGACAACTGACTTTCTGTTTCAGAATACTCTGAATACACATCACAATGAGCCGATAGACTCTAGCTCCAGATTGTAAAATACGATAAAACTGATTTTCAGATGCTTTGTAGAAGTCAGAAATGGTTTAAAGGTAAAGAAAATCAAAAGATTCCGAGTTGTTTGGATCCTTCCTGTTATCAATCTTCGTTTGTTTACGAGCCCGTCGTTTCCGATAGCCGATGCTCACTCGCGGTCGCCCGGTGAATAAATTTCGCGAACTTTAACGCCTTTTTTCATCAAGAAAGAGTTAATTTTGGACGAAACCAAATGTTTCAACAAATTTCTCGTCAAATTTTACCACTAAATCACAATATACAGATAGAAACTTTCGCTAAATAAGCAAACCGGGCAGCAGCCATATTGTTCGGACCAACTCGGAATAAACCAAGGGTGGTCACCTGAGGTGTGACGTCAAAAATCGGCGTTCGCGCCACGGCCCGGATTCAAATAACGTTTTTGAGGGGCACGATTTTAAAATCGCATTTTCTCCCCTTAGCAATTTTTTTCAAAACTTTTTATTGTGCTCATCGTTTTTCTGGTGAAATTTTACCTATAGTGCAATAGCTTTTAAGCCAATCCCTCACCAGCCGAACTGCCTCATTCATATGTCAGGCATATCTGAAAGTCATCCCTCAGGACACAACCATTCACGTCCTTCTATTCAGATACAATGACATTGAACTACAGAAATTAACTTACAAGAGATTGTCGAAAAAGTTTCATCTCGTATGATTGAATTTTCTTCACCGACTTGACATCCTCTAAGTAGAATAAAGCATGGCCTACTGCACTGTACTTTCCTTGCCTCTCCACATCAAACACTGATATCCTGTTGACAGATTACAATCAAAATTAAGCGACAGATGCAAAATTTAATATGCAGAAGTTGTTTTTAAAGAATCTCTTTGCTTTGGCGATAAAACTATTGCATGAAACAGAAATCAGAAAATAGAATTTTTCAGGTAACTCTCGATTTTTTGACAGCTTGTAGTTCATGAAAGGACTAGGTGCACGTGGAGTACCTGGAAATGTGGAACGAGTTGAATTTTCATATTATTGGATACGATGTTTCTTGTGGCCTCCTGAGCGCTATGAGCTTTTAAAAATAAGACTTTCGGGGAGCCAATCTCAGAAAGACAGGGCCTAAAGCCCGAAGATGGATTGGACTAGATTTCGCAATTGGGAACTAATGGTACAAATACGTCGTTTTGAGTTTAAACTGAGCCAAAGATTTTAGTGTCAATTTGCAAAATGCAGTCCAATTTATCAGCATATTACACGCAATATCTGGCAGAAATGATGGAACATCTGATTGATGATGAGGAGAGCTTTTTTTTCCTTCCAGGCTGGGAAGATAGGATTGACGAAAAGAATCCAATTCCTCTGAGTGCTCATTTTTAACCGTGCACGGCTCTACTTTTACGGATTTACTATGTACTTAGTAAATTCTTATCCTTGCCAAAGTATGTTAGGAAAACTCTAATAAGGCTGACACATCTGTGATGGGCAATCAAAGAGATCAAAAAGAGAGGCGGTAAAAACATACCTCAAAATTTTGTTGCTGATGTCCCGGGCATGAAAGCTGAAATCTTGGTTCACTTCAGGATTAGAACTTGAAGGAAGTGTTTTACTCTGCTTTGCCTGTTTTTCTAGAGGAAGAATTGTTAATTTGATGACAGTTGGATACTCCAGGAGAGCTTTCCCTTTCGGCGCTAGACCCACTAATTTAATGATATGAATGACAAATCTGAAAAAAAAAAAAAAAAAAAAAAAAAAAAAAAAAAAAAACAGAAGGTGAAAACAAAGCCAAAAATTCTTGCATTGAAAAACAATACAGGATTACAGAGCAAATCAGACTTCTACACAAATTTTATGTTAAACCCAGGAGAAACTGCAGTTTAAAAACTCGCTGGCAGCAGAAAGGTCCACACCATTCTGGGGGGATGTATAGAGGATATCGATGGCTCCATAACAATACTGCCTATTTGCAAACTGACTGTTTTACAGGACAAAGAGAAAACTTTGCCATGTTTGTAATTTTGAGGTTAGATTTGCAAATTCTTCATACACTACAGCAATCGGCAGAATAACTGTGATAAAAATGTGGAGTTTTTCAGCACTCCTGCGTCCTTCTGCTGAGTCACCTGTCTCACATGCTAAATACTGATGTTTCTTCCATCACTTTTTACCATTACTGACAATTCATGTTCACATATTTGTAGGAACACTTCAAAAATAAAAAAATTGTATTCATCCCATAAATTTCCTCCTACCATAAGTTTTAGGTTTCACAAAAAAACAGAGAAACATTGTTGCTGTATCAGGGAGAGGAATATTTGTTTTCGTGGAACCATGTTTCCTGTCCCTAGATACATTCATTGAGAAAAATAGAATAAGAGAAATAAATGCAGTATTTTCAATTTACATACATAAGGGGCACTTCCGCAAATTGGAGGGAAAGGCAAGATAAGGAGTAGTGCCTGGTCCTCAGTCAATATGCATTTTGTGAAGCGTAAGTTCCCTTAGAAAGAGCTTACGTTTGCTAGGATAAGATAAGAGTACCATCTGCAAGTTGAGGAATAGTAGTCCTGAATCCCCAGGTGAAAGATTCAGTAAGTCTTTCACTTTTCTCCAATTTGTAGAGGAAAATTCTATTCAAATTCAAGACAGAAAATGCGGCAAAATTAACTATGGAGGATTGAAAAGCCTGAATTCGATGCCAGATAAGGACCATGCAATTTATTAATGGGTGCAAGATTTTTGATCTAGAAAAAAAGTGCTTACTTCTTGTCTCTAAACTGGGCTGTGAAGCACACTGTTCCATATGCTAACTCGATGAACCGCTCGTGTGTTGGAATATCACCCATAGACTTCCATGCTCGATTGATAGCTTCACTGGACTTGGACAACTGAGAGCAGTTATACAAAGATGCGTCCAGCCCGTATTGCTTGGCTATTTGACTCTTTTCTTTATCGACGTTGTCATCAGATTCAGCGTTTTCTTCTGAAGGGTTGCAAACGCTCTAAAAAAATTAGTTCAAAGGGAAATTATTTAAAATATCCACACTCTTGATTTTACTTCAGAAATTTAAAAGTCAATATTAGTAGAGGTATAAAAAATGCTCAATTTCTATTGTTAGGATCACATAAAGCTAATATTTCTTCTCAGTCTTGGCCTCATTTTTATAGAGGTGCTCCTTTCTCAGGATCATACGTTTATTTTATTCTTTCATAACATACGATGAGTGAATATCTCCCCCTTGAAATCTATAAAAATGAATCGATCTGAAAAAGCTTGGGCTCACCATCTATCTTAGGACTCAACATCAAAAACAGAACATCCATGAACTGAGAGACTTCTTTCCTTTTACTTCCACAAAAGCCCGGTTAGCATCGATTACAATGAAAAAATTTGACTTACCTGAAAGCTTTGAGACCGGAACCATGCTGTCGTTACAGGGGAAAGCAGTAAGCCTAGGTCATCAACACAGTTTTGAGGATTTGGCTGTCCATTTGGAGAGTTCAGGTCATCTTTTTCGCAGGTTATTGCCTGAAGAAAGAAATTATATTTTAATCCACATGTAGTGAAATGAGAGAGGGGGTAATTATCAATGATATTGTGGGTGTGAAATTTATCAAAAGAGATCTACAGAAATTGAGTTCTAATTTTATCTTCGAACTATAATTTTTCACTTGCAAGTGGATTTTGCATTTTTCTTCTTCTTTTTAAATCAGGATTGCCATAATTTCTTCATCTTTAAATTCCCTGATTCCAAAATTTTCTAATTTCCTGACTTTCCCTGACCTTGGAAACAAATTTCCATTGATCTTTTTATCTTAAAAATAAGCTGCCTTTCGCTTGACTTCGATAATTAGATGTGTCAGAAATTCTCTGAAATTTTCCTGATCATCGCCATTTCCCTGACACTCCCTGATTTATCTGGTTTTCCAGACTGCTGTAAACCCTTTCAAGTTCAATGTGTTTGGAGAGGAAATTTTAACAACCAGGCAGCAAGTCGCATGCTGCTGAAAGATTCATCTTTTTTGGTAGTCTATTGTAAACCAGGTCAGCTTAGAAATGTACTGAGGTGGCGAGTTGTTTTTTGGAAAAAAAAAATGAATAATAAATAAATAAAATAAAACTTACAAGGTCTGGTGTGGAAGCTATCATGGGTGGGACCATCATCATACTGATGTTGGCCAAGGAAGCAGGTTGATTCTTATTCGGTTTACGATTGACCCGTCCATGGAGTTTAGTGACAGCCTTGCCCCATTTTCCTTTCTGTTTGGCTGGAGGGGTATCGCCGTCCGTGTCCCCTTCTCCGCCACCTTTCAGGAACAGGAAAAAATCATGTGAAAAAAGGGAGGAAAATTGATTTCAGCACATTAGTGAGCAGACATATTGCATTGAACTTGTCTTGTCCTTTCAGTGGTGTTTAGCAGTGTCTACAACCATTGGTGATGCTACCCTTTTGTCTAGAGCTGAGAAATTGTTATCTTGATGTGAGCGCCACAATGAGGAGATGGCAACCATGCATGAAAATTTGGTTTTCATTTCAACTCATTCTAGTATTTGGGGAGGAGGTATTTGATCACAAAATAGTACTTTATTTTGTATATTTTAACGGGTGGTACCTTCCTATTAAAGGGTCAGTGAAACCCTTTTTTCAGCTCTAAATGGCGAAGAAACCATCTTAAAAATGCTAAAAATGGGACCTGTTTGAAACAATATTAGAGGCAAGCTCTGATGATGCAGCCAGGTAGGGGAAATTGCATTTGGCGATCAGCTGAATTAATCTTTAAGCATCATCTTTCTAAGACTGCTGGCTTGCAATTGGTCAAATTTTGGTTAGTTTTTCCTCTCCTCCGAAACGATCTTAGGAACTTACTGGTTTTATCAGATAACTTTACTAAAGAAAGGCCGAGTTACATTCCTGTAAAAGACCTTGTGACTGCCAAAGTGGAAAAAGAGCTCAACTGAATCACAGACAGGAACTAAGTGCAACAAATCTACACGGCTCCCCAAAGAAAGTAAAGCCGACCAATTAGCAAGTGGAATCCTCCGTTCCCGAAACGCATGGTTCTTCATTGCTGAAAACTAGCCATTTGAGCATAAGCTCACATGTATGAGTACATGTATGTGTGCACGTGCATATATCTGGCATCTTTCAGTACCTCGAAAGTTAAATTTTCAGGATAACAAAAAAAACCTCCCGATGTTTACATTTCAAAGTCAGCAATCTTAGTTCATACAACGTAACTGTAAAACAGTAGCCTTCCGTTCATACCTGATTTAAGTTTGCTGATGCCTAAAGAAGCAATCTGCGCTGACTGCAACTCTGTTTCATCGCATACTGAGCTTGTGGCTGAATGGGCATCTTGAGATGTGTCTCTTCCAAAACTGTAAAGAAACAGAATTCATACAGAAATTTGATCCTGAGCAGAAAAAAATTAAAAGAAACATTAACTACAACAAAGATTAGCAGAAGTGCTACAATTGGGTTGCGACAAAATTTAGAAAATTGAATTCCCTGATTTCTCTTAAGGTAAAATTATGGTAAAATTCCCTGACAATTAAAGATATACCAGATGGTTAAAAAATACATATTTGAAATAGTTCTGAGGCAAATTTGTTGTTCCATCGTCAAACCCATTCTATGTTTCACATGTTAGTGTGCATGAGGGTAAATTAATAAGCAAATGTGTCTGAGAAATCTTCAAGTTTAAAGTTAATTTTTCTCAGGCAGTCTTTTCAGGAAAGTGTTTCTAAACTATTACTTTGTTTCTAATGATTATTGAACGAATTATCATGCATTGTTTACCTTGAAATTTTGTGAACTGTGTACAGATCTGAATCATGTGAGGCAGCGGTGATGTTTGGTAAAAGGCCTGACTTCACATTTTGCTCATCGTAAGGTTTTGAGGCAAAACACGGGCAGCAATACTCGAAGCATCGCCACATTATTACCTGAAATGAGAGATAAAATACTCATTATGTGGAGAATCAAAACTTTAATGAGTAAACAGTTTTGTACAAGACCAATGAACTTATCCTGTAACTTACCATGCTCGCATTTTTAAAAGTAGAAACTGCACGAAGATAACAGAATTTTAACAAAAATCACAAATTAAGAATATTTTAAAGTTTAACCTTAAATTTCACTTAATTCTGAAATTAAGCCAATTGGCAACCCTGTTATGGTTAAACTTATTGAATTTTCCTATGATCTTCAAGAGAAAGGTGGTTGGGGAGGGGGGGGGGGAGTTACCTGGAAAAAAGTAACATCCACCAAGCGTACCTCATAAAAATACCATTAGGTGTTTTAAATGCTAATATATGTAAATTTTCCTGATAAATCATGCAATTGGCTCATTCATTGTGAATTCAAAATGCATCAGGTTGATACTTGAGCCGCTTCAGGGAAAGACTCGACATTCTAAAAAAAAAAAGTTTTTCATGGCCGAGAACTTCACTGCCAGAAGTGCGCAACAAACAAAAACAAAAAACAAGGGCACAAAGGAGAAACTTACGAAAGGTGCCGCGAAATCCAACATGTTTTCCAGTGGAGAGAGGAAGAGGCAAGTCAATGACAATTTTCAGCCAGCAGAACAGGTGTTCCACTCACTTGTGTCAACAGTAAACTTTGTTTTATCACCAGATAATTAGACCCAGGCTTCCTTTCACCTCTCTCCCTCACAATCGTGCACTGGTCAAATGTGGGGAGTAGTTTGAGCTTTGTTCTTCTATCTCATTCACTTAGTCACATGGGAACAAATCATTTTCCACCTGTAGGATATTTTCTGAGGGTAATTACAAAAATGTTGCTTTTTTTTCTTTTTTGTTCTTTTTTTTCTGAACAGGGCATTTGATGCTGCAGTAGTACAAACTACTATGAGTGCATTGTAAAGAGTACCATATATCAAACACAAAGAAATTTCTAAATTTTAAGTGAGTAGAATTAAGTAACTAATATGAAACAGATTTCGTAGCTACAAAAAGGGTTTCGAACTTTAATATGCCGATTTAAAATACTGATCAATATAGAGGTTTTTTCTTTCTTTCTTTCTCTTAAAATTCTGATAATTACAAGGGTTCACTTTCAGAATTCCTTGTGTTTTTTTCTTATATTTTCAGGAATGGAAAACACAAAATACAGAACTTAAATCAGTTAGGTAGCTGGCACTTAGAGTCGGTGCCTAATTACTTCTGTAAGTTTCTAAAATACCACCAAGTTTCATGAATTTTCCCCCTGATTTTCAAAGTTTTCCATGATCTTTTCACCTTGATTACATTTCCTGTTTTTTTTTTTTTTTTTTTTTTTTTTTTTAAAAAAACTCTGAATTGACATTTCAAAGCCAGCAAGTTTGGGCCAACTTGTAACGTTTTGCCTTTACCCTATCTGAACTTCATTAGCAAATTCTCTGATTGCAGATATACAGTTTTAGATATTTCTTCAGGTTAGGAAAAAAAAATTATTAAGAAAGTTAGGGCAATGCAAATCCTTGCCATGATAGACCCTGTTAGGAAAACAGTCAAGGCGGTAAGAAACAATGAGACCTTCTTGAAGACAGCAATGCTAAGGAAATATACAGGCAAACTCAACGATATGAGGTATAATTGTCGAGAAAACTTTCACAAAGAAACACAGGGATGTCAATTCATCTGACATCATAAACTACACTTCAAGATGTTCAGGAGGGTGACTGTATCAGAAACTTCAAGGACATGAAACTGAATAGGCAGATGCTTCATAATCAATGATTTTTACGGTGATGAAAAACTCAAATTTGATCTATATGAAAAGCGGTACTGGATTTGCGTGGAAAAGCAGAGTTACTGGGTCGACCATGAAAAACCTCGGAACACCTTGTGCAAACACGGACTACAGACAAATATTGATACACCAAACCTGTGCCGGGAGATCAGAAAATTGATGTGCGAGTCTGTCAATGACATTTAATTGGTGGGAGGATCAAAATCTTGCAGAGGAGGGGGGGGGGGAGGGTGTGGTGGAGGGTATCCGACCATTATTGTCAGCAAACGGTTTTCAAAGTTGAAGATTTAAATACAAACATTGGGCAAAATGTAAAGGAAGAGGGGGGGGGGGATTTTATATCTACAAAGGATACAATTTAAAAGCTGTGTGCAAAAATCTGGACTAACTTTCAAAGTTCGTGGCTTCTATTCAGTTCTCAGGGATGAGACACTCTTCCCCCTCCCCACTAGAAAAAAGACAAACTTCTAAGCACAATCATTAGAAAAAGAGAAACTACACCTTGAGATATTTCCTGAGTACGGAGTGATATTTTGCTACATACAGAGCTCCTAAAATGAAGATGAGCTTGAGCTATCTGACTGATGGTAATTTGGAAAGATGGCAAATAAAAAACTGAAGAGTCACTTAACACAGATATATTAAATTTGATTTCTGTACGATTTTTGACGTATTTGAGCTCTTGGGAGACATACTGAGGAGTCATTTATTGACAGTGAAACCATTTTTACTGGATTTTAAAATTCTCTGACCTGCCAGTTTTTGAACAAAAATTTTCTAGGTCCATTTACCTAATTTTTTTTTCTCTCGATCTCTAATTAACATATTTTTTACAAAAAAATGTAGGTGCCATGTCTTTTGAAAATAAAAAAAAAAAACAAGCAATGCCTTGAGAGAAAAATGTTAAGGTTCCACAGCAAAGTTTTGTCTTTCCAGAGTTGGACATTACTACCTGTCTTCCTCAAGTTTCCTCTGACTTTTCAAGAACTTGTCAGACAGGGAATTACCGTGAGTTCTTAGGGAGGGAAAAGGTCTGACAATAAGACTGGAAATTTACGTAAGGTGCTAGAAAAAGTTGCCCCCTTGATGAAGGGGTGTAACTCAATTTCCAACTGTGAAAAGCATGGTGTTTTCAAAGCAATATGGTACATCCCAAAATAAAGTTAGACACATACATCAGAAGAACATGGAGATGGGAGCTGAAACAATCCCAGTTGTTCCTTAGATTGCAAAAGTGTACTTGCTAGGTGCAACTACATTGTCCGATTAAGTTTTTCTGGGGTAACTAATTCAAGCTGCAAATTCTCTGGAAAATACCACCCAGGAAATCCTTTAATGGGGCTGATGGAAAGAAACTTTAGAAAAAGGGGCCCAGATACTTGTATCCTAGTGTCCTTAAGATAACTCAGTCATAGGAAATTAGATAATTATGATACACTTACCGTATGTTTGACATCCACAGCATTAGTCCTTGTTCTTCCCCCACAGTTCTTTTGATAAACCGGTTATCTGGGTGCAGAAGGCTTGTAAAGACGAGATGATGCTCACGATTTCAACATGTACGTCGATAAAAACGAATCCAATGACAATAGCAAAGAGATCCAGTACTCGGCAGCACAGATCAGCCTGAAAAAATTTCAATAAGCCAATAATTTACGTGCCCACAGCCAATCAGTTGCAGAATTTTTATTCTACTCTTTGAAATTCGATTCCGTATATTACATTTTTCCACCTATGGTATATTGTAGGTACAGTGAAGTTGGCACAGCTGCAAGCAAAATTTTAAATTTCATTTTACATGCTTATTTCGATTATGATGATAAACAATACGGTACTGAAAAGGGTTTGATTGGGTTTAATTAATCGCAATTAAGTACTTATTTCTCAGTGAGAGGCAACAAAATTATCTACAGACCCGATGCATTTGAGACTAGGACAAATCAGGCAACATATGGAGGACAATGGGGGCTCTCAATCAGAAGTTATCTAGGTCTGACCGATTGAGAGGACATGAAGATAACATGCTCCAAAAGGGGATCATCAACAGATAGCATCTCATCCTCCTTTCTCCGTTACCACGAGTTATGCACAATGGTAGTGGTTCTATCATCAATAAATGCAAGGTAAAATGATCAGTATAGTGAAAATTTTTAAGTCTTTCAAATTTCAGACTATCCAGCATTTTGTTTTAGATAATGGAGCTCTTGCATGCTGCAGGAGTGTGCATAAAACAAGATTTTTATCATGTAAAATTTTGCAAGAAACATGATAATTCCCATATCTTCTCTGGAGGGGGAAAAAAAAAAAAAAAAAAAAAAAAAATCCAGAGCTTAAAACAGCTCTCTAAGAGGGGATCCCCTACTTAAGGGTGAGAGTCACCTATAAATCCAGTCTAACTCTCCGCCTCTACTCTCACTTCAAACTAATTGGCAACATTGCTAATGTGTTTGCTCTGTATCTGTGCGTGGAGAGTTTGACAGGACATAGAGGTAGACTCTCACCATAAAGTAGACAATTGCATTGGTTTTACAACACAGAATTCAGCTTGAAAAGTCATTTTCTTTGCTTAAAATCTCAAAAAGATCTTGCATTTTCAGGAATTGCCTGGCAACTCAGATTGCAGACAATTCTCAGCAAAATAGAGTGTCCTTTTTTCAACAAACAGAAAACCTTTAAGATAACCTTTTCTTTCTGGAATACCAAAACATTTGCCATAAACTTGGGAAGTGATAGTAAAAAATTAAAAAGTGAGTAATTTGAGGAAACTTCGAGTGAAATATTGACATGAAAAAATACTAATTATTACAATGCCACAAAATCCCAATACACTTACACCCATGTCACTCTAACAATAAGCTCTGTAAGTAACATCTAACACATCAGCTTTATGATGATATGAAGCAAGATACATTTCCAGAGGAGTAAGATAATCAAAGTGGAACACTTAGCTGTTTACAAACATAAAATAAAAATTGCACTAAATGAGTCAAAGAGTGCCTTTAGAACCACCCATTCAAGTAGCTAAAATAGCACTTTAAAAATGTAAATGATTAATCTGATCCAGAAATTATAAAGAAAAAATTCAAAAAAGCTAATTTGAAATAATCTTTCTGCGTATAGAAAAATACGATTATGTATATTGGGCAATTATTCAAACAATCGGATGCACCTTCATGATTTTGTATTGGTGAATATGTGGGGGAAACAGAAATTGAAATTAGAATCCGAGGACCTTTTCGAGGTTTTCATTTTAAAAAATAAAATACCATGACCAAACTAACTACCTCAGTTAATTAATTCAGTTTGTTCAATGCTCAGTGAATGTGCAAGTTCCACTTTGATTATCAAACAGTGCTTGAACCAGTGAAGATAAAGTGAAGAGCAAGTGACAAAAATTGCATGGAAAAACTGTGCCTCCAACAGAACACCAATAAAAAATTTATTTTTAAACTTAGCCCTATGAATTAAAAATGAAAACCAGGATTTTGAGAGTTGACTGGAATATTTTTAAAATGAAAGACAGCTAAAAGTTAGAGCGATAAACATGATACCTGATAAAGTTATGAAACAAAATACAAGACAAGTCAAAAAACAAAAGAAGTAAATGTCTTGTGACCATGAAAAAACCCCGGTTACAGATGGAAACTTTCTAAGTTGGAAAAATTGATACAATTTGGATGGCTGAAATGCAAATCCTGATTGGTAAAAAAATCGAATACTTGCGGGGAAATTACCTGTGATGAAGTGACAACAAAAAAAAAGCCATCTTAGGGTATTATGGCTACTTTAAAAATGCTTACCCTTGACAGTCAATGCACGAACTTGATCCACCCTAAATTCTCTGAGGTAGAGAAAAAGGGCGAACAAACGCATTGGATGTTGACTTACAGAGTAAGACGAGGATGAAAAATAATGGGCTAAATTTACCTTATCTCCGTTTTCACGCTTTCCGTTTCGACGACCGTCGGCAACACGTAACTTCTTAACATGAATCCGGTTGAGTTCCGATGATAATCCGGATTTTTTCAGAAGCGGCGGCTAAGACGTTGGCGGATTTCGGTGTTTTCGGCTCACGATCGAACGGTTCTAGAAACGGCTAGCGCACCGAATCAGTATGCGATCTACGAGCTAAAAAAATTCGGTCGACTGCTGATGAGTTCCGGACTTCAATTCTTCGTTGCCTAACTAAAAACAACCCATCATACCGTGATTGACATCAGCAGAGCTGACTGAACTTCTCTGCTGATTGATTGCTGTTATCGTGTCCGAAGTTAATGAAACGTGCAAAACGAGTATTGGAAGATCTTGATCGGAGGTGAATGAGAAACTGAGGTCGAATATTCTACTTCTGATCAGAACAATACCCAAGAATCTTGACAGGACGCTACGGATTCAAGAATTTTATTCCAAGGTCAAAGAGGGATATTCTCAAATTAAGCTTCATTTAAGCGCTCAATGTCTCTCGATTAGCTTTGAGGAAAGATTTAGAGATTGCAAAGGGTAGCTTTCCAGTGATTAGACATTGTGATAGGTCTTAAGAGCTGAAAAATTTAGTAACAGACGATCAGAGAGACCCTTAGACTTCTTTTTTTATGGAAGGCACCAGCGTTTATGACAGGAAACCAATGAAGTCAGGGGTTGAAAGAAGATCAGTCACTGGAATTCGTGCCAAGGAAATTCACAGATATTTATCCTATCATTTTTCAACTGACTTAAGACCAACAAATTTTGATAAAAATTAAATTAATTGCAAGATCAGCTAGGATAAAGACAGAGGTTTACCTCTCTGACCTTTTCGAAAGTTAAGTGGTTTTATTTTCAGCGATCTTTACCAAAATTAAAAACCCTATTCTGCTATTGGAGACATACCTGACAACAACAAATTAGATGCAGGTTATTTCACATGGAACTAGAGGTGTGAAACCCGCAATTTAATTTCATGATAAATGACCTTTCATTGTTCCAAATCCTTATGAGTTTTAAAAAGATTATTTTGCATTAATTAAATTGAAGGAGAAAATAATGCATACTTTTTTCTCAGTCTATTTTAACTACTCCGTCCAATATTTTGAAAAATTACCGCATCAAGAGATACTTCAAGATCAAAACCAATAAATGAATAAATACAAAAATAAAGAATATGATATTACATGCGCCTTTCAAGTCTTAGGAGAAAAACTGCATGGATCTGAGATGAGGAGCAATAAAAATAAAAAAAAAAACGAAAAAAAGGGATCCTGTTATCAAATATTTATTTGGAAATATTGTTCTATTTATTCTTTGTTACCACGAATACAACATACAGAGCTAAGGGGAGAATTCTGTTTGAATCCTCTTAAACCCTCAGTTAGCAAGAAAAAGACACAAAGACAAACAGGGATACACTACTGGAAAAATAAAAAAAGCAAAATAAAAACTGGATTTTAAATGGTTATTTCGTAACTGACAAAAAAGTCTGAATGGAGAGTGTACGAATTTCTTTCCCTTTCTTTGAAAAATGGAGTATGACAGGGTTACATAACGTTTTCTCAATTACAAACTTGTCTTTTCATTAAATCACAGGAACTCAACTACCTGAAACCTACATCCATGACGCCTATCTATCTTTTCTACATATCTACATGACTGATCCAATAATTTTGTGAAGGAAAACGAAATTCTTGAGGAAGGAGAGGAAGGACAGATCAAGGATATAAGACAAGATGAGGTCAAAAATATGTAAGACAGTTAAAGCCAATGATTGAGTCAGTACTGTTTGACAAGAAAAATTGAAACTTCCTTGAAAATAACGATCAGCCTTACAAAGGCTCACGACTGACCTTAAGTAATAATATAAAAAAAGAAAAACAAAAAAGCAGACGTGGCATTTCGTGGTTCTTATGCACAAATTTCTTGTTTAAAATATGAGGATTATGATAATTTACGATTCGTGATCGTGATAAAGATTTAGGAAAATAACTTAAGTTGAGTCTTTTAAAACAAATTTAAACCAATCTCAGGTTAAAGATGCCACAGGGAGGAATAATAAATTAATTATCTGACGGGAAGGGAGGATAGGAGAAGTGATAAGGGGGGAAGGGGAAGTTAAGAGAGAGATACTTAAACTAACTTACGCACAAATTAGGTTGTCAATTAGGTTGTCAAATATAAAATAATTTCCAACACGAACATTTACAAGGAATCTTTGAGGAAGAAAAAACCAAACCTTTCAGCCTAACAATGCTGTTTTGCATAAATCTGCGTGAGAATCTAAGGCGAAACTGTTCGTAACTTATCAAGAGGTTAAGTAATGGAAAAAGCTATCGCGAACTGCAACGCTGAAACCTTATATGAACGTTCCGCTCTTCTCTAACTAACATGAGAAATTACATAAAATAAAACTGAAAAATTAAGAAATCTGAGTTAAATCGAAAATATATTGAAGAGAGTTCAAATACAGGAAGCGCGTAACTTTCTGTATAGATTGCATGATTGAACTTTGAAACCGGACGATGAGTAGGTAAGCAGTCGAGTTTCTTGTGGCTGAAAACGAAGAGGTTGCGTCCCGTTCTGTTAATTAGCGCACGATGCACACGACTCGACCACGACCGAACGGCTTAGTAAGGAGCGTATCGGCGCGGCGGCGAAGGTCCACGCAGACCAACTCTATAAAAACACAATTTAAAACAATTAGTTAAAATCAGAGAATGAAGAGAGGACGCGAAGAACAAATCAGGGTTGCTCCTGCGACCGACCATAAGGGGGCAGGGTTTTTCAAACAGCAGTAACCTACAGTGCAACCTCGATTTATCCGATTTCACAGGACTCACAAATTGATTCGTTAAATCGCGATATCTGTTCATTCGAATTAGATTGAGGCCCTTGAAGGGACCAGAAAATCAATCCGTCGATCTGCGATCAGATAAACCGGGGTCTCACCGTACTACGAACTGACCTTGAACAAAAAACCAGTTATAAAATTAAACCATAAATATTTACTCCGAGAAATAAAGGACTCCATGGGCCAAACATAACCATCTACAGGAAAAGGGACCTCTAGGCTAAAAACCTAAAAACTGAGACATTGGTACCGCGGCTCAGAGGACAGGTAAACAAAAAGTTGGGCATCGGAATGACCCAGAAATGTCAGATGAAACTGGCTCATAGCAGCTTTTCGAGTTTGAGGCTCAAACAAACGTTATTTGGAGCTTACTTGAATTTTCAATCTGCCCTATTGAAGGTTAAAAATTTAAAATGATACAAGTTTATACCCTCTGTGAGCACTAAATTGAATTGGACAGCTTGTAACACATTTATAGAGATACTCAAATGTTTCCTATACTCCAGGTTAACTTATCAACCTATTATAAAAAAAAATTGCTTTCCTAGGAAATTTGCCTCAGTGCAAGAGAGTCCCTTGGACCTGAATGGTTAAAAATGACATCGAAACCGGTTTTTTTACATTTTTCTTGGAGGAAAAACAACTTCTATCTTGGACAAGATGGCAACCCTGATTTGTAAATCGGTGAGAAGGCTCACATTGGACAGACACAGTATAATGACAAAAATATGATAACCGTAAAAATAATTTCAGGTTTACGGAGGTTTGAAAACACGGATAAGTCTGAGCGTCCGATCACGGCAAACGAAGTCGAGAGTACGGTACGTAAAAGCCAGAGAAACGCCCTGGACGAACAACGTTAATACCGATCACTGAGAGCGTGTTTTAAACTTGAAGAGAGACTCCTCTGTTAATTTCCTCTGTTCATTTGGAAATTTCGGATGAGAATACGATTCTTGAGGATTATATCAAAAGACAATGAAGACATCTTGAGATCTTCATTTACGCGTAAATTTAACTATAAAACTACTCAAGGTTCCCACATGGAGGTTCCTTCTTGCGTGCACTTGTGAGTAATATTTCAAAGTAAATCAATGACTTTCATTAGAATCAATTACCTAAATTTAAGAATTATCAGATGTACACAGGACGTAGATGTCTATTCCACTAACATGCAGTTTTAATTTTAAAAAAATTAATAAATGAAAAAACCTTTTACGATTTTGGATAGTAAAACCATTAAAGCACTAAGAAATAAAAATTAATCATTCAAAAAATTCAAACAAAAAAAAAAAGGCTACTTAAGGGGAGAAATAGAATGGGAAAGTGGTTTTTCAACAATAGTCCTACTTTGAAATTGTTTTCGCATTCTATTTTACAGGCTGCAGATCCCACTTTGTATACAGGAGCACCTGAGAAAAATCTATAATCTACATCAAATTTTCTCGAAAATTAGAAATCGCAAAGCGCAATCAATGGACCGCTAGACTTCTAGGCGACAGGAGGAAACTTCTACACATACAGGGCTTCATCACTGGTTACTGGAATTTACTATCTTATTGATTGAGGATTTCACTGTTTAAATGGAAGGGGGCCATACTTGTGTTTTGCAGTGAAATTCGAGGATACGCTATACTCCCACTGAATTTGTCCAAACTTGAGAAGAACAGCCAAAGATAATGGTAAAACCATGAAACTACATATCCGTTGATGCGAAAAACATTGAGAAATCTTTCATCACACAACACAACATAGAGGACACGACTAATAAAACCAGGACACACGAGGGTATTCCTCATCATGCTATCGCTTTTTCCCAGGGATTAGATCGAGTATGAGTTAATGGCAAGAGAAATTGGACTTCATTTTGCAATAAGGAGCTACACTATCTGGCTAATTAAAGAAACAACATATATGCTAGTAGTTTCCTTATGCAGATAAGTGCTTTTATGGTTGAGTCAGAAATAGTAGTTTCCACTTGCAAAAATAAGTCCAATTAAACTAGTATATAATTGAAGAAAAAGAGATGAAGATTCATAAAGCACCTTTTTAACAGACTTATTTCATGAATTATTTCGCAAGATGAAAATAGGCTCAAGAAGCAAAATGCTCTTAAATGAAATAAAACCATTTTGTTACACTATTCTCAAAAGGTCAATGCTCAAAAATATTACAATAGAACTATTACATAGTTTCATTATCTCCCAAAAATGAAAGCAATGAATTGATCAGGATTTAAAATGCGCTGGGAGATGACTAGAAATACACATTTTAAGTCTTGGTGAGGGGAAAAAATGCGAAGAGGAAGAGACTATGTTCTTAGTTCACATATTGAGTAAAAAGAGTGATTGATGAAGTTCCATGAAAAGTTAATACAATGTCTAGTTTTAAAAATTTAGTTTGATCTCTCCAATGTTAACTTTATTCTAGAGAGGCTTGCGTTTCTTATGAGTTATGGACAAAGACTAGAAAGGTTGATTTTTTTATCTGAAATTTCTCGAAGGGAGGAGAAGAAAATAATTTGACAGCTTTTACCCTGGTGAGATTAGAATTGACTTTCAATCTTTGTATTTCAAAGAGAGAGAGAAAGAGAGAAAGGGAGAGAAAAATTGTGGGGTGTCCTCTGTCACAAGGACTTGATAGGCTATGTCAAGTGCTTTTAGAGAGTAAGATCATTTGTGTGAATGACAACAATCTGACTGATACCATAGCCAACTGGGAATTCGGAGTTTACTGAAAATTTGATATTCTGAAGATCTTGACACCTTTTAATAATCCATGTATGGTTATGGAATATGTGGTACTGATTTTAAAGGCAATTATGGAGAGCTCAGGGGAAGGCGTACACTTATTTTGAGACCCACATTCTGAGAGGTCCTTAGAACTACTTAAAAAACACGTCTCATTCCCAGTTGACTACGACCGAGTACAGGAACAACCCAAGCAACCCGGATGTATTTTCAAGGGAGTAATAGGGAGCTGGCCACTTGTTGCAGTTGGAAAAGCTGTGAAACCTAAAAGCTGTTACGACTTAACATAATGAGTCAGTTCAGCCAATTTTTTTTTTCTTAAAAGATTGACTTGATGGCCACATCATTCTGGCAATCTCTGATAGCTCTAATCTGACCAAAAAACATAGCCTATGATGTGAATTCATGCTGAGCATTCATAATACTTTGTCATTAATAAATCGGAGATCAGTTTACAACTGATCTTTCACTGATAGCAATTAATTACTTCACTTTTTATTTCATTGCCTCTTTGAGAAAAAAGGCATTCAAAACTGAGATAAAAAAAAATTGGTTTTCACTAGGTGCTGTAGCTGACAGATTTAGAAGTCTTACTAACAGACGATTTTTCAATGGTAGGGTGCGTACAGGGGGCTGGTTGTAACTCCAAAACAAAATAACAACGATTAGGGGAAAGAGAATGAAGGGAAAAAGAACTACGATTTGGGAATTGGCTAAAATTAACTTAGTGTGAACGCCAGTTTGCAAAGAGGATCCTTCTACAAAGGGATTTTAGAAAAGTAATATTCAGTCCATTTAAAGACTTGGACCTCTGGGCTTTTTGTCCAAACTACCTTTGTGGATAAATTCGTTCTATTTGATGCTGTTCGTATTCACGTCATTCTCCAAAAACAGGTCGAAGACACAAGCGCGCGATTCAAACCCGTATTTGGCGGTTTTAAACAATAAACCGAGTATGATTTATCAACAAATTCGACAGGAATATTGAGGTGTTTGATGCTTTTCTCAACCTTTAAACTGGGAGACGATTTTTCAGGAATGATTCTCCTGATGAGCTAAACTGATTCATTGGACGTTTAAATTGGAAAAAAAGGAGGAGTGTGCTGGGGATTCTATTTAATGCTTAAATGAGCTGAATAATAGGCAGCTCAAGGAAGGAATCAGTGTGTCACCGCAACTGCCTCAATATAATACTAAGGAAAAAAGGCAAATGATTTTGTGTCACTTATGACCTACTTAAATTTTCTTATTTTCTTTATAAATTCCTGTGACAATGCCTTTGAACTGTCGCGTGTATTATAGTTTTAGATGCTCTCACTACAAAATTTCCTACTTAGTTTCTTGTTACTCTGTTGCACTTCTCTGCTTCACGATTTTTCAAAACAGCCCTAATCCACTTGAAGAACTTAACATCCTTTCCAAGGAGTCTTTGAAGGGGAGGGGGTGGTGTCTGGTGCATCATCACGGAAGGAGAATAAGTAGGCTTATACACAGAAAATCCCCTGTTCAATTCTGCTCATTGAGGATTAGGCTGCTAATTCTACTTCCGATATCATTTCCTGCAGCACTGCTAGTTGCAATAGCTTTGCGAACATATATTTCACTACCCTCAGAGGCACGAGAAGAGAAAACCGAGGAAGCGAAAAAAACAAAGCCAAAAAATTAAGGCAGACAAATGTCTTACCTGTGACTGTCATAGGTATCTCTGGTATAGTCATCATACATTCCTCTGGAACTGCTGGGAATAAAACATCAATCCAGAATTGAAACAACAGACACAGAAAAAAGTTCTGGGGGAAGATCTAGTTTTAGGTCGAAAATACAGGGCATCTACTATAATCCTTCAGAAAAATTCCAGAACTCTTTCCTAGCGATTGGACTTTATTTAAAAATATACTGGCCTAAGTTTCAGACTAAATATTGGGTGACGAAATCGAACAGCATCCTCCAGAAACCCGACGACAATAAGCAAAACTGATAGTTCACGCGGATGATAAACTGTCCACTTATATTCCAGAAAGGCACATAAGAGGCTTCCATACCCCTAATAAGTGTTAAGTTTTTCACTGAAAATACACAGTTAAATTTGTAAATTTCCAGCTCCCTAATTACTTTAGAAGAATTAAGATAGAAAAATGGAGTTGAAGTTGTACCTATTCAAGATTGAGAGAATTATGATCTTGATGTCATACATGTGGTTCATTCATTTTTAAAAATATCAATGGAAACACGTCAGAATGTTTTCCGTCTCGGTGCACCCAAAATAAATTCTAAGTACAGTAAATACAGGAGAAGCCTTTCACGTCAGACCGCCTTGAAGTGGGGGAAAATCTGGCACATCCAACTGAGACGATAATCCGAGAAACATACTATCCTGCTAAATCGGATTTTTGGGGGACGGTTAGAAAATCTTCATACAGTAATTCTAATGAATAATAAGAGTTGCGAGTTCATTTTTGATGGCCAATGTGACTTAATTAGCTCTCTTTTTGGCCAGCAGAGTTAGAACAAGTCAATTAAGGCAAGTTTATTGTGTCTTTCGAAAGTTTTGCAAGGTATGTACAGACCTGGGTGGGGGGGGGGGGATGATGATGGGGATTAACTGAATTTACCAGATTTTCCCCGAGCAAAATGATGTAAATTTCCCGATGATTAGCTACAAAAAAAATTTGAAGACGTAAAATGAAAAATTGTTGCGTTATTCCACTGCAAATGACAGAAACATATGGACCTCTTTTCTTCAAGAATCAATAATTTAATTTGCAGAAATAGCAATTTTGCATTGAAGATTATTCTTCTTTATTCGCAATTCTGAGTGCAACTAAGAGCACTGAACCCTAGATCAAGCTGAGACTCACACGAAAAAAAAAATTGTGGTGCCGGATACTGAGCTTCTGTTTAAACAAATTTCTGAGCACTCGACCGAAGAAGGCTTCTACTGTATCACAGGAGAATAGTTTAATACTGAAAACGCTTCAGCTGCGCAACCTATATTTACACAGTAAAAAACAAACGTAAGACAAGAATTTAAGTTTGATCAAGGAGTGAAATGAACTAACCTGTATCTGGAAGACATGCTTGAGGATGGAGGAGATCTGCGGCTGAAGATGTCACCGTACGAGTCACGCAATGATGACGAGCGAGAGCTGACCAGAGATGAGAAGGACTCTCGGCTGCGCGATGGTAGGGGAGGTGGGGGAGGGAAGTCACGGCCTCTGATGGGACCAAGGTCTCGCAGAGGGGGAAGTCTCCTCTCGAAGTCGTCGTACGGGCTTTGGCTGATTGGACGTTCATAGCGATCACGGTCTAGCCTGTCGCGGTCGAGTCTGTCGTAGTAACGGTCATAGATGTCCTGAAAGATCAAATTTAAGAATTAGAAAAACACGTATTAATTGAAGCACACAAGGGTTTGCACAGTGATAAGAAATGGTGGAGCTGGAGAGAAAAAAAGACTGGAAAAAAGTCACAACAAAAAACAGCACCATTCAGAAATCAATGTGCAAACCAATGGACTAACTGTTGATTAATGCTTTTCAGGTTGATCAGTCTTTATGCTCCCCAGTTCAACATAACGGTCTCTCTACTTAAAAACTTGAGGCCCTGAAATTTTTCTTTGATTTTGCTCATGCCGGCCTGTTGTGGATAGAGAGAATGCGTACGAAGAAGAAGCTTATAGAGAAAATCCACTAGGTATGGCATTGACTTAAATACATAGTATTTCAAGGACAGGTCCAACTTTCAATTGTGTTTCCCACCCATGAACCAATCCGTTTTTATTTCTGCTTAATTTGGTTGAGCATAAAAAATTTTTAAAATAAAACTACAGATAATTTACGTCTGTTTTCCTTTGAAATTTGTTCTCTCTCAGCAGGGCAGTGCTAGCACATTTGTAGGGTTGCCACAGAATTTAGAGTATGAAATTCCCTGACATTTCCCGGATTTCTCGGTCACATTTTAGTAAATGTCCTGACAATTGAGGATATGTCAGATGCTTAAAAAAACATGCCTAATAATATAGTTTTCAGGCAAAATTTGTTGTTGAGAACCCCATTCTAGAACAGAAATTACAATGACTCGACAATTTTTCCATGACATTTCCAGGTTTTCTCAGACTTTTTAAGCTTCCCTTTCATTTCCCGGTGTTCCCTGACTGGCAACCCTGCACTTGGTGTGCTAAAACTAGGGTCGTAAAATAGGGTCTGTTGCTTGGCGACTCAGGATAATGAAGTCCTCCTGTTCAAAAGAGAAGTTGCAGACAAATGCAAAAATGTCAGGTTAGGGATAGAGTTGAGCCAAGATGAATTTTTCAAAAGAACTGCGAGGCCACTAGGCCGGATATCATACTTAAATTTTTTCCAGTCTCAACATAGAGACTGAAATTTGGAAAAAGCTTTGTTTCATAACTGCACCCAGGAACTTTCTGAACAAACGAGAGCTGAAGAAAAATCTTGGTATTATTGTTGGTCTTAAACTTCAAATTGTCAAGATTTTACAGGTTAAATTCCCCCCTCCTCCCCAATCGACCTGTCCAACTTCTGTTAGAGTTTGCCTAAAAAAGAGAGGGGAAAAAAATTCAACTCGGTTGTTGCCCAACTAATGGAGACTAAGAATTTCCAAAGCAGTAATATTGCTCTTCGTCGGAGAAACTTTTTGAATTCCATAGAGGTAGTGATGGTTCAGAGACAAAAATAAGGATTAAATGAAACAGGAAAAACTTAAGATTTGAAGGAGACTCATCAGGGTGTCTACTAAAACAGGCTGGTCAAAAATAAGTACTTGCACAGTACTTTTTCAGTTCATTCTCAGGAAATTCAGTACCTCCTCCAACAGAAAAATTCTGTACTTTTTCAGTACCTCCATTTGACAAAATTCTAAAAATTTCAGAAATTTGAAATCGTGACAAAAATGACAAAAAATTTAAAACAATTCTGAACCTTCTTGCGGAATTTCCACGGTTTTTCAGTACTTCCCGACAGCCCTTAAAAAATCTGTACTATTTCAGGACTTATCGGAAACTCAAGACTCAAACTTGAATCGCTGAGTTAAGTTTATATTAGTTTTGAAGTATAACCGAGGTGATGTAATGTTCGTTTTTTATTAATTTACTTAGGACCTTTCAGCATTTCGCCATCTTCAGAGTACAGTCATTAATACATAAATATATCACAGTTATTACACTTTCGTCTTAAACTTAATAACACACATCAAGGCACATTATACAAATCAAATGATTATTGATTTATGATCAATGATTATTGATTTGTATAATGTGCCTTGATGTGTGTTAATAAGTTTAGGACGAAAGTGTAATAACTGTGATATATTTATGTATTAATGACTGTACTCTGAAGATGGCGAAATGCTGAAAGGTCCTAAGTAAATTAATAAAAAACGATTATTACATCACCTTGGTTATACTTCAAAACTAATATTAAAATGGTGTTGTTCGAATCAAACTTGATTAATAAGTTAAGTTTGCTCAGAGATGAACTTACTTTGGGTCCAAGAGAAATCATGCGGTCTCTTAAGAACTGCGGAGGTGGTGGAGGTGGGTATGGGTCACGCCCGAACATTCCTCGGGGGTCGCTCAACCTGCCGCTGTAGCGGTCCATCGGTCCTCCACGGACTCCCTTGGGGCACTCCTTGGACCAGTGTCCGTCACGACCGCATCTGTAACAGCGTTCTGGGTCTCCCATGCCTGGTCGCTGGCGAACTCGACTTGTTGATACTTGGACTTTAATTTGCGAGCCATCCACTTCTAGATCGTTTAATTCTTTCAACATTTTGTCGAGATCGTGGGCATCAATATGCTGCAAATTAATGGGAAAATAAGTTAGATAATCAGCTGAAGCAGGGCTTACGCAGTCAAATTAAAAAAAAATTGAGACTTCTGAAGTTTTCAAGGACTTTAAACAGAAAATACAAGGACTTTCCAGTGCCACAAATGAATCACTAAATACAAAAAGGGCACATGTCCAGAAAACCAAATTGTTCAGGAGACACAAAAAACTGTTTATTTCGTTGTAGATATTTTTTGGAAAGTCGTCATGTTTAAAAAAACCGCCGCTCCGCTTCGCCCCGCGCCGGTTTTCTTAAACATAACGACTTTCCAAAAAATATCTACCACAAAATAAACAGTTTCTTGTGTCTCCTGAACAATTTGGTTTTCTGGACATGTGCCCTTTTTGTATTTAGTGATTCAAATTATTTTCATTTTCAATAATTGCTGCCAAAGGCAATGACATGCACAACACATCAGAGGCTAAATAAGAAAAAAGTGTTACTTTAATTGCAACTTTCAAAAACCTCCAATTAAGTTTCATCTTTCGCAAGGAAAACTAGTTAATATGTTTCCTTCAATTTGCTGTGATAGTTACAGAAAGAACAAAAAAAATTCAAGTGATATTTCAATTTAATCTGACAGTTAGTTTTCTCGTAAAAAAAAAAAGAAAACAGAACACAAGCAAAGACTCATAACACTGCAGAGGTAAAAACATATGTTTTCACTTGGACCATCAACTTGCAAAATTCAAATGATGTTGAGCCAACAGATGATGATCACTGAGATTCAAGTTCTGTTCCTTAAGTAAAATTTTGTAAGGAACATAATGCTGCAGATTTTGTTAAAAAATGTTGATTGTCATATTTCGACTTCGGAGCGGTTTCTGTCTTGCTCAGTCAATTTTCAGGACTTTCCTGCTTGATTTGCAGTAAACTTATTTGCACTAGCTACAGTATGTGGTGGTGCTAAAATCTCGATATTGACATTCAGACATTAAATCAGTTTTTCTTTGTTACTGGCAACGAAGTTTGCAAATAAAGGCTTGAAGGAAAATCTTACCAACATAAACAAACAATCTAGCAGATTTTTTCTCCTTGTGTGATTTCAATCGTTTTTAAGTACACAATTCCTCTTCATGACTTTATTTTGCAAAAACGTAAGGCTTAGATCAATTGTAATCATATGAAGGTAAGGAAAGTTTGCAAGATTGTTAATTTAATTAAGTTCGGTTTTCTTGAACTCTATCTGGGCAAACTTGATTGCTGGAAACAAACATCATTACTTAAAATGGGACTTTGAAAAAAGCTTGTCAAGAACTATGCAGTTTGCATGCCAAGGAGAGGATTTTAAAGACTTTCTATGTGCCCGTCATGATTTTTAAGGCTCTTCCACCTAAATAACCTACTCACTTAGCTGCATCTCTGATCAGAGATCTAATCTGATCTTGATTTAGCAGTCAAAGCTCCCCTCAAGCCACTAGTCTAGTCTAGAAAATGGTTGGTAGTATTATACTTACAACAAAGCCAAAGTTTCGGACAATATCACATTCTACTACTGTTCCATAAGGCTCAAACAGAGCGCGTACTTCTGGGGCTTTCGTGTTGTCAGAGAGATTACCAACAAAGATTTTTGTTGTTGGGGTGTTGGGTCCCTTGCGAGAGGTTGCAGCCTCGACCTTGATTGTTGAGCCATGGAGCATGCGGCCATTGATACCTCTGATAGCGTCCTCTCCTTCCTCTTTCTTTTCCATATGCTGCGATAGAAAAATTCATATTAAAAACTGGTAAGATTCATAGTTTCTGTGACTAGCAGGGTTTCTACTATTTTCAACTTTCTAAGTCCCTGTGTTCTTCCCTCATTTTCCCTGCAATTTTTGTAGAAAATAACTCTCTACTAAAAAAATACCCCAAACTACAGTTACTGTTGACTTAAAAAGCTAACATTGGCTCGTAGAAATCTAGTCCAACTTTACTTTCACACAAAATTGAGGCAATGGATGCAAAAAGGCCACTTCTTGGTGGCAATGTTTCAGAGTCTCCTCTAATATTTCATTCATTGTGAGTAAAGTGAATGCATCCATTTCACTAAAAATTTTACTTAATATTTCTTATGATTCTACAATTTCTTATGGAAAGAATTCTGGAAAAATCACCCATTGAATTCTATTCCAAGTGATTAATTAGCAACTGAGATTCTGAAACACCGCAATCTAGAAGTGCTCTTATCGCATCCAGTGCCTCAATTAATCTACAGATTTTTGGGCTTAACTTAGTACTATTGTTAAAATGGATACACTTTTCAAAAGCTTACTTCACAGGTCACTTCATGAAAATGATTGACCGCTTCATGGAATCAGATAAAGAGAGAGTAATTCTTTGATGTCTAAAAACACCTGACATGGAACAATTTTGAACAAGCTAATTATCTTCAGGATGAGCAAGTACTTAAAACTGTGGATAGCAAAAATCATATAATTCTGAAGGGGTAAGGTCAAATCACTCGTCTGATTTGCCCTGAAATGACCCACAAGAAAACAGGCAGCTTCCTGTTTTGAACTCTTTTCCCAAATAAGTACCTCTTTTCACTCAGCTTTTCGGAATGAAACTTTTTTCCTGTAGAGTCTCCAGTTAACCTCAATTCTTTGAGTTTTCCCTGAGTTCTTCCTGTATTAAGAACAGTGGAAACTCTTTAAAATATTGACCCAGAGACACCGAGTTCCTGGGTCTGAGCTGAAAGGGGGGGGGGGGGGGGGGGGGGCTGAAGGGTAGAAAAATAAAAAAAATTGAAATTGGGGCTTCTAGAAGAATATAAAACTTTTCAGTGAACAACTAAGTTTGAAAGTAGAAACAAGTATGTGAATAAGTAAACAGAAATGAAAACAACTTCAATCATACTTCAGGAAGTCTCCAGGTACTAATAAAATTCTCTGCCTTAATAGCTTGGGTTTGCAGTTGCTGAATTCACTTTTTCAGTAGAACACTGAACTCAGGATATTTGGAAAATTACTTGGATGACAGTGCAAACTTTAATGTAGGGCCGGATTCTGATTGGTAACCGAAGTGACAGTTTTTAAAAGCTTCAGTTCAGAGCTTTAGCTGGCACTTCTTGTGCTGTCAATAACTGAATTTTCAATAAGATGATGAAAGACTGTTATGAGCCCAGTACTAACTTCATTCAGCTGCAAAATTATTGATGAGAGAGTAAATTAAGCAAATGGTGAGAAGTTGAGTCTTACCACAAATCCGAAGTTCTTGACGACATCGCATTCTACAACTTTTCCAAACTCTTCAAACAGAGGCTTCAGGTCGGCTCCAGTTGTTTTGTCAGATAGATTTCCGACAAAAATCTTGAAGGTGCCAGCATGCGATGAAAATCCCGGCATTTTGGTTGATTAACTTTGTCCAATTTCCTGAGAATAACAAGGGAGATAAGTTAAATTTCTGATAAAAACTTTGGTAGAACAGGGGAAAGAGAAGAAAAGACAAATGTCACAACTACAAATTGCACCATTTAACAGATATTTCAAGCTAACCAATCGGCGAACTGATGATTGATGCATTCAGACTGATAAGTCTTTCATCTATTCTTTTCTTACCCCAGTTCTACGTAAAGTTATTAAAGTGATATGACTTCAAGAGAATGTACTGGTCATGTTTCTGCCGAGCGGAACTGTAGACAAGTGGGAAATGTGGGGTGTGCTCTAGAAAGCTAAATAGGCAACGATGTAAAAGTGGGCATGATTCCATTAGGAGAAATGGAAAAATGGGATTTTACATTCTTTCAAACAGAACTAAGTAAGTGCCAACTGAATGCAGCACTCATAAACCATGGGCATGTGACAAGAGCATTGTGGACACGGCTCTCGAGTTCATAATCCAAAGGGGCCACCACGGCGCTGGTTTTATTGCCTCTGACGCTTCATAATTCCCATACATTCTTATGGTCCTCGACTGACAATCAAACACCTTCTCTCCCACCTGTCTATGGTTCCGTTAGGCAGAAATACGTCCAGTTTTTAGGAAAAATGAATCTACCCCTGTCTAGGCGCAGTGATTACGATCACCAAACTCAATGAGAAAATTAACACAATGAAAACACGGGAGAGGAGGAAGGCTGAAAGCGCTTGCTGTAACAGAAGAAATGGAAATTTTCACAATTCAATCCACACAAGAAATGCACAAGTGTTACTCTTCACTTACAACAGTTAGAGGTAACCTGTCAAAATGGTCAGGATCACACAAGCGACACTTTCTATGAACACTGATCTGTGGAAAATGCATGAAGCTCCCCTAGTTTGGGGTATTTCCAAACTTGAGAAACCTCTCCACAAGCACGGGGAAAACCCATGGATTAGCAATTGGCTGTTAAGGCAGACAGAAGTTTAACATTATCAACAATAACATGTCTGAACAGATCTCTTGCTTTCAGGGTTCCCCTGGATACCCTTAGTTATTGAGTCATTGACGGAAATTTATGAGCCACTTGGAACCCTGCTTCTACAGTGAGTCAGCATGTAACCTAGAGCATGGTTTCCATGCTAAGTGAGTAAACAGGTCTCTGTGAGCCTTGTTTCCATGACATGAACATCAATGTGATTCCTATCAGAAATAACATGAGAGGCACTAACTTCCGTTTCAAATCGATGAAAGATGGAAGTAAAGACGTCCAACAGTTTTGGGGTTACACTCTGAAGTTGGAAAATTTGTTGGGATATGAGTATTACTTAGGAAGCATGAATCTTTAACTTCAAAATTCATGAGATGGGGCAAACCTTTCAACATCCCCTCAAAGGTCAGTGACCTGCTAAGGACAGCCTACAGGCGATATCCTTCGCTGACACTGCTTGAAAGTAATCAAAAGCTCTGGAGAATGATTCTGCCACTCCAACGAGCCAGGAGAGAAATGAGGATAGGAAAAGGACTGGGCCAAGTGGAATGATGCCAACGGAGATGCATGCACCCTCATGAAGTTTGTTGCACATCGTGAGGAAATAGATACCTAGAAACACAATGAAGCGGTAGAGAGGTAAAACGAGGATTTGCTTCGAGAGACTCAGAGAAACGACGAGAATTGAACTATAAACAGCAACGTGGGACAGTCGTAAGGGCAAAGTTCACTGGAAGACCACTCGGATGCCGCAAAATGGCCTGTTAGGACGCTAGGTTAGAGTTGCTTCCCCGAAGAAAAAATGACAAGAGTTTGCTGATAATGATGAAAATCAAACTTAATAATAGTCGCAAAAGTCAAGGCCGCCTTCAGACAAGGTTTAAAACACTTACCAAAAATGAAATCGATGTAATATCTAGGATCTACGAGCGACAAACAAAAGAGACGCGCAGAAACGCCGAATAAAATGTCACAATGGCGGCGATCGCGGGGGCTGAATATGGCGGCGAAAGAAATTTTATAGTTCGCACCGTTGCCAAATTTATAAGACAAAATAATTAATTAATAAAAGAAATAATAGTATTCTTAAAGTTAGCGGCAACATTGTCATCAGCTGATTTTTAATCCCATGATGCATTGGAGTACTACGGAAATTAGAACTCGGAAGCTTTAGGAGGTTATGTGTTATCTCTCTCCAATTTCTTTCTTTTTTATCCCAATTTTCTCACATAATTTTTGTGTCGAGCCCAATTTCATTGCAATATTTTAATTAAAATATTCGACCAACTACTTAGGATGCATTTTAAAAAGTTGCGCTCGCTCAAGTGTGTACAAAGTATTAATTCTTAGTTTTTTGTACTCTTAAATGTGCTGTTCGGTTTGTTCCTAAGTTAAAATGGACAGTGTTCATGTTTCAAATCATGAGGAGATAGGTAAAAATGTGATTTCAATAGGGATAACACCTGGAAAACTTTCTCAGGTGCCAGAAAATTTCCCTAACAATATCCACCCTAATCCCACTTTGGCAGAGGACCTAAGAAATTTGACTGTTCAGGATGATTCGGTCAAAAGTAAGAAGCACACATCGCAGGCGCATGCAAGTCATAACGGTGTAGCTCATGCAATTAATTGTGTACCTGATGAAAAACACAGGAGTAGTTCAAGCCATCCAATGGATGATATTAATGTAGAAAAATCTAGTCAATACCAATCTTGTTCAGAAGATGCAGAAGACACCATGCATGCATCTGTTTGTAATTGTGAAGAAAATCACAATAACGTAGAATCAGAAAACTGTGTGGAAGTTCTTAGGGGCATTTCAGATGGCTGCCCAGTTGAAGTGAAAGAAGTATCGGATGACTCTTCAGACATTAGATATGTTCTCTATGAGTCGGAGCTGCAAATGCCGGACATCATGCGATTAATCCAAAAAGACCTGTCCGAACCCTATTCTATCTACACCTATAGATATTTTATTCATAATTGGCCCAACCTCTGCTTTCTGGTGAGTACTCATGAAATGCATTCCTATTATTTAGGAGTATACAACTCTTGCATTTTTGAAAAGTAGAGAGTGCTTTCAGGTAGTCGTAGCTTGGCTCTTCAAACAAGAATGCTTGAAAGTAATACCAGAGATGGTATTTTTAATTTATTATTAAATAGTAAAGTGTTTCGGAGGTATGAAATTCTGAGCTGGTGTAAGCAATTTTCTAATAACTCAGTCTTTTAGTATTGCTCCTTCCAGCTCAACAATGACTCAATTTTCAGTAAGTACATTAAGTGGGGAAGAAGATTATTTGAGTGGCATGGTAATAATATCATATCGATGGTGTAAGTCGGCAATCACATAACTCGTTTGCGGTGTCTGAAAATCTCCGCCTCAATGTTATTTTTTTAAAGGATAACAAATTGACATTATTTCTTGAAGTTTTTGCAGAATTTTTTTCGCATAGAGAAGAGAAATCATGACAGTTTTAAAGAATTGCCATTGAGTAGTTTTCCGTTTAAAAAATAAAGTATGGCAGGAAGTCTGCGATGTCGCAAACCGAGTTATGTGATTGCCTACTTTTTCGCCTCAAGTTCCCCTGTATTTGTTCTAACTTATGTTTATGTAAACTATAAGTATGGACAAAACTTATTTTATATGATGAGCAGTGCTTATTTTGAGTTTGCATGAAATCTTAAAAGATTCATTTCCTGTGAATTTTGGTTTGGTAACTTTGTGTTCAGGGCAGGGTATCCACTATTCCGGAATTTTCAGAAAGTCCGAAAATAAAGCTGATTTTTTAAGGGTGGTCCGGAAGTACTGAAAAAGTGTAGAAATTCCTAAAGAAGGACCGGAATTTCGTCGCAATTCGAGCGAGAAATTCAAATTTTTGAAATTTTTCGAATTTCATCAAATGGAGATACTTACTGAAAAAGCCCTAAATTTTTCAGTCTAGGAGGTAAGCCCTGAATTTTTTGGAAATGTACTGAAAAAGGACCGTAAAAGAGCTGATTTTTGGCTTGCCTGTTTTAATAGACACTGTGTAGGGAGTATCATACCAGGAATGTGATTCAAAATTCTTTATTTCATACCCTCAATTTTTCATTGTTTTTTTGCAGGCAATGCACAAAACAGAATGTGTCGGAGCAATAGTTTGTAAATTAGACATGCATCGGAAAGTGGTTAAAAGAGGCTATATTGCTATGTTAGCTGTTGATGAAAAATATAGAAAAAGAAAAATAGGTAAGTACAGCTGATTTTACAGAATCTTTTCTTCCATTGCTCTAATGAGTCTGGATTACTTACATTATTTGGAACTTTTTCACCATTTTAGTCTCAAACTTGGACCAAGGAATGGAACAGAAAAAAAGAAAACTTGGAATTTCATTGGTGATGTAGAAACCTAGAAAGTAGAATATCCTTCCATTGTGCATACAATTTAGATTCAGAACTTATTGAATTTTTGGTTAGTCTCCCTAATTACAGAATGGAACACTGGACAAGGTCTGAACTAAACAACTGCTGATATTTTCTTTTTGAAAAATGAGAGAAGAAAATTCACCGAAAATTTGTGTAAAAATTCCTTGTTAGGTTTCCTTTAAAAAAAAAAAAAAAAAAAAAAAAAATAATTAGCGGATTTTTGCATCCCACTCCAGGACACGTATTTCACCTCTTTAGCTATTGATTTACTGATTTTCCCTCGGAGAATGAATGCCGATAAAGATACAGAAACCTGGCAGTATTTTAGTGTTATTATTGCTTGAAATATTCTTCAGTTTGTAATGATTTGCAGGAGACAAATATATTGATTTGCTCAACTTGTCCTGTTTTCAGGTTCCAATTTGGTATTGAAAGCTATCAAAGCAATGGTTGCCGATATGGCGGATGAGGTAAAGTCCCTGTTTCTTTACAATAACTACAGTACTTGTGACTCAGAGTAGCACAGAAACTAGAAGATATCTGCATGGACCTCTCTTACTGAGGAGTAATCAAGCCGTTAGAAAATTGATCGAAGCAGCCATTATAATCGTCTACTCCATTTGAAAGGCTTCAATAACATCTGCCATGTTATCAAAAAAGCACAGCATGTTTTGAAAACCGTCATCTCCTGCACAAAGAAACGGATCTCTATTAAGCTGTTTCAGTATTGCTACAAAAAATTTGGTTTTTTATAGAATGTTCGTAAGAAATACTGGAACAGCGCAATTGAGATACATTCCTTTGTTAAGGAACGGTTGAAACGAAGCTTTAAAAAAATGTACTTTTTAGTGTTGAAAATGTCAGAAATTGATGTTGATCTTTTGAAAATTTTTCTTGGAGCAGCCTGTTCTTAAAATATGAGTCATTCAAGAATACTTCTCAAGATTTTTGTCTTTTACACTGCTTGTAAATCTACTTCGCTGGTGTTCTAGTAAATCAAACTTAATGCTCTTCAGCCGATCAGCAAGCTGGGAGGGTGGCTTTGTACTTTTGTTTACTTTTAGGAAGGGTGGATTTATGCACTATGTTGTTCTCATCAGTTTTTTTTTGTGCTCTTCCAGGTTGTTCTAGAAACGGAAATAACCAATCAATCTGCCTTAAGGTTGTATGAAAATCTTGGATTTGTCCGGGACAAGCGGTTATTTCGATATTATTTAAATGGTGTAGACGCCCTTCGATTGAAACTCTGGCTCAGATGAATGTTGCTTACTTACCTGCTTTCTCTATTTATTTTTTTCCCTCTTCATCTGTTTTTTTTTTCTTTTTTGTGTAGGAAATCCTCTTTTTTTGCTAACACCCCCTAAAAACTATTTTTTTTTACCAAAATTTTATTTAATTTTATTTTTACCTCCCTGAGGGGAGAACGAACTGTACATTATTGTAATCTATTTTTCAATTACAATCTTAGGTTGTTTTTAATCCTCTGAAAATTATTAACTTGATTTCCTTGACGTTGGAATTAAATGAGAACTCCTCTCTTGTATTTCTAGCAAGAGAGGAAAAATTCTGTTGTAAAAACTCTAAGTCATTTTACCTTAATTTAATTATAAGTATTGATTTCAAGAAGAGAGGGTGTGGAAATAAATGTTCGTTGTGTCACCCTGGATTTTGGCCATTTTTATTTCTTAATAACAATAAGTAGTTGTCGGTGCTCTCTGGGCTAATTTCGTCAGGACATCAACACTGACTTTACTTTTGGCAAATTATTGAACTTGAGCAATAATGAGTAAACTCACTCTCTGATCAACTTGAAATAAAATCGAAGGAGGATATAAGAATAAGGTTGCTCAAGTAAAATGAAAAATATGTAAAATTGGTAAATTCAGTAAAATATTTCATGAAATATTGCGAAGCTATGAAAAATATGAAACACAGTTTCAGGGGCTAGGTTTGCAAGGCACAGTACAAAACACCATAAGCTAAAAATGAGTTGCCTTTCATTTAATTATTTTGCATTTAATTTCAAAAATTATTTTTCGATGCCTTCCATATTTTTCTGAAATTTATAATGTAATTCACGTGAAATTTAACTTTCCCGAAAAATTGCAACACTGTAACACAGGATCGTTAGAGGGTGATGTGGTTATTCAACAAAGTTAAGGAAGTAATTGGAATTAGACGATTCTGAGATCAACAAGTCCAAAACTTGAGAAATGATCTATTTGCAAACAAATTTTAACACGGAAAACGCATGTTGTGTGTAAGGATTAGAAAAAAACTATTTTGACGTTCTTCGAAGCGAAAATCACCTTTTTGGGCCACTCAAGGCAAGAATCTAACGAGTTCAAGATTTTATGCAAATTAAGAAAGATTGTCAGTATTGAAGATGACAATGTCTACACACTGTGGGGAGCAGTAAATGGAAAAATGAATTAGAATCAGCCCACGGCAATTCTCATTGCTTAATTTCCTCTACTGATCTATTTATTAAAGCAGAAAACTAAATTACTAATACTTCCTGTGAATTTGCCTTCGATCATGAGGTGAATACGCACAAAATTTCAAGTCCCAGTATTGCTGAGTTTCCATATTAAAACATAGACACATGATAAAATTAGGCAAAGGCTGGTGTTTTTGGACTGATTTTGGTTAGAGGTGTCATCAGCTAAGTTGACAGTTGTTTACTTTCAGTTTGCAAGCGCCAACGACGAATTTGGGCCTCTGAACAAAGCGGCGTTCGCTACTACACACGCTTCTACACGCTTCCACACTGAAAACATCAGTCTCATGATCGTATCGTGAAAAAAATACTTATCAGTTATGATTTGCGACTTTTTTGTGGTTGTGATTTCTGTGTGGCTAAAAATTAAAGTATTACAAGGTTTGAAAACTTTTCTAATCTTGTGTTCTTGCTTCTAAGAGTCAGAAGTTTTCATGTGGATAGTAGTGACTCAAAAACGCCTGCAAACCAAAAGTAAACAACCGTCAACTTAGCTGACGACACCTCTACACTTCTTTGTTGAGTAAGAATTTGGTCTTTCTATTGTAAGTAAAATACTGAAAGATGTGTTAGATGATATCGATCTGATTCATTTATGCTGATCAAAAATCTAAATAAAGCGAAACAAATTGTAAATGGATGGTTTTATTATTGAGAAGAGAGGTCAAATTTTTCTACAATCAAAGAATGTTTTAATTCAATTATAAAAACGGTAAAAAAAACTTAGGAAACAGAACAAAGACTACATAAGGAAAAAATAAATAGGTATAAGAGTCTACATGTATTTGTCTAGCCAGTGAAAAAAGTTTGAACGTCATGAGAGACGAAATTTTGAGAAAATAGAAACATTGCATTCTCTTGATGGCTCTCAGAATTGATAAATATTCACATTCTTATTGTCAACAAAAAACTTATTGACTTATGAATAATATAATCTCATTGCAAAAATTAAGTGACAACCACTAAAAAATGAAACTTCTTGGGTCTTGAGTCAGCGCTGCATGAATTAAAGTTTATCTTTGAGAAATTAATAAACCTCCTAGCATCTGTCCACAACTAAATCGATAGCATTCTAGATACTTCATTTGATAAATTCAAATTGCGATGGAATATTACATTTTCCTAGCTAGATGAGCAACCACCAAGATCCAACAGTAACACTCAAGTTACAATGAAGGGCAAAATTTTGAAACAAAAAACGCATGAGAAAATGAAAAACATCTGATTAAGAGTTCCTGAAAAGAGTTTTGAATTTTTTTGAAACATACCGGAGTCCAAAACTTCAGGACCGGGACGATAGTGCAGAATTAACAGTTGCTGGAAATATCTAGAATGATACCATGCCAAAAAGTCACTTGATTGTTAAGGAGGCTTATCAGACAGCTACCGAAGACCTCTTGGAGTCAAAATTTGACAAAAATCAAAGGCAAGATTTAAGGAAGGAGTCATCACAAAACATCTCAAAAATCAACCCAAGAAGGATAGAATTAAAGCATGAGGTATGCACCATGATATCTAGGACATTGCAAAATGATTTAGTTACCAACATTCATTGGCCGCAACTGTTTGAGTAATTTGCTTGAAGATGCTTTTAAATACTATCAATGACAAAACTGAAGATTCCATGTTGCAGTCATTATGCGATATCCTTAATAAACTAAACACACGGTTGGCACAAGTCATTTAAGCTTCTTGCAAATGAGTAATGACTAAGACAGAAGCTAATACCGCTGGGCTTGTGTTTCCCTCGGGCTATCATTAATCTGTTACAGGGATCGAAGGAAAAAAAGAATTTGATACAATACATCAACTACTGAGAAGAAAATAAAAAGAAATTAAACCAATGATGAACGTACAAAATGTGGATGGTAGAAGATAATGAACCAGGTCAGCTGGACTCGGAAACCGTGAATACTAGGGAACAAAAACATTCAGAGAGTACATGAGGTATAAATATTGAGTAAAAAAAAGAGGTCCAGGAGGGAACATCCTAACTATGTTTCAGTGCTAACAGTCTCTTCTTCGAAATTCTCTTAGATAAATTCCATGAGTACACTGGAGAGGAAAATGGTGAACATGAATATGTCACCAGAGGTTACATCAGTGCTGAGTGAGTCTTTTAACTCTGAGCCTTGGTGAAGGTTAAGTACAGCTAAGATACACAAAAAATGGGAGGATCACTTCACGAATAATTAACGACAACTTTAGACTGACGATATCACAACTAGGTAGGGGAAGACACAGAGCAATTGGGAGACATATTTTCTTTAATTCATTCCGGCAAATGAATCTCTTCTTCATTAATCAGGAGAGATTTGTCAGTCAAAAGAAGTTGGTAATCATTAGCAAAATGACTTTCCAGTGTTAATAGTGCAAGAACATTTTGTCATAAAAATGAGAGAAGCAGTTGAAAACTAGCAAATAAAATCATTGAGGGCGATTCAGAAAGGAACCTAAGTTAAGCTTAAAATAGTTTAAAAATATTGTAGCCAGCCCCACAAGAAATGAGAGATTTTCTGATACGATGTACGGCGACTGCCTAATGAGTTTTCGTGAGGGCTGAAGCATGGCTGAAACATCTCAGCGTCATTGCGGCGAAGACTTACGTAATACTGTAAAACAAACGTGGTGAAAACAAAACTAAATGAGTTTGCAAGATTCCAGCAAGAAGATGACATTAAAATTATTATACAGTTGGATCAGGAAACATGAGTAAGTTGACATACCGTTTTCTCTTTGGAAATAATGTTCTTCTTTACGTTGAACGTCAAAATACCATGTAATGGGGAGTATTTTAAATTTTGATGAGAGTGGATTCTCCTTGTAAAGGGGGAAAAACTCAACGCCTCAACATCAAGTGTCTGATTTGCATTTGAAGCTTCTGCTTGGACGATAAAAAAAGTTTTAGGCGCTACAGAACTTAAAGCTATATAATTTCAACGGCCATCAAGAATAATATACACAAACCAATTAGACATATTAAGGTAAAACCATACTAGAGTAATTAAGCTAAGGTACTTAAATGCATCTGGACATACACTTGAAAATGTCTCTAGCTGCAATAATTCAAATATTTCTGTACACAGGCATTTAGTTTCAAAGGCTTTGCTTGCAAACCAGAGCAATTTCAAAATTGGATAACTTTGGTCGCAAAAGATTGGCTGGGTGAAATTTAAATCTAAATTGAGAGGAACTTCCAAAAGTGAAAAATTCATACGACATGAAAATTAATGGGAACGCCTGTTAGATGATGAATCAAAAGCTGAGTTTGTCAATAGATAGGGGATTTACTATGCATAGTTCAGGATTGACGAGGCTCAGTCCAAACACTAATGCACAAGTTTTTAAGCGCCGGAAGGAGGAATGTTAAGTGGTTTCCGAACTGTAGATAAACTCTGCAATCAACAGTGCTTTGAAAGCAAATGGATGGGGAGATGAGTGTAAAAGCGAAAGTTTTTATGGAAAATCATTGCTTGATGAAAATGATATGAAACTGGATGCCTTGCTTTTCTGGCGAGGAGATTTTTATAGCGCCTGAAATGGGTGGATAGAATTTAAATAAAAAAAGGTTGGATTGTAATGAAATGAATTTCCCATTCCTTTACAAGGATGTGAACCGAAGTAATTGGAGTCAGATATAGATATGAAACCTCTGTAAAAAACTTCACAAGAGAAACATTGAAGAATATTTCAGAGCTGAATTTTCTACGTAGAAAGGAGACTATTCAGAATTCTGAAAGGAACTTAGTCATACTTGATAAAGATGAATATTTCAGTGCTTGATTTATGAGAAAGAGGCTGCAGTCAAGTATTCTTTGAAATAATAACTCTTGAATATTCATGAATTGGTGCATTAGTGCTCAAATAACCCCCCCCCCCCCCCTTTGCAGAAAAAATGGTCCAATTAGAATGGAATAGCTTACTGAAGAGGCAATACCAAGGTGAAACCACACAGAGAACACAGCCAAAATAAAATTGTCGATGCATCCACTAAACATGTTAATCTAAGGCCGATACCACTCTTTACTGAGGCACACGAGCAGTATTAGTTACACGTGGAACTTTTGTAAAACTTCCACAGGTTTGACTTCCCATGATTCTCAATTGATCATCATGCTTGTCGATAATTAGTGACTAAGTTTGATGTTCACATGGTGTCTAGTTTGATTTTATTTGTTCGCTGATGGTGTCTATTCATTAGTACTTCATGGCATTCAATCTGCACAACTTCAACTGACGGAATTTCAATTTATTTCTCTTGACGAAATTCTTGCATTTGAATTGGTAAATACTTTAGAAGATTGCATGTAATAAATTATGTGTAGAATTCTGAAGCTTGATTAATAGCCTAATTTTGAAAAAAACGACAGAATATAGGTAGGTATACATGTGAAAAAAAAGTGCGCTTGTAGTGGCTGAGATACGAAGTCTTCTTTAAGTTAGAAAATGTATTTTTCCTCTCCACTAGACACCCTGTTTTCATCACCTTGATACCCAGTCAGATAATCGGTGGTCATACACCACTCAAATGAACGTAGATTAGAACTCGCAAGTACCTGTAAACTGGTGTCTTTTAATATGGGGCACCACCGCCGTAGCCGCTGCGTGAGTAAGAACTTGATCGGCCAAAACCACCGTCGCCTCCATAACTGTTTCCGCCGTAGGAGTCACGCCCGGAGCTGTAATCATTGTTCAATCGTCGTATTTTCAATTTACGATAACGCAGAAAAGTTTCACTAGGATAATGAGCCAAACTAGGTGAAAACCATTGCGGTGAAACACGGAGTGCAAAATCAACGATGCATTTTTTTTGCAAAAAGACGAAGAATGAACAAGTCTGTTCATGAAAAAATGGCGAGTTATACTTCGAAGTAATTAGACGTGGCAGAAATTTACTAACAGAAATGAACGCAATAACGAAGAAAACTTGATTTAAATTAATCGCAGAACGCAGATATATCAACGCAGCGACGTAAAATTTATCGACGTACGACGTTTGTATAAATTCGAAGTTTGAATAGTAATGAAGTTGTATAATGTTGTAATCCTTAATTATCATCATCCGTGCTTCACAGTAAAATGGTTTTAAGTGTTATCATGCAAAGAATCAAGGTTTTCATTAGGAATTATGAGTGAAGAAGATAAAACCATTCCTGAGATAATATTAATCAATTGAAGGCTGAAACGAAGATATTATAGAGAGAAGATTCTGAATTATACAAGTTTCTCAATAACAGATCCATACATCGGTGCCAAAAATTTCAGATTAAGGGGATGCATTTAAAGAGAACAGAATAAAACATTATTATGTTGTCATTTTAGAATTTTTTGAGGGAGTGGGTAGTCGAATAAAAACTTATCAATTAATGATTGGTCGGTGGAAATTTGAGGGCTCATATGATTACAGTGGTCGACAGAAGGAGTAAAAGATATTCTTTCAGCGTCGTTGAATTTCCATGTGCACAAACTGGATGCTTTCATGCTCCCAAAGCTCTTGCACTGAAAAGGGTAGCAGAGAGCTTTAATCCAGATCTAATGTGTTCCGAAAGTTTAACATTCATCAATTTGAATTTTGAAAGAATGATACCTCTGCAAAGCAGTCTTTCATTGTTCTGTGTTTGATTTCCCAAGACTGCTGCATTCATGAAGTTTGGCAGAAACAAAGGATGATTTCTACTATTTAAAGAAATGGTCTTGGATATTTTCTGCTGAAGAATCTTTACCAGCATTAGTTAAAATAATTGCATTCTCTGAAAAGTTTCCATACTTGCTCGATCTGGGAATGATGAAGTTTATAATGTTCTACTTCATTCGGAGTAAATCGTTGATACTTCTACAGAGAGCAACTTGGTAGGAGCACAGCAAAATTTTGTGCAGCTGTGCCATCTGCAACTGTTATAAGTATTCCATTCTTAATCACTCGTTCACTAAAGCCTGGTAAGAATAGACTCAGTTCAAGAATTTTGTTGAGAGGTTCAGTCCATGATCAGCGCGTGTGCCACTAGTGGTTAAGTACTAGGAGCCTTCTGCACATGCATATAACTTTGACGGCTGAAAACTGTTTTACACTTGTAGACCCTACTGCATCCAAGTCTAATTTAAAGGGCATAAAATCTCCATGTTGTTTTGCAATCCGGAGCAGATTTTAATTGGCTCAAGGAATTCTTGGAATGAGTCTTCTATAAGAAATAGATCAATCGTAAATCTGTGGGACCAGGCATTTCACTGAGGCGGAAGAGTTTGGCTTGCCGGAGATTTTCAAAATGTTTCAAAGATTATGGAGAGGTGAGATGCATTGATGGTTCACTGCCGAATAGAAGCGAGCATTGCACTACAAACAGGTACTCCAGTCTGAAAGTTGTTTGGAGGCTTTTCTGGACACTTATGTTTGAATTAAATGGTCTGGATGAGGATGATTTTTCCTTTAAAATATTTTTAAGTTTTACAATATAACTATAACTTCTGAATAAAAGGTGGATTAGGTCATCTAGCCGGGGAAGCAGTACTGCGGAGCAAGGAGATTCAAACGAGCTCTTGTGGGTTGGCATCTACTCCCAAGTCAGCGTAAGCTTCGATAAGATTTTGTTTATTGTGCCTCCAGTGAACCAGTTTATCTACCGTAATAACCGTTTTTGCACTTCACTAGTGTTGCTATTGAACCGCTTGGCCAAGTCATGTTTTTTGTGCCATTTTGTTGAAAACAAAAATCATTCTAGTGACTGTAGGGAGGTGAAATCTACGTGTTCTGTTTACGACAAAAATCCTGGAGGCGACTGGTTTATTTCATTTGGTTATGTCCTAAAACTAATGGCTAATTCCAAAATAAATGAAATACAGTGCAATGTTCCAACTGAAAATAAATGTCTTGAGGGTCCTCTTGTAAAAATTAAGCTTACGGATAACAGACTTAGTTCTAGAACTCAAGTGCAGTTTCTTAAACTTGATACGGAGATTCTGAATTGAGATAGAACACATCATGATGTTATGGGAACCTTAATTTTTCTGTGCTATCGATGCTAAAAAAAAGTTATCTTGTCTAAAGATGGATGATGCAAGGCAACTGGGGCATTTTCCGTACGTAGGTGCAAAGACTGACTCACTAAAAATTGAGAGAATTCTCTTAGTATTCTTCAGAGAGGTTCGACCGGGTATGTGCAGAAATGAATCGTTCCGAGGTTGGGTTTTCTTTTCTGGAGAGATATCGTTAAAATTAACAATTAATTTCAAAAACTAAGGTAGCTTTTCAAAAATTTTCTTGATCAAGGATTTTAGCCAAGTGTAGTGCATTTTAATTCCCTTTCTCTACTAGAACTAACAGCAGATAATATGAAGTCTGTTCACTTTTGACTGTCGTTTGCAGTAAGCCATTTAGTACTTCATCAAAGCTGGGTGGTATGGTGCTCATTCTTCAATCCACAATTGGACCGCCACAGCTTGGTACAACAAACGTAACCTCACCGAAGCAAGCTCTAAACAACTATGCTGTTTGACCTACTTCATCAAAAAGACATGACAGATAGTTAGATTTCTTCAGTGGACTGATTAAATCATTTTGCGGAATAAATTATCTTGAACTTAAAATTCTATCAATATGTGTACATCATCCGTAAGCACTAATTAAAGAAACAAAACAGCAGTGTGCTACAGGTTCAAAGTACGAGGTTTAAAAAAGTAATGGATTTGTCTCTCCTTTTTTCTCATTGCAAGCACGATAAAAATATAAAAATTTCCATTTTTCAGTTGTGCAAATGATTCTTTACCTACTTAATTTACCCGCATATTGTATGCACCTTTTTTTCAAAATTTCGGCTCTCAAATCGAGATAAGATGCCCCCGTTCTTTTCTTTTTTTTTCAAAATTGGGGTCTTGCTTGCTTACTTCTTCATAAGTACCTTTTTTCTGCCTCTTAAAAGTTCAAGAGGGGTCAAGTCCCTGAATCTGCACTGTACACTGTGTTCGGAGTTGTAATGACAACAAATTCAAGAAAACTTAAGATCAGAAGAAATGGAGGGACCTGACAGAGCATTGACTTAAGACAATATAAAATGGATGAGATATGGGTCAGACGGGACGAGTCTAAAGCAATAAAAATATGAAACCTGGAGGAAACAGATCTGAATCCTAAGGAACAACAATTCCTTAGTATGAAGAATGTTGTGAAGAAAGGTAGGGCAGGACATCAAAAAAAAAATATTACATTTAGCTTGATAAATTCACTAAGACATTGAATCAAGTGGAATGTGCGTCCGGCTCGGTTTAGTGCAGGCGGAGCAAGACAAGTCTCTCGGAGCCCCATGATGGGCGGGCGGGGAAGGGAAGAGAGCGTGTGTCTCAAGCACTCAAAGAGACTGCAGAGAGGCAATGGTAAATTCATTCGCGCGCTCAGTTTTTCACGAATATCTCGTTTACAGTCCATTTTCAGACAAAATTCATAGGAAGCAAAGTTTTGTTTTAGAACATATTATTTTACAACCGGATAGCAATGTTTCATTTTTCTGAACTAATTATTAATCAAGAAAAAAAGCCTCACAATCCAACAAAAATTCACTGGAGCCGCTACTACGCAATTAGGACACACAAACTCATCGATGCGGGTCGGTGCTACCACTAATCGGCATGCGAATTTTTAAAAGTTGTCTCGCCTTCCGTAACACAGGATGCACGTTCTTCGGGATTTAATGTCTTTGTAAATTCATCAAGAATTTTCGAACAGATCAGCATTGTAAGCGCAATGGGTGACCATCCATAGGAAATGGAGCTGAGTCCGCAAAGAAGAAATCTGCAGTATAGCAGTCATTGTCAAGTTAGGTCTTGACATTTAATTTAGAGATTTTGACGGGGTATTCTCTGTGGTGTTCTAAAGAATGAACTGCAAGCAGTTTAGTATATACATCAAAGTTGCAATTTGATCCAACGATTGCGTACTCTGAATGTGCCAAACTAGAGAACTTTGCAGAAATACGTCTTTTGATCTGCCAACTTCAAACTGCCTGAAAGGAATTTTGGTACGACATTTTTAAAGGATTTCCATCCACAAATTCAATTTTGAGTGTTCCAGAAGAGAAGCCTTGGTTTCCCATGGATGGTCACATGGGTCAATCAAGTAAAAAATTACTCGTATCATTTTGAAACAGTGGGTGAGCAAGAAAGTTCACTTCTCCACTGAACAAGTCCATGAATCCTCAATGCTAACCTAACCCATTACTAAGCTACACTGAATACTTAACTAATACATTACAAAAGCTAATTGAATGTAGGGTATCACAAACAAATAAGTTGAGTGACATTTAGGGAAAAATTGAGATATAAGACTTGGATAGAACTCATTTTAGAGAGGGTGCAGAAATTTCAAAGCCTTTTCTCAAACTTGATTGGCCTTCTGACCTTGGATGATTAAAATTCATGACTAATCCTTCTGAGAGAACAAGAGAAAAAGAAAAAAGAAAAGAAAAGAAAAAAAAATTCCTCCAATAACGTGAGCTGTAACCACTAGAACTGTAAAAGCAGTAAGTTCAAAAATACTAAGAAAGTGCTCCCTTATTTTGTCACATTTTTACAGAGGCTCCCTCATGTTTCATGATCATGGGGGTTCCTTTATATTGATTGCATAGCCTAGAAGTTTCTGCACCCCTGCAACTTAAAGTATATTTTGCGAATATACTGAATACAAGAACTTTTAATCTACTTCAATATATCTAGAAGTTTTGATTGCTGGCAAAATCTAATGTATAGAACTGAGCGTTTCCTTGGAAATTTTGAAACCATCTTATGCAACACGTGTATGGGCAAGAAAAGGGGGAATCATATCAACAACTCCTACACAATTTTACCACTTCCGACACGATTATCTTGAAATAACCGAGAGGTCACTTTACTTTCACATTTATGATACCCTCCATTTGAAACCTTCACCACACTGCACTTTTAAACCATTTGATTGTTCATTCACTACTTAATACTGCATGTCAAGTTGTTTCAAATTTTATCTATAAGAAACTGGTAAAAGCTAAGAAACGGAATACTTAGTAAGATTCTCAGAGGGAAGAAATGAAAAGTTAATTTTTAAGAGTATCAATATCATGGTGGTCATTTTGAGATGCATAGAAAACGGGAACAATAGTTTTCTTTACAAGTTGACCTCATAGTTCTCAATTTTTAATTTGGACAGTCATGGAAACTAGAAGGGTACAGGATAATTTCGATCTTTCTCTGAAATTTTAGGATAAAAACTGTTTATTTTGGCACTTATGGGTAGAATCTTGTTGGTTTATACTTGAGACCAAAGTTTTAGCCATTGGCATTCGTATTTAGCGACACTAGAATTGATCAGGTTGTTTAGGGTTAGCTGAGGTAACATTTTAGATAATCAAACTACATGATTAATTATGGCTGAAAAGACCGAACCAAGGATTTTTGAAGGTTTACTGGGCACCACCGATAGTTTATTTAGAAACTTGGAAATGCCATCCAAATTTCTCAAAGAGTGTTCAATTAAGAAATAGCTTGAAGTATGAAACTTAATAATTTTTTAAACTTTAAAACTTCTGCTAACACCTGCTACCCAATGAATTCCATCAGTTAATGACAAGTTGTTACGCAAATTTAAATAGAAGCTGCTTTCAGCCAGGGATGCAGAAAGTTTTAAGCCTACCTTTTGTGAAATACTTAATTTTCCGGAATAAGATAATGTAAAGCTGACGACACATTTTTTTCATGTCTTTCATGATTCATAAGTTGTTCAATCATGCTGTTTCACTTTCTAAAAAGGTGTTAAGGGTACTCATTTTTTGTGCGACTCCAAGATCGCAGGATCTAGAAATTTCTGCAACCCTGCTTTAGGCAGTAAATTTTTTGACGTTCTAAGGTCCTTCACAAATTAGTCTGGTATTAGCAGTGTAACATATGAGCTCAGGACAACGTCTCCTAATTTTTGGTATTAAAACACAGAAAATGTTCATCATTTTCAGGTGCGGTCAGAAAATTCATGCAAGAGTCTCGATGAGATTCAAGGTTGTTCAAGTGACAAAATCAAACGGCTGATAATACCTTCCGCGGCCGACGGGTGAGCGAGATCGGAACCTGGACGAATCTTTGCCGCCTCGGTATCCACCGCCACCTCCTCCATAACTCCTTCCTCCTGAACCATAGGAATCTCTTGAGTCTCTTCCTCCTCGGAAGCTGGAAGAGCCTCTTCTGTCTTCGTAGTCATCTCCGTAGCGACCGCCACCTCGGCCACCACCTCTGCTTCCGAAGCTGTCGCGGCCTCCACGGAAGCCACCACCTCGAGAACCTCGGAAGCCTCCACCTCCGCGGCTGTCTCTGAAGTCTCCTCTACCGCGTGGTCCACCTCGGCCACCACCACGTCCCCTACCTCGGCCTCGGGAGATTTCGACTCGGAGCTTGGAGCCCATTAGATCGTAGTCGTTCATACTGTCACAAGCAGCCTCAGCATCGGTGCGTTCTGCGAATTCAACAAAGGCAAAACCGGGTGGGTTGAAAGCGACCCAAACGCTGTTGAGTTTCCCGAATTTTTCAAATTCAGCTTGGAGATCGTCTTTCTTGACGACATCACTCAGTCCACCGACATACACTCTTGTTCCTCTTGGGCCACGACTCTGTAAAAAATAGTAATCACAAAGAGGTCAGTTGAGGGCATTGCAAAGAAGGGTGATATGGACAAAGCTGACATATATTTGCAACCTCTCTCTTTCCATGATGAAAGAGATCTTGGTATTGAACTTCATCTAAGTTATGTTGGAGTTTTTTAGCCAACGTGCGTTAAATTGAGCATAAAGCTAATATCACACTACACAGGAAAAAAGCTCACACACAAGCGCAATATTCCCTCAAAGAGATACGCTGTTTGGTGCAACACTAGTGACAACAAATGCATATGCGAGGCATGCATATGCAGAGTTGTTTGGATAATCATTCACTAGATGACGTAAGTTTACTTGCAGCCAGCAACCGCTCGCTCAAGTCTCAGGCTTGTTTTAACGACCTCTCCGAGCTTGGTAGCAGAAAATTCAGGAGGCTGCGCTGCACTGAGGATTGGCCCAACAAGGCCGCAACGCATCTGCAGTTGCCTTCCTGAATGGTAGTCACTAGTGTTGCACCAAACAGCGTATCTCTTTGAGGGAAAATTGTGTTTGTGTGTGAGTTTTTTTCTCTGTAGTGAAATATCAGCTTTATGCTGAATTTAACTCATGTTGGCTAAAAAACTCCAACATACCGTCTTGCGACCCGTGCGTCCACTGCAATCAGTTTGTGTTACATCTAAGTTCGTGCACTGGTTACCCTCTGTTAGAGAGTGTTTTATCAACATTTTAGCAAAAATGCTGTAAGAAAAGGTGTTGAGTAATACTGAGTGAAATGTTAGACTAACATGATATGAAACCTCGTACTAAGTAAGTAAACGTAAATAAAATTTTGCATGTTTCAATTAAAATGGTTTGATATTTTTTTTTTCTTTCTTTTTTTTTTGCAAGATTGGATGGCTGGGGCTCAGGAACAAAATAAGAAAAACCTCTTGCAAAAATGCAGAGCAATTGGCATGTTCAATCATGGATATCTCAGGCTCCTATCGCACTACATCATCTTTCTTCAGGGCTTCCGTCCAATAAAAAAAGTACCTTATAAAAACCAATTGAAGTTTCATTAAAATATACAGAGAGCCAGTAAATCCACACTGGAGTCTAAGATTCTTGCATTTTTTTTCGCTCTCTCTCTTCATGACAGGATGAGGTAAATTAATAAGTAAAAAAGAAATTATAATAAAGAAAAAATGCCTACCTCATAATCGTCCCTGTCATCATCACCACCACCGTAGGGTGCCATTATGAGGAGATTCAGGGGTTAAAAATCTAAAAAGAAACAAATCAAAAACTATTAATTCAACTGGAAAGTACTTGAGACAAGTTTGATGTTTGCAGGATACCTGCTGAAAAAAAAAATTAACAGAACGGTGGCACATTGTAAGTGAACACAAGAAATTTTGAGAAATCTCCTGTAAGAACTGACACCCACAATACTTAAGGGAATGAGGGGGAAGAGAATTCAGTCAAGGAGGTGCAAGGGAGTTGATAAACTGGGTTTACTTGTGTGCTCCAGTACCGCTTTCTATCCTTGGCTGCTTTCTACCTGCAGACTAATGGTGAAACCCTTGTAGAATGATTTCCACGCATCTAAAGGGGCCGAGTTGAGGTGAGTGAGACAAGCGTATGCTCTTCCGCTACTGACCAGTCATAATCGACTAGACATTCAATTTCATTACTGTAGAATTTCGCAGGTAAACATTTTACATTCCAAGATGTCAATTAATCCAAAAGACCGTGGGCGCATCACGAATAGCCTTCGCTGGCCTCGAGCAACATAAGGTTCATGCCAAAGCCTCAGGCAATCTATACTATATATAGGATGTGCCCGATATCCACTCTTGTCCACAACACAAAGGAGACGGTACCACGGTATTACGTCCAGAAATAACCCTAATAACATCCCTTCACCAAGGAATCTAAAATTATCTTCCCGGCTATATGGAGTATGGTTAAGGAATAAGCTTTGAAGGTAAATACTTTTTCACATCTTGATGGCCGCAACAGTAAGTGCTGCGGTGCTTGGTCACATGCTTCCAACACCCTCAATGACATCTAAGGAGCTAATAAGTGGATACAAGGATACTACTGTGCAGAACTGACTTGCAGAATTAGATATTCTGCGAAGGGGGGACATCTATCGTGAATAAATTGTCAGTGACATGCGGCAATGCTCCTGACAAGTCTATTTAGTAATAATAGGCACATGAATCGGGGAATCAAGCCTGATAATTCTGGATACAAAACTCAACAAATTGGCAAACCACGGCTTTAAAAGAAAGCCAAATTCAAAGGTCAGAGTTTCCGTTTAGAATATCTGTACCGAAGAACGTGAGCACTTACTGATCGTCGGAAAAAATCTGCATGAATCGCAGTTCAGGAACGGCTAAGATCGAGGAGGAAAGGGAAAACCAAAACATCTTAAACTTACAATTCAGACTGCTTGGACGTGTAATAGCTGGTCTCATTCGGTGAGAAAGAACTTTAGTCGATTGAACAATAAAATGTAATCGGAAAAAGGGTTAAATCTTCGGTAAGAAATTCGTCCGGCATTCACGGCATTTCGAACTTGATAATCGGATATCAGAAGACGCGCAAATATCATAAACAAAATGGCCGGTTATTGGCAGCATCCGGCGTCTGTACACCCACTGTTGCAACAAGTAACGATAAAATTGGAATTTTACCGGAGATAACCAAATGGATCCTAGGACCGAGGACTCGGTGCGGCCGCCAGAAGTTAGATGATTACAAATCAAGGAAATTATTTTACAGGAATAGGAATATATGCAACGATTTATAATTATCAGTATGGTTTTCTCAGTTTTCTCCACGGGCCTAGAGGAAGTACGACTTGGCAACTTCTTAAATTTAACGATTACGTCAACTGGCCAATTAAATTTAAGCTTGAAATGGCGCCAAATTATGAAGTTGGGATGAAATGTTAATAAAGGGGAAAATTAATGGTGAGATATCTCAACTAGGATTAATATAGTAACGAAGAAACCATATTTTGTCTTGAAACGCAAATTTCAACCTACCATGCCATACCTACATATTCAAAAATTCGAAATCAAGGTAAAAGATGTAGCAACTAGAACTTACATTGAGTAGAGGTAATCTCTACCTCTTGGAATTCTTTTTTAATACCTAAGTTTAGGAGTCAAATTTTTACTTGTTGCACAAATTTCTCATTAAAACACTTGTTGAAATAAGTAACGCTCAATTGTGTCTCAAGATAGCACATTTTTAGTTGGAATTGGAAAAGTTACGTTACCTTTTTTTCTAACGGAATGCACCTAGAATGCTGGAACAAGACATCAATGAATGAATCATGACAAAGCTCTGTTGACATATGGGCCTTCATGGAACGATTAGCAGACCAGAATAATGGAGATAAATCTATCAAATTTTTCTAGAATACTGGTTTTGTTTTGGACAAATCTATTACTTCAAGGAGCTTTTTCCAGCAGATTCTTCATAGCTTATACAGTGATCTGTCCAGAACTTATGCATTGGAACCAAAATTACCTGAACGGAACTATTCAATTCAGCCGATCAAATCAAGCATACAGTTTTGTGTTTGAACGATTAAGGGTTTCTAAAATGAATTCCATGAGGACAGAAGGCAATAATGTGCTTCTAAATGTAATTCGTCCACTTTCAGCTGAACACCAAGAACAAAACCTGTACGCCACCAAACTACATTTGACATCTACATCGATAGTGAAACTGCGGAGATGGTTATTTCATTTTGGGGCATTGCAGACTTCCTGTCATACTTTATTTTCAACATGGTTAACTACTATACACCATTTTTTGAAAATTTTAGTGATTTTTTTTTCTTTTTATAAAAAATATTATTTGAAAACTGCAAGCCATGATGTTGGTTTGGCCTCCTTTTAAAAAATAAAGTATGAGCGGAGATTTTGAAACACTGCAACCAAGATACGCATTTTAGCAGTTTCACCATTAAAATACTAATTCTCTCCTGAAGTTCTTTTGTCATATTTTTGGATCTCAAAAGAGAGCGCATGAATTTTTTTTCATAGGGTAAAGAAAAAAAGAAGAAAAGTGAAATTTATCAAAATCAAACGAAAATAAATTTATTTCTCAGATTTAACAAAAATTATTATAAAATTCCATGGAAGCAATCGGTAACCATATTCATTGCTTTTAATATTTCTACATTGTTAGTTTGCTTTGGGTCCATTGCGTAAAAGGTTACCATAATTTACAAGTGGAAACAATCACAGGAGTTTGCATCCTCATAAAAATCCTTTGAACATACGATTGCTCTAAAAAAAAAACAAAAAAAATGTAATTCCACCGTTAATTTTTTTTATTTTCCGGATTGAGCCTGACTTATTCTTCAAATCATTTCCTTAATCTCTTACACATTTCACAAATTTTTCATATGATGGATCAAATTACAAAAGTCACTAATTGGAGGTTTCGAAAAGAAAATAATGTGTGATCGTCCAAGGAAAAACGGATCTTTTTGCATGGAGCAAATATTTTAGCGTGCTCAGAGAAAAGTATCGCAATTCTTGTTGAAGGCACGATTGTACACAGGCCCAACATTTTCGATCTTGATTGCTTCTCGTTTACCCACTTGGCTGTTGGTATCTTTTCCCACTCCACTCTTATCTTGGAGTATTCATAAAATAAATGAAAATGGCACACGAAAGTTAATCCCTCGAATCAGAAGGACTTTAATCATTTTAATATTCTGGCATATACACTTTTTTGAGGGGGAAAAAAAAAGAAAAAAAAAGAAAGACAGAAACAGATCATTATTTTCAAAGATTCTATGGTGTTTTGTTTTTTGTTATACATAATGGAAAATTGACATGAAAATCATGGAAAAATGAGATTTCTAATTTAATAATTGCCCTCAACATGGGGAAAATAATTTGTCACAATGAGAAGTAGCTTATAGAGAGGGAATAAAAAACAAAACATGGCATGAGCTACTTATTATGTGGTCCAATTGAACAGAATGAGAGTAGTATGAATCAATAGATTTGGATAAAAATAGATTTAAGCAAAAAGAAACTTCTGTGAAGTGAAGTTTCAACACGCAGAACTTGGAGGCAGGAAGTTTTTGCTTAACTTCATTCTCAATGAATACTCCGCTGATTCTCCAGTCTTTTTTAGATGTAATGTTTCAGGCTAAAAATTCAGCAGAAGCATTTGATGAGCTGAGTCTTTAAATCAAAGCTCATAATTCCTTTGAAATATACCTTAAGAAGCTGGAGACCAGGGGTTCATGAGCAGACCTCTCATAGAGGCATTTATTGTCTAATTTATTTGAGTGTGACTTGCTCAAGATTTTTCTTAAAATCTTGAGGAAATATTTCCCACCAAATGCTAAAAATTCACAGGAAAGTCAATGCAATTTTGCTTATTTTTCCTCTAAAAAGTGCCATATGAGAGGAAACTCTGCAGCATTGCATAGCTTTCCGTTCCTTCATGCTTAAATACATAAGTCTAAATAATATAAAATGAAAAATAAGAAACAAATGATCATTAAGCTAGGTTTGCTTGTATTGAATTTTATATTGTTACAATTTTAGTGCTCTGCCGATTATCCACATAATCTGCAGAGAACTAAAATTGTAAAAATGAAATCCTCACTCGAGAAGTGACTAAACATCTTCTGCAAGGCAGAGCTCACTTAAGAGGCATATCATAGTGGGATATTTCTTCTAAGAAAAAAAAAACATAAGGAGGCATAGAAACAGGGTGTCTACAGACTTGGCAGGGAAAAATTTCCCGAATTTTCCAGGTTTTTCCGTACTGAAAAAATCATAATTACCCGACTTTTTTCACCGACAATTTACAAACGTAAAAAGATTTTGAGCATTCATTTCACTGCAATGACAAATGCACGCCAGCCTTCATCCTTCAGGTGTGAATTAGTCAATTAACTTAAATGGGAATTCCTCATTTAAACTCATTCCTTTCTTCATTTCCCTGACCTCTGGTTCTCCAGACCTGAAGACACCCTGAGCAAGTTTTTGAAACTTAAATGTAATTCAGAGGAAATTAAAAAGTACAATGCCACTTAAAGTAGAAGAGTAATGAGTGATACAATAAGTTTAAGTTATGTAGTAAATAACAAGTAATAAAAATATTTATTCAACAAACATTAAAAAAATATTATTGCCGATTGGGTATATTGCTGAAGGGGACAGAAAATAATTATTAGCAGGCAAGACTGAACACAGTTACCCACCATGAATATTTGAATGTCATGCAGCAAATAGATTTATCTCGAAAAGCTTTAAGAAAGGTGTATCTGCTAAGATAATTAATGCGGTTACCATGTTGTTTTATACTCTTCTTTAGAGATAGATCTATTCTGCTTAGTGGCACCCATTGTAATTCTTGGATAAATATGTTTTTGTGTCTGTTTATTCCTGAAAAAAAGTAACTCAATTGAATTAAGTCGTCAATGAATTATGTGTCGCTCGAAGGCATCGGTGGGTATTTCCACTGTCCTTGCAAATAGATTCCAAGGATAAGGGGATATTGAGGGGAGCATTACTTGACACATTTCTTACTCAAGTTTTACCTGAAAAATAAACTGAGCAACTGATAACTTATCATCTTCTATTCTACCTGACTATTTTCTTTATTTCTTCATACTTAAAAAGCAACTTCCGTATATTTAACTAATTTACAAAACTTGAAGAGTAATTTTGGGAAGAGGGTGAAAGGAAAGTTTGTAGCTGCTGAAGCATTATAGAGGCTTTGGCAGGTGTTTAATAGCTGTAAATGTAGCATTACGTAAAATATTGACGACTTCACACCCCCTTAACCATTTTTTGATCCTGAAAATTTTTTTAAGAAGGCAAAGGCTCAGTAAGGATAAGCATTTCATGCTAATTTTAAATATAAAAAAATAGATTTAGTGTTAACTTCTGCACCATGGCCATTTCTTAATTCATCTTAAAAAAATATGCTACCAAATTCTTGATTATCTGAAAAAAAAGAGCTAAGTTTATGCGGTTTCAGCCTTAACTAAAGATAGATCTTCAAAACACAGCAGAACGATTTGATAATCAATCCATAATTTCTGCATTTCAGGACATTCTTTCAAAAATCTCCGAATATCACATCTGAAACTGAAGTTTGTCAGGCACTTGTATTCAAAATCTGACCAAAAAACATTTGGAAATATCTTTAAAAGAAGTTCTGGGTGAATACCACAAAACAAAAATCGTTCTCAGAAGTCCAGAAGGTCCATCTTTATTGCATTGAGCACCGAATTTTTGTTAACAAGTCACTGATAATGACAATTTGTTGTACTTGTAACTAATTTTGATCACAATGTCTCAAACAACAATGTATGTTATTTTCTGTTTCGCCTTTTGGCATGAAATTTATATAATTTTGTACCATTTTCAACTTAGAAAAGGTTGATTATATTGAATTAAAAAAAAGAAAAATGAATCGGGAGCAAACTGGGAGGAAAATTGAAATAAACCTGAGAAGTAGAACTCATGTCTGATAAAATGGTGGTTGATAACCTTCCATTTGTGCTGTTGTCCAATGGCTACCAAGGACTGACCAACTCTGTGTGCACAAATACATAAACCGATAAACGATTAATGACAGTTAGAAGTGAACAACCTCTACTGTTAACTTATCTGACAAAAGTTCTACTTACAAAATTATTTTTTCATCAAATAGATTGCTTCTATCTTAACGCTTCAACTTGATAATTTCAACATCCCATGCGATAAAATTTACCATCAATTGTAAATTATGAACGCTTTTGCAACTACAGCTATTTCGATTGAGGTCAAAATTTCTTAACCTATGCAATAAATTATCCAAAAATAGCATCATCTGATAAAAAATCAATAACTCTATTTGAGACAACACTGGCATCTTAAGTCAGAACCCTTGATTATTAAAATCACTCTTATTTTTCAATTCTTGTCGGAAACAAGAATAGGTCTCACAAAAATAATTTCTTACAAACTAGGCAAAGAGAGGAAAAAATAAACTTAATTAAAAAATGTAAAGACAAAAGAAAAAGTTTCTCAGCACCGATTTAAAAAAAATAAAATAAATAAAATAACTTATTTATCACAAAAATAGACTCTAGTCAAAATAACGTAGTTAAAGTGGTAGACACTGAAAATAAAGAGAGGAACAAAGGGTGAAGGTATAACCACCGGTTGATGAGCTAGAATGGTGATGGCCTGTAAGTACTTTTTTGTCAACTTCTCGATTTTCAGCATTATTGACTTCCATTTCGGCTGTCCTTCTTCGTGGACCTGGAAGAGTTTAAGTAAAATTAGGCATCAACTAAAAATTCCAAAGTATTTCATAACATAAGTGAACTAATATTATTCGATCAAAACTAATAGATGCATGCAAATGAAAAGAAACGATCAAGTGTGGAATTTCCAATGATTATGACTCGTTAGAGTTGTAAAACTTGCTGCAGATTTATGCTTATTTTTTTTATTTTTGTTTCTCATCTTTCAAGAAGAGAATGGGTGAAACCTTTTGACAATGGACCACTAGACAAGAAACGAATTTAAGCATTCTGATGTTTTCCCTCTTTGAAATTCAACGTAAAACACATCACACAGCAAAAATTACTGAGATCAACTGCTAACCTAGAATATAAAATTTTCATATGGCACTCCAAAAATTTGAATTCCCTGCTCACAAGAAAAACCGGAGTTTACGTAAATCCAACCGCGCACTAAAACGGTTTTAGCAAGCTTCTTAATTTAGCAGTGTTCCTTTCCTATTCTATATTCTTCATAGAGTAAACAACCTGAGCCGAGGTGCTGAGATTGGGAATGTCATATTTTCATAAGTCAGAAATTGTTGTGGTAACGTTTAGCGTCCGATTTAACTCAAGTAGATTCCTGTTTTTCTTAAGAGGGGGGAAGTTTCAATTAATGAATAAAAATACATTAATATTTATCATTGCTAGAAGTTACTTTCAATAATTCAACAACCAGCAACAGCTGAGCTAAATTGCTGAGATCAAGGTTGTCTTATTTTTAAGCTGCAGAAAATTTTGATGAGAAGACAAACGTCACATTGCTTGTATTTACACCGTCAGGTAATGTGCTTCATTACACAAATTGTAAAAGAATATTTTGATATTAGAAAAGAGAGTTCAGTGCATTGATCAAACTTTGGAATAAAAAAATCGTTAGAAACAAAAATTTTACAGCTATATATCAAATTTTGATTCTCCGAACAACCTATAATACCTTGATGGATGCAATTTTTTTAGAGAGTTTTAGGAAAGAAACATGTTTGTTTGTGAGAAGACATGCAAAAACATAGGAATGTAGATTCAATGGCTCCTAGCAAAAAGCTAGTATGGAGTTAAATTTTAGATAAAATCTTGCGATCTTTTCAATTAAAGAAAATGTCTTTCTTTCAGATCTCTGCTTGTTAAGTTGCTTTGTAGCATACCTGAAAAGAAGGAAGAAAAATTCTGTTCACACCAGTGCTCATCAAGATTACCAAATTTACTTGCATATCTTATGATTTTTGTATTCAATTGTTTAATTTTTTTCAAAATTAGTTTAAGTATAAGTAAAGTAAAGGAACGTACCGGACAGGTAGCCGACTACTGTATTTTTTTTGCCGATTCATATTCTCACTCGATCCGAAGCGTGGAAGAGGGGCGTTGAGATTAGTCTCTTGAGGTTCAGTCACACTGTACCTTGAGTGAGGATGATTCAAATTGGGGTCCTGAATCGTAAAGTAGCTGATCGGGGTGTAAGACTGACTTGTAGATTGGGTGGATGGCCCGTGAAATGAAATTCCTAAAGGAGATCCCCCAAATAAATGTACCTTGGGTCGTCCCTTCGAGTAATACGAGCCACTGCTTAAGAGCATGTCTCTATTGCTATTGGAGAAAGAATTGCTTCCGTTTTTATTGCTTGCAGGGGACGCAGTCTTGACATTTGAGCTGGGGCGATCCAAAGGTTGTGATTTTGGCTTGCGTTGCTCATTAAAGTTGAACAAGGAGTCATTTTTTGCGCTTGAGATTTTGAAGACTTTACTTTTTGGAATAGATGAGTAGGATTTTATTGTAACCTTTTCAGCGGGTGGCAGTCCGTGGCGGTATTGGACATGACCGATCGAAGCAAATTTAGGGTCGTGGTCAAAATAGTTCGACCCGGACACGAGTGAGAGTTTAGGGCGTGCAAAGACTTTGGAGAAGTGGTTGAAAGTATCGATGTCAGAATAGCGTTGATCGCTGCAGTTGGACGACACGTACGCAAGTGGAGAAAACTGGTAAGATGGGGAGATACTTGTCGAGATAATAGGAATATAAGAGCAGTTGGGAAAAGGGTGAGCGGAATCGTAGTGCTCTGAGGATGGTTTGTGGGAGATGGAGGGAATTCGCGAAGAGACAGTTTTCGAGAAGGGCACACCAGCATCAATCATGAACTCCATGTCTGAGTCGGCCAACGGAAACCTGAGACAGGAAAAGTCGTTCAAGCATTAGTGATGAACAATATAACAATAAAGCCTTGGCTTCCTTTGATTTTTCTAAATTTGAACAAAGCTCACAATGAGGATCAAAAGCATTGTTCTTTTTCTCTAAAAATTCAATTAAAATTAGCTCATCATCTCAGTGCTCCTTGTCAGTCAATAAAACCACCAACAAGAATCCAAATAATACAGCAGCATTGAAACGGAAGGAATTAAACCTAAAAGTATTTTCACTCATTTTGGCAGTAAGCCAAACTGAATCAACCTTGTATACTTCAGTGTCCAATTAAATGGATGGATAGGCAGGGTCAAAAAGTCAGCACTACAATATGTTCTCCCTTTTCAGAATTTTACATGGAATTTAGTGAGAAAATAAAAAATTTCAAGTGGGACTCAAAACAGCAAATACTTTCTGTGTGTTTGAATTTAAAAATTGAGTCTACTTGATTACTGCCAGTGGTTTAAGTGATGGAACACATTTTCCAGTGTGTACATTTTTCAATGGCTACATTCATTTTTATATTATTGTGAGTAGAAAATTGGATTTTACTACAAGGCTTCCATGACCTCTTCGTCAATTTCCTGACTTTCCATGATTTTTTTTACTTTCTCCCGACTCATTATTTATTTACGTGGTCTGTCCGGAAAGTATCAGGACTTTTTGATTATCTCGGAATGTAATGCATATAATGAGCTGAAACTTGGGTTGGACTTTGCCAATGTCCATTCCAATGCAGCCACACAATCGGGCTTTCACACCTTTAATCATTCGATTGCAATCAACTGATCAAAGTGTGTGTGTCAAGTGGTATCGTCGCGTTTTTTATTTTTCGTGAAATGACCGAGCGTGAAGATCAGAGAATTTGTATTAAATTTTGCTTTAATCTAGAAAAAACTGCCAAGGAGAACATGAAAATGATTCGGAAAGCTTTTGGCACTGATTCTATGAGCAAGAGCAATATTTATGAGTGATATGATCGCTTTAAATCGGGTCGTGAAACAGTCGCTAGTGATCCGCGGTCCGGGAGACCTTCGTCGACGAATTCTCCCGATAATGTGGAACAAGTTCGGGAAACTATTGCCCAAGACAGTCGGTTAACCATGCGGGAACTGGAAAAGCAGCTAAATATCCCGAAGACCGTCGTTGCGGTAATTTTAACTGAAAAACTCGGGCTCCGTAGAGTGGCAGCGAAATTTGTGCCAACGCTCCGGCTCATTCCTCCTGTCTTGTGCAACAGTTTTTGGGCAAAGCTCGGTATTCCTCTGGTTCCACATCCTCCATACAGTCCAGACATAGCTCCTTGCGACTTCTGGCTGTTCTCAAAGATGAAATCTCCAATGAAAGGGACTCGATTTGACTCCATCAATGACCCAAAAGAGAATACGACGAGAGCGCTGAAGGACATCCCAAAGGAGTGCTTTTTGGACTGTTTTGAACAGCTCAAAAATCGCTGGAACAAGTGCATTGTGTCTTACGGAGAGTACTTCGAAGGAGATTAAAGCCACAATGTCATAGGTAAGCTCGAGTTCTCAAAATCTAAAAAGTCCTGATACTTTCCGGACAGACCACGTATTTTTTTTTTTTAAAGTTCTTGCTTTCCCCAACTTTTGGACAAAAATTTCATTTCATGATATTCTCTTTGGAAGAGCTGAATTTTGCCTAAGTTTAGACAAAAAGTCCATCACTAGAATTCAAATTATGGAAAGAGGCATTCAGAACATCATAAATATTCTCACCTGTTACTATTAGCTGAAATGACAGACGTTGCTTTGGAGCCATTTACAGGGGTTTTGCTGCTTCTAGACAAGACTGCCCACCGGTTTTTTTTTGGTTCACTAGATAGTGAAAGGTCTGAAAAGGCAACGGTCAAATTTACTGTTACAGGGCAAATAAACATAAAAAATCAATATCTTGATTTAGAAAGGTGAGGAATTATTGGTCAAATTGTATTTTTAAAAAGAGTAACTAGCCAATACATATTATTATTTATCAATTTATCTACGTATTTACACTCTACACTGGTAGAATTTACAGGTGACAAGGGATATGATAACAAATTCTCCAAAATTGTATGGAAAACCAAAGATCACTTCAACTGAACAATTTCTTACTTCTGTTTCACTACCAATATATTCAGCCTAGCGATTCCCTATCAATTTGGCAAACCATGATAGAGAACAAAAAAAGAACGATTCGAAAGCATAAAACTTACTTATTGCAACTTCAGCAGTATCTTTTCGACGAAAAAGTGCTTCTTCTTCTTCCAACTTATTTTCGTTTTCTTTAATGACACTAGATGGCAAGAGCTGTGAAATGGAAAACAAGAGTGGTGATGAATTTCCAATGAAACAAGAAACAAGGAGGAAAGTTTTAAGTGACAGGATTTTGATAGCAATCAAGAATAATTTCTTGAGAAAGGCCCCTCTGCGCTTTTCAAGCCGAACACTGAATGTAATCAAAAAAGCACTGTAAAAGCATCTAACTCTTCTGTTAAGGGGATTTGCGACAGATGTAACTGCGTTATCTAAAATAAAAGTTTGCTGTAGTATTAATGTATGGTTTTCTGCTCTGCTAAACAAAATGATTGATGAATTTGATGTTGATCTTACCATTCTTTGAATCAAGAAAATAAAATAAAATTTGAAATCATGATATATTTCATTAAACCAAGGGACCCAAAATAGTGACAGTATTGTAAGAAGGAAAGGTTGATGGTTATCTTCAATGCACTTACATCTAAACTGGTGGAGTCCAATAATTCTACTTGGTATCGAATTTCTGAATCAAAGTCTTTCCTAAGTTTTGCTAGAACATTTTCTAAAGGATCAAAAGATGATTTATTCAGCTGCATGACCGTTATGATGCGAGGTAGGAGGAACACGACCGCTAATCTAATATTTGCCACTTTGTCACCTGAAAGAGAAGCAATACAAGATAAAATAAACCCAAGCATTGTCAAATTGAACAAGGTTTAAAAGAAATGCAACAAGTTGCATTTTGAAATAAAGATGAGTTAGAAGTACAGTAAGATCTCGATTCATTCGATCTCGATTTAACAGATCGATTTTCTGATCCCTTAAAGAGCTTCAAGCTAATTCAAATTAACAGATTCCGCAATTTAACAGGTTAATTCTTCAGTCCTGTGAAATTCAATAAATTGGGATCTTACTGTAGTTTTGAATTCAACTGGTCGTAAAATTTCAAAACCAAGAAGGAATATTTTGAACATGAAAATAATCATTAAACTTTGTTCTCAACCTTGAGTCTTGTGGAGGAATAAAATTTCATACCTCTTTTTTTCAGCTCAACTTGGAGCATTTCAGTTAAACTATGTCTAATTTGCAAATAATGTCACCTAACTCTCATTGGGATTTAGACAGAAGCTATTCTGATTGTAATAGATATCAAGGGGATAATTTTAGGACCTTTGTTCTTCTACTAATATTGAACTGCATTTTGCAAAAAAGAGCCATTATTTCCGGTTCATTTTAGAAACAACATAATTTATGAACATTTTTACATGATAGGAAAAGCTTTTAAGGGCTCTGATTATTTTTAAGAAATCTTTGGCTCAAACATAAGGACTAAGAAGGCTTGACTCACCGGCTAATCTAAAAATGCTTGGAAGAAAATAACTATTGAAATAGAAACTTGAGAACAAGTCTATGATGGTCGAACATGTTTTCACGTACAGCATCCGTTCGTAGAAATTATCACTGTAGCTTAAATCTGTGAATTGAAACAGAGTATCAGATTATTCAAACAATCATGCTGCAACCATAAAAGTAATACTACCTAGAATTACAGAATCAATTAAATTGATTTACAGAATTTATTCAAGAACTTATCTGTCTGTAGCTTTAATCCTTGTTTGTAGCTTTGAGATATGACTAACAGTTTGAAAAAAATCAAGCTTCTTGAAATTTTGAATTACCTGGAAGAAGTTCAAAGTGTATTAACACTTCAAAAGTTAAGTATGTTACACAAGAAACTGGATATGAAGTTCATAAAGTTGAAAATCACATTTTTGATACTTACCAGCTACTGGTACTAGCTCATTTCTTAATTGCATATCAATGGCTAAAGTCAATAAATGCATCTCTCTATTCGCAATGGTGCAAGTCTCCGTTTATGTTTAATTGTTTCTGAAGAAAACTTAAAAACAGTTTTCCTTGAAATTTACTGTGAATTTCCTTCACTCATTTAAAGATATTTACATTACAAGAAGAGATTTTGATTAGTCCCCCCCCCCCCCCCAAAGAATGAACATATCGACGGTGTAAGTCAGCAATCACATAACTCGTTTGCGGTGTCTGAAAATCTCTGCCTCTATGTTATTTTTTTAGAGGAGAACAAATTGACATGATTCCTTGAAGTTTTTGCAGAATTTTCTTCGCATAGAGAAGAAAAATCACTGGAGTTTTAAAGAATAGCCGTTGAGTAGTTTTCCTTTTAAAAAGTAAAGTTAGATAGGAAGTCTGCAACGTCGCAAATCGAGTTATGTGATTGCCGACTTACACCGTCGATATGTTCCTAGCGAGAGACGCTGCAATAGAGAAACACATTTTTCTCCTTTAGCCACCAACACACCCTTTTCCATGCAGAAATACAGAGGGACCAAAAACAACAAAAAAAGATAAAAATCTTACCTATTAATTGTCTTCTAATTTCATTACACTGCTTAGGATTATCATTATGTCTAAGGAATATTAACAACGTCCTGGTACATGCCAGTCTGCTGGGAAGAGCTCTCTGTAAATAGGAAAGAAATAAAGGTGAATAAATGAAAAATGAGCTCTACTTTCATCGCTAAATTTCCGAGGTATTACTTTTTACGATAAACCATTTACTTGCATCTAACTAAGCTAGGCAGTTTTCTTTGTGTAAACTTTTGAAATGAATAAATGAACAATTCTAAAACACATCTAATAAAGGTTAAATGAAGGCAACTTAACACAAAAATTTCATTTTTTCCGGTCATCCAAACAATAAGTCTCGAGAGGTGAATTTTAATTGAAATATCCAAATTGCCCTTCACTAACAGGATTATCATCGCTAAGAATATATCTGAAGCTTCCTGATTCAAAACAAAAATAGTTAGGAGGATGAATTGATTAATTTTGGATATTTTGGTTCAGAAATTAAACACTGAAAAGCAAAAAATAACTTGCGACAAATGACTTACACATTGTGTCATTCTTTCAGCAAATAGTTTGCAGAAACAACTGTATACAATACTTGATGGAAAATGTTTGGGAAAAGATGCACACTGCTCCGTAAAATTTTCATAAAGCTGCCAACTCAACGTTTCCGAGAAGATTTTCAATTCGCACTGAATCAAACTCTTGCATATTTCTTCCGTTTGTTTAGACTGCAAAGATAAAACATGGAGAAAAAAAATCAAACACTTGTAGACACATAAGAAAAAAAGATAATCAGAAAATTGAAAAACTCAAACTCATGTAGTAAATAAAATTAAACGCAAACATGTTTCTGGATTCTGCGGTCACGTATTCAAGGCTGAAATTCTGACTGGGTGGTTGTTGTTTGGGCTGTTTTTTCATTAGTTTCAATTTTATTTCGTTTTTTTCTGAATTTGTTGTTACAGACCTAAGAGTGCGTTTGAATCAGGATAAAATCAATTGGAATGCGCTCCTTGTTTTGCAAGTATTTCTGAACTAAACGAATTAGTTCACTGCTTCAAGAATCTTCTCGGGTCTCCTGATCTTGCGCCACAGTGGTTGATGATCTATTCCATGAAAAAGTATTAATGTAATCATAATTTAAAGTTTCCAACACTCTGTAAAAATTTCTGTGATTTAAAAAAATTGTAACATATTTCATGGCATCTTTCGTTAGAAATAAGGTGATGAAGGTAACTTTAGTACCGTGCTTTTCCAAAATATGTATCTATAAAAGTGTCATTACATAAGTTTAAATAATTAAGCAAGAATATGACACAATATACACCAGTATTTAAGACATTGTGTGCTTATAGTACAATGATCTTGATTTCCTGACCAGAAAAAAAAAATTGTAATCTATTATCTAGAACTCACATCTATTGTCCGGCCAATGACTTTTGCTTCATTTAAAACACGCAACACATCCGCGATCTGAGGGACTAGACTTTTAAGTACTTCGATTGATGAGTCTTTAAGCAACCGATTAAATACATCGAAAAGTAATGAAGAATGGTCTTTGAAGCATGGTGCAATCTGAAAAATAATAATTGGGAATTAAATTTTCTCTGAGTTGAAATTGAAGAATATTTAATAAGAAAACCTTAAGGAATCAAGAACTGTACTGCATCAGTTTTTCTGAGGTATTTAATCTTTACCTAGTTTAAGTCAACCTTTGATGATTCACTCTACAAAACTCCTAAATGTAGGATCCAACAATCATCTGGACAAGTTTGAGCTAGAATCAGATTTCCTGTATTTCACGGTGCCTGAATTCCTATAATGTTTCATCTTTTAAACAGAAAACGGAGTGGTATTCTGCCTTAAAATTTTGTAAATATATTTTTCAATAGAAATATTTCACAGAAAGCTTGAAGGTACTGAGCTGCTTGGTTTTTTTTTTTTTTAAAGAAAAGGAGGAAATGTAAAATTCAGTTCTGTTGATTCTCATGAATGCCATCCATCTGGAATTGGCAGCTCACAAACATGACACTAAACTGTGTTCCACGAAAGTGTCCTCTTTTTGGTCACTGCTTCTTTGTTTACCTAATTCTAAAAAAAAAGCTTATTTTCATTTATAACAGGCTGAATCAATCACTTTCCTTTGCAGTAAAATTACCAAAATGAATAAAAAACTGAAGCACAAAAATAAGGGTTGAAAAAACAAAATACATACCTGTCCTAGTTTCTCAGCGATCCTTTGACGGACGATGCAATGGGAGTCCAGAGCAAAATTTTCAAGAAACGGACACAGCAAATTTACTCGACTGATTGATGAACTAAGTTTCGCTATGTAGTCGAAGTTACTGGCCAGATTTGATCTGCACTGTAGGTATAAACTATGCAAATCATTTTCTAGGGGTATCTCTGATGGCAACTGAAATTAGAGTGATGTACACAATTATAACCTGATAAGGGTAAGTTATAAAAAGAATAGTATATTAAAAGGATACATACATACGACTGCTCACAGGAAAAGGACCTCAGTATGGGAAGTTAAATATTGCAGGTGAGCAATTTTGCATAAAGTTAGTTTAGTAATAATGGGATTAGGTATTATAATAGGAAACGATCTTTAGAGTCTCGACAAAAGTAGATTCATTCATTATTAAGCATAAAGAAGGCATAAAGCATTAAAATCCAATGATATGAGCAGAGACCAATACGAGATGAAATTATATTTTTTGAACTGCAAACTTTACACCATCATGGTTCTGGTTAAGTTTCCCATTTTTTGGGACCTTTTCTGGCAAAATTGTCGTAAAATGTTCTGAAAAGTAGTATCAAATCAGTGGTATGTACTGATGCCTCAATTTTCGATTATTCACAAAGTGAAGCAAACAACGCATTTATCGTAAAGTTGGGCATTTAACCATAAAATCCGTCATTTGGCCATGAGGAGGAAACGTGGGATTGCAGCAAATATTTGGCTTTATAGAGCTTCCTGCACTCCAATATCAAATTCATTTCTAATTAACGTCTAATTTCGGACAAAAACTTGTTTACAAAACCTGTTTCCTTAGTGATGTTTTCTGATTTCATTTTTTTGTTTAAGTATTGGTGATTGGTTATTAGTGATGGTTGCCTGCTGATGGGTTCAGCAAACAAGTGGAGCGATCAAAAAACCCTGAACCTTCAGTTCCTTTTATTTGCTGTTTTGATAAAAACATTACGGAGTCACTCTTGATAAAATTGAATATTGGATCAAACTGTAAGCTTCAAACAAAGTTCAATTTGATAGATAAGCTCCATTAAAGCTTATCAGTCAGAGTTTAGGTGTGCATATTGGTGACAATCTTCCTGATTAAAAGCTTTCATCCCACACAAAATGATTAGATTATTCCAAATTAGAATTTTATTAATCTTTTCGATTGCTGATGTAATTAAAGAAACGCCTTACATTATACATCAAAGGACACTCTACTTTCAAACTTGGAAAAATGTTTGAGCGGAACTAGATTTTCCAGTAAAGACAGAAAGTTCTTAAATAGCGTATGACTGAACAGATTTAACCGAAAAATCAGCCTAACATAATCAGATATTGCCTAATTTTCTCTGATGTCACATTTTTTAAACAGAGAACTAAGCTACACTCAAAAATAAAAGTCTGTGAATGTTTTCTTCATAATATATTATAAATTCACAGAGAGTTTGAAAGCATTAAAATTAGTTTAGTCTTCTGTTGAAAAAATTTATAATGAGAGAAAATAAGTCTGATGCACGCAAGAGATTTAGCCAAATATGTATACTCTTTACGGGTAAAATCGCATGAAAATCAACTTGAGCGCATCAAAAAAGTCATTCCTTAGTGCGCACTCTGCGAAGTTTGTAACACACTTTCCTCGAGTTGGCGCATCAGCAAGCAGTTTTTCAGTCACCGCTGACCAGGTTTGCACAAGCAGGGGAGTTCGAAAAACTAATATTAGTAAACAAACGATTTCACTAACTTTTCTATTGTATGGGTTCAATCGTTTTCGAGCTTTTTTTTCTTCTACTTTCTTTACTTTGCAAAAAGTCTTGAATGAATTGAAATCTTACGCAGTGAGAGTTCAAAACAGTTAATGAGATTGTTTGTTCAAATAGGTGAGGTCTCTCTCAGGGCAAACCTGACTGCTGGCCTCCAAGAAAATTGCCTGTATAAGCGGTTAAGTTGAAAAAGCGTGTTACAAACAACGCAGATTTCAGACTCTTTTTATGTACTCAACGTTTAGTTGGCTGTATCTCTGGTGTACAACAGATACATTAAGCAACATGGAATGCAGCTAAGCTGATTTTCATTGAATACGTCCAAATAACCTCTGAAAACTTGGTGACTTAATTCAGAGATGCTTCAATTTTTTGCGAGCTGATTTTGAGAACTTTGAAATTCCGTCCATAAATTAGCAAGAAGAGAACTGAACTTACGCAAACACTGTCCGGATGAATAATGTTCTTCTCAGTCAGTCGGGCGATTTTGACAAAACAATCAATGTACCACATTTTATCTGCTGTGCTAGCCGAATCTGGAACTTTTGAACAAGGATAAATTATATAGAGGAAAAATACAACAGACATAGAACTGGCATGATGATTAAATATACAGTAATATAAGGTCATTTACTGCCAACATGTTCTTTCATAAAATTAAGTTTTGAGTTAATTTGCAATTGTGAACTTGTCCCTTGCCGCAGTGAAATGTTTCTTGAGAATCTTCAATATCTATATTACCTACAAGAAATGTGTCTTGTTTCAAGCTGTCACATGGACCTCGACTAATGACACCTTCAGAAACTCAGGAGTTAAGTTTTAATGGCACAAGGACCACACCTTCACATCAAAATTTTAGGTTAAATAATTTGGTCACATCAAAAATCTCAGGACTTGTGATAATTTCACTATAAACTAACAATAAAATCGGATATTATCAAGACACTGAGGGTTTGGTCAGATTAGGTTGAATTTTACGGACACCTGCTTTTCAATCCTGAACTATTGTAATAAAATCAGCTAGAAATTGAAACTCTAGATAATTTATAGAATCACTTTGAAATAAAAAAATTACCTTATTTATTGACTCACCCTTATTTGCAGAGGCATAAACGCATAAGTTTTTGGAAACCTGAGGGAGCAATTTTGGTTCAAATTCAATGGCTGCTTCTATGTGATCCTTAAATAACACGTCAATACTCATCATGAATTGCTCTGCAAAATATTGATAAAAAAAAAATTATTGCCTACAAGAGATGAACAAACAGAAACCATGATGAGAAACCAAATGATTGGATTACTGCGATTTTTTATTTACCACTCCAAGAACTTACCCTCCAGGCAACTACATATAAAAGGGATTGGAAGATAGAAGCGATGAATACTAAATTTTTGTCTTTTATACGCCTAATGCTAGTGAGAGATTCTGATGAAGAGTCCAGGATTGAAGAAAAACATTCCTTCCTAAACAATGAATGTACAAGGAATCCTTCAAAAGCTTCAAAATTATGGTCATTTTTTGGTATCATAGCAATAAAGGTAAGCTATGCACTGGCTGAGAAGCAATTTTAGTTTCTGGAAAAATTCACAAAAATAAATTTGTCTGAAAAACTAGGACGATTCGGAGGTTTGCCAAAAATCTTGAGTTTTCCAACTTCAATTTTTGAAAGAAGTTTTAGAAGAATCCCATTCTTTTTATTTTTATTTCTTTACTTTTTTTTTTTTTTTTTCAAACATACATTCAAATCAAATTTTTTTAATTTTACGTTGACTTCAGATGTTACAATTTTGAATATTCAGCATCCACTGAGAACCTTTGGAATACGTCCCTTATTTCTAGGAAGGTCACTTGACACCCCATTTTAACACAGTTCAAATATAAATCACCCCAAAAGTTGTTTATATAACCATCAATTTCATTCTTCCATCAAAATGCAACTTTTTACAGCTGCTTCTCTCTGAAATTAGAAAATTTCCCAAATTTGAGCACCCTTACTGTGTAAATAGCGCATCCATAACAATAGGCTGTGTGACTTATTTTTTCACAACTTATCACCCGATTCCTAACCTACTGTTAAAAAATCATACTTGAATGTGGAAGGGTCTGACTTTGATTTAGTATTCCACAGACACATCACGTACTGTTTTCACTACATACCATTGTAAAACAGAGAGATCATGTCTGAACAGATCGTGAAAATGGCATTTCGAACGACTAGAGATTGATCTTGGAACAGCCCTACTAGCAGAACAAAGTAGCCGCTTTCTAAGAATTGTGAGTCCAATTTTACGTAGATCAGGTTGAACAAACTGCAAGTAGCAACTCGAACATCAATTTCTTCATCTTGAGAAAGAGATCGAACCAGCGGTAGAAGGTCTTCCAGCAATCTATTAAATCATTGGAACAGTTATTAAGTACAAACATTTGTATATTTGGATCAGAGAGGTGAGTTGTAACAAAGAGCCACTGGGCAAGGTCTGAACAAAACAAAAACATCATTTATTTTCTTCGCAAAATCTTACGCTGAATGAGAGGTTAACAAACATTTTCAGCGCAGATCAAATGGAAATTAGATTATACAAATGATGTCATATGTATTTTTGCCTTTAGACCCATGTTGATTGCTAACACAGTTGTGTTATTTAGGAGTTGATTTCCAGGCCTCCAGTTGAGTAAACCATCTTCTAAGTAAGGTTTTAAGGAGAAAATATGTTGCTTGGTGCTTTAATTAATACCTAATAGCCTAATACAGCTAATTATGTTGATGAATCTCAAGATCGCAGGGGAAAACTAGCTTTGATGTCCTCAAGAATCAATTGCTATAGGTAAAAATCATTTTTGTGACAAGAGAGAGTGTGATAAAAATTCAGTATTTTTGTGCCCAGAACATGGTGAAATAGCATTTAAATAGCTTTGGTTCAAAAATATATGTTTATAACTGCTATCTTCTAACAACCAGAATTATGACTTGATTTGACATACTCAAGCATTTTTTGTCCCCAATTGTACCTAGAAAATGTCTCATTGCTCTGGTATAAATACCTGAATTTTAAATTTTTTTTAAAGAGCTGAGGTCCTTTCATCTGAAAATGGTAACATAAGGATTGCTGAAGTTGAAAAATGCGTTCCTCAGTTGATGAAATTCAAAGTTTCCTTTCATGTTTAAATTACTTAAGGTCAAACTAACCAACAATATCTGACAAAATTTTTTGTGGATTTTCTTCACTCATTCTAAAAAACCCATGCAAAATTATGAGGAAATGTTTGATTAGTTTCCATCAAAGAAAATAAAACATAATCAGAAACTTTTATGTGTTGCAAATGGTAAATGTACTTTTCAAATTTTAGCAATCAATGTTCCAGTTACCCACTAATGATACCTTTTTTGAGGAGAAAATGAAATCGTTCATAGTATTCTCTTTAAACAATGGGTGCTTACATTTTGTGCAAAAGATAAGCAGGAGCAATAAAAAAATAAAAAAACTTACTTATCATTATCTAAGAAATAGCAGATGCTGGATAAAATTTTAATCGCTGCCAGTTTTGACTGCAGTGACTGAGATCTTTGTCCTTTGGTGATGGCAAATGGGAAAATCTGTGTTAAAAAAATCAATACATTTTCATTATTTGAAAAGTGACACATTGATAAGAAATCATAAGGTAGGTAAGTATTTTGGTAAAAAAAAAAAAAAAAAAATCAGACACTTCAAAGATTACTAAAAGAGAGATACAGGAGGTATGCATGTTAGAAGTTAAATGTAGACATGTTTACACTGTCTCGAATGAATTTTCAAACAAGAAGGCTTTCTTAAAAAATTTGTACTCAGGGATTTATAGTACTAATTGTCAAAATTACCAGCAAAAATTGAGATTCTAGAAAACTCTAGAATTTCCAATTTCCTTAAAAATATATTTTACTGAAAAACAGAGGGTGATCAATTTATTGCCAAAACTGAACACATTCCCGAAAATTGTGGAGGCTTTATCAAAAGTTTTCGGAGGCCTAGAACTATGCAAAAAGAAAACCCCATAAAAAAAGTTAAAAACTTTGAGAAAAACAGCCTCTCTTGAGAAGTTCTCAGCAATTTTAGACTGATACCTCGGAGCAATGATATGATTGTATCTGAGCTGAATTTCCCACCCAAAATTCATGATGAGCAGTTTCAAAAATTCTTAACAGAAATAAAAAGATCAAAAGATAAGGAAAGGTAGAGACTTCAAATGGAAAAGAAAAAAATAATGGGGAGCTAATTGGTTTTCAGTTTCTATATAGGAAAGAAAAAAAAAATCAGGGGGAAAAATTCCTCACCCAGAGATAAGATAATGAGGTAAACAGGTCATAGATGCAGCAGTGCATGCTTATCCAATGGATTAGCAGCTTGGAGTCAGTGTGTTATCAGCATTTACTGATCCAACAGGTGGGTGGTATAAGCGATTGCGTTGAGTGACCAACATAATGAAAAGAGTACAACGTTGGATAGTGGTGAGTAAAACCTAGTATTCTTTTATTTCATAGCCCAAAAAGCAAAGCCACATGTGTTAGCAACATTGCACACTGCCCGTCACAATTCATTTTTTTCTTAGGAAAACTAATAGACGTAAATTCTTGAGACTTCCGTAATTTTTCATCACTGTCAGCAAATTCTCTGTAATAAATTTCAAGCCGAGAAGTTAACTTCTTTTACTTCACAAATTTAAAATCGGAGCAAAAATTTTGTAATACTGCAATGGAGATAGGTGGTTTCCCATTTGGATCACTGATTTCTTGTTTTTTAATATTTTTTCCGAAACTTGTATTGATATAATAAGTAGAAATCTTTTATAAGACAATTGAGCTATGGTAGGGAAAAAACCAACTACGATAGTAAAAAAGTAAAATAAAAATAATTTTTAAAAATTTATAATAAAATAAAAGACTCACTTTGGAAATTATGGTGTCTTTGGGTAATACTTTGAGCAGATCCAGTAATGTTTCCAGCCACGTATTTGCAACCACTAAAACAAATTAAATGGAGGGCATTTAGAAAGCAGAAAAGAACAAATTGAATAAAATCAGTGAAAAATAGTCAACATGCACAGTGACTCGTGTTGATGTATAAGTTCGGTATTATTATGTGCTTGAATTTATGCAAATTCCTTTTGCCGACAGCTCCTGAGGATATGTTTACTTTTGTTAATTGATCCCTGAATAACAGCCAGCATTGTTAAGTAGAGGTTTTCAAACAAGTCTTCCTTGATATGCAACACCTACTTTTTATAATGGTACAAATGAACTCCAATCAGGTGGCTATCGTCAAAATCTACTAGCTCTGTCTAGGCATGAGAGGCATTTTAATTTACTTTCTAGTGAAAAAAAACCTACGTGTGTCGAATTAAGTGCAATCATTGAGTTATGGACCGCTTGGAGACTTGAAGGTAAATTTATAAAAACTATATTCATACCTATTGCTTTTAAAACAAAAACCAAAATTTAAGGGAGAATATGAAAAATATGACAAACTGTATTAATGAAAAAACTTGAAGCACTCTGAGAAGAAAACAAGTATTTTTCATGAGAATCTCTCACTTTATCCTGATTTTCCTGACCTGTAGACACTCTGCAAAAAATTTGCTTGAAAAAGAAAAATGAAACCATTATTGAATAGAGGACCTGATGAGACTCAGAGACCGAAGAGCTTGCTTGAGATGAATTCTATTTCCTGGATGATTTCTTTGCAAGCCCTAGCTTTTCTAGTAGTTACCATTCAAAGATGAAATTAAATACATTTCGACAGATATCGTTAAAATTTTGGAATCTATGTTTTAAATAATCCTGTATTCAAATATTCAATACATTACCTATAAAATTAAACTTTATTTGAAAAACTCAGACTTTACAACATTCTTTTCTTCCCTTAGGAAATTCTCAATTGAAAAGGATCTTCATGGCCAAAGGAATTCCTGGAAGTTCAGTGCTGAACTGAATTTTCATGATAGTAAAAAGTCTTACATGTGTATATTGTAATGCATGTATTTTGATGTATTGTGTCATAATTTAACTTGACCTGTACCATTGTCAGACTAATATGGCTGATTATGTACTGAATTGAGAAAATAAGAATATATAAAATAAAAGTGAAGAGAGTCCTCATTGTTTGGAAAACAATAATTTCTTTGACAAATAAAACATCCCAGTTAGCAAGATCGAGCTCCATCGCGGATTCTAGCGGTGGACGGTGCCAAAGCGGAATCGCTTATCCACATAGAGGAGCGGCAGTGTAGCTAGAGATATTCACCCGTTTGAATGTGGATACCCCTCGTCGGACTCGGAGTCCAAGCGCCGCTACTCGCGGCATCCGGAGCGGCTTTGTAGCACTGACGCAAGCGGCCCACGCGCGGCGTCACGCAGCGCGTTCCTAGCGGCAATTCTGACTGATAATGAAATTTATTCGGGGTTTTTATTTCTTTTACAAAACATCGGATCTTCAGGAAATAGATCTATATCTCAAGAGAATATAATTAAATTTTGAGGCTAAAAAGCTCAAAAATAAAATGTCAAAAATACCTCTGAAAAAATTTCACAATCCATGAAATTTTTTCTTGTATATTTTTCACTTTATTCCTCAGTTTTTTAGCTTCAAAATTTCAGAAATCAGGCACTCTAGAGATGTAGATGTACTTCCTGTGGATCCGATTTTTTTAAAAGTAACCCCAAAAGAAAACTTAATTTTTTTCAAAGAAAACTTATAGTGAAGACCTATACTTATAATGTACTTATATCAAAGTGTTTTCGATAGGTACACAAAACACCAAGTCAAAGTTTAACAAAGTTATTTTCCATATTACCTCGAAAATCTATTTTTCTAGGAGACAAATTGCCTCTTGGATGAATTCGATATGTCGCTAATAAAACTTTTTATATTGAAATACTAATTATATGTGATTGCAGGAACGTTAACAGAAATTCTCATAATTCTTTCCCCTATGGTTAACTAGATTTATTCTCAACAATGTAACAAAGGAGAACATTTAAAGTCAAGAAAAAAAGAAGAAAAGAAAAAAACTCAGATGTATACCAACAAAGATATTTTATTGCCATTATATCATTCCAAATAGACTTGTTTCTAAATTTAAGATGTACATTGATGATGTACAAGATGATCTTTTCTCTAGGGCAAACTAGAGATTTAAGAGAAAATTTTATTACCTAGTTCAGTTTTTTCATTAATTAAAAAAGTTGATTTATGGAACACATTGCACAAGTAATAAGCATAATTTGTATGAAAATAAGAAATTCTGGAGACTAGCCATATCTTAAAACATTGGTTTTGATAACTTATTATTCTTCTACAACCCTGTTGATAAGAGTCTCCTCTCGGAATCGGCACTATTAAGTAGATGTAAGAATTATTATCGATAAAATTGGAAAGCGGACGAAAGAACAGTATTAATGACTTTAGCCGTATTTGATGGAGCCTCAACATACGTCCAGAATAGGATGCTGCAAATACTTTCTATCAAATCTCATCGAAGCTGACGATGAATCTTCACCACTTTCTCAAGGAAAATATAACTTTTGCCACTTTATCATCAGATGACTTTCCAAGGATATATCCTTCATTCCTCACAAAGACATTGAAAGACATTCAACTCCATATATTGTTGAAAATCCTGACATCGAAGGATGCATGTCATTGAAAATCCTAAAACATGTCGTTAGGAATTCTAGGATGATGAATGACATTAAACGGCGCATGTCATTGGTCATCCTACGATTATGGATGACACATGTCATTGGTCATCCTAGGATAATCAATGACACTGAAAGACACATGTAGCTGGTAGCACAAAGGGAGCATGTTTGCCATAGAGAACCCTGCAAAGATGAATGAAGTTTGATGTAGAAAATGTATACCAAGGTATTGATTGATGCGCCACATCTAGTCCGAATAACGCTTACTCCAGTAACTCTTCATTAGTCACCGGTGTAAAGTATCGTGAGATTTTGACTGCGAGACCCTCAGTTTTGGGGGGATGGAGGTACACAATGTCTTTAATTTAAGCTTAATAAGTTATAATGATAAATCATGACATTCAGATCCACTTAAATGATGCCGACAAATACAGCTAGATCACTAAAAAGTATGACAGAAAATATTCAAGGCTTTGAACTACATAAAATCAAAATTTTCAGGTAATATACAGCACAAATATGTAACTCAGACTTGAGAGGGCATCAAACTTGCTGAGATGATGTTTCATGATGAGCATCAAAAGAAACTGCTTTCTACAGTTTATCAAAGTCCGTCTGTGTTGAAAGAGTATGCGTTAAGAAATTATATAAAAAAAGACTCACCAAATATAAAGTTCTTCTTTAAAACTTAAATTCAGAACGGTTTGGTTTTACCTACTGATTCAGATATTTAGGCATTTCCAACACTGAACTTAAGTACACTTTTCTTCTTCGTTTGAAAAAATTAATATCTGGACAAATCAAACTTTGAAAGTCACTGTTTATGATTATTTAAGTTGCCTACACTAAATCTTCCTTGATATCAATGTTGTTTGAAGCACTAAATGATGAATTTTGAGGTGATTTGATTTTGCTGCTAACTCTCTACCAATGATCGCTCAGATACAGGATGGGCAATCAGATCATAGAATATTAGCCGCTTGGAAATTCCAGAATACTTGGAAATAAATCTGAGTGCAGATGCTCGTCTGGAGTGAGGCCACTGAAAAATAGATGAAGAAAATGACATTACACATTAGCTTCACACCTAATAAACCCAACTTATGTTTAGTTCTTATACATTTACTCTGTTAAACGAATCAGCGATTGTTATCATTTAAATATTGAATACTTCAGAACTAACGCATAAAAGTTCTGTGAAAATCACCATTTCATTTCCGTTGACTTCTGAGAGACTCCGCAACCCCATGAGGTATGTTATTGTGAACAAATACTCCACACCTCACAAGGACCACCCAGCGGATGAAACCAAAATCAATTACTCATTGAGTTCAGCTTATCTCATCCGAGATAGGTTACAATGGACAAGGACAATTCCAACCCTGAGCACAGATGAAAGTACTTAGCGGAGAAGAAGTGAGATGCAGTCTGAAACTCATTGATTAAGTATATACGTCGACAACTCATAAGCAAGCTCACTGCTCGAGTGCTTACACGAGTCTACAAGATATAAGCCAGTGGTACCTTGCATTAGCCAAGTAAGATTCGAATAGACTACAATCACGAGAATTTTGGCTTATTAAGCTGAATTGTGTTCTTGCCGCATTAGTAGTTCAACGTCTGGAGGACAACTGAGGATCAGCTGTCCTGCACTTTCGCAAGGAAATATGTTGAATTCAAACAAACAGAGCATGGTACAAAGTGGTAGGGAGGTTAGCTCTGAAAAGGAAAACTAACTTTCGTCCCTCAGCGAAATAACTAACTAAGAGATAAATACTTCGGCTTTGTTTCTTGCACGAGCGGCAGAATTAAACACCGGTAAAGAAAATGAAAACGCAATAAAAACATGGGGAAAATACTTACTTTAACAAGTGGACTTTACAATCAATTCCATAAGCGCTCACGACTCAAATCCAATCACAACTAACAACAACTTGCCTGTTGAAGGACGCGCGGCGCGCGCATCCAGACTCCTGCATTTCTCCGCAACTCCCAACGCACTACACACGCGGCTAGATGCGCTCGCCTGGACTCGTTCCCGACTCATTTTCGTTCAACCGCTAGAGACGGTGGATGAACACCGTGAGAAGCGCGCTTATCAACTCAGTCTCCAATCTGCCGCTAGAGACTGTGGACGGAGACTGTAAGGAGCGCGCTTAGCAATGCCATCTTCAATCTACTGCTACATTTTGTGGATAACGCGAGTATTGGAGCGAGCTCCTGTACGGGCTAATGGATCCAAATGACGGAGCTCAATCTTGCTAACTGGGATTATTTCAGCGACACTCAAGTTTGATTAACATCACATTTACAATCCCAGGAGATGAAAGCAGCGTGAACTAAGGATGAAACAACATACTTGGATCCGCACTGTCAATATTTGACAATATTGTTGAAAGATGAGAGTTTGAAAAGTCATTGAGAAGGAATTTCTTCTGAAGGTTAGGCTCCAACATGGTTGCAATCTCTGTACTTCACACTCAGCAATTTGAATTCTCACTCATCTGAAAGCAAGCAGAACGTTATTTCAAAATACAGATTTCTATTTAGTTATTGCAAAAAGCGATAGTAGGTAATATGCAATTTCAACACTTACAGTTGGTGGCAAATTTGGATACAATATCTTTACTATTGTTAGAACTAACTCAATAAAATTGAACCTCGAGTGAATGGAGAAGGTAAATGACATTTTTAAAAAAATTGAGACCATGAACACTTTCACAAAATCTTAATTTCAAACTGAGCTAAGCCCAACTTGGACACCAAAAACTCAATTTCCAGCTCCCAACATCTATGTACAGCAAGTTGTAAGCTGACATGAGTCCCAGTGAACTTTTCTAGTGAGAGCTAAAGAGATCATAGCAATAAAATGTGAGCTATGTTCTCAATAGTGAAAGAAAATAGCTAAGCACAGAGCAGCTGTTGCTGAACATTATCGGAAAGAGTCCTCCAGTTATAACTTAGTGACATAGACACCTTCTCTCACTGACACATTGACAAAGATCATGTAAACATCCATGAGTCAGACCATCTTTAATTGAAACCTTGGCAGGATACATGTTCACGAACATTCTAGGAAGACCTATGGTATGAGAGTTAAGCTAACAAATCAGGGGCAAAATGGTTCTATGTCTATCTCTATTTTCTACCTGTCATATGTTTGGTCACTCTCTTAACGGTATATACCGTAACCCACTCCAGAACACCAGTAAATTGGCCATATTTTTCTGATTCGATAGAAGTCCCTTCAAAAACAAATAATGGTTGCAGCTCTCGTTCTAACCCATGAACTTCCTATTGTCTTTTATCTCTGAAGGATGTTCCAGCCTAAGGATCAAATTGAGCGTTAATCTATCAAAACATCAACAGTAAACTCCTGCGACTCCATCCACTTTAAGAGGCGGGTTAATAATGTAGAGCAAATGCGACATTCCCATCGCAAACATCTCATTGGGAATCCCAAAAGTTGGGACCTTGCGGAGATGAGCAGGAGCAAAGCCAATCAATTGAGAGGGGCTCCAAAGTCAGTACAGACCTACTGCTGGAGTATAACGTAGAGGTATTGGAGAGTGATTCGACTTACATCTTCCCATGATCGAGTGTAATTTACCGAGCGTACTATCTCGGCACTGAGGTTAAGCAAACACCGAATCTGTTTCAAAGGAAAAGGTCAAGATCACACGCACATTTACAACATTGGGCAACAACAAGAACACGTAACACAGCTAAGGAAATCGAAGTAATTCCCGATGAAGTTCAGAGCTTCGGAATTTTGAAACACCACACAATGTCATCCATTATGTCCGGACAAAAAGATTGCAGGCGAAGAACTTATCAAATTCGTAAAACGTAAACATGGAGAGGAACACGCACGCATGGGAACCGCGAGGGGGGGAGGGGGATGGCGGCGAGACAGGAGGTTTTCTCGCGAGAAGAGGGGTAAGAGCGGAAGGCCAGAGAGAAGCGCTGTTGCCGTTTAGTTTTGTCGAATTTATTATTTCGATGGCGCCAATCACTCTGCTCAGCTCTTTAGGTAAATTTTGTCATGCTTCTACTAGAATAATAATCTGTTCCTCACTGTAACAAAAAACGTGAGATAATTTGCTAGCTGTGGCTGTTGATTGCAATATTGCCAATCTGACAACCCTGTTGAATCGTAGGTGACGGCCGTGGCCATGACATGAAAAGGATGAAGATGAGGTTTAAGGCGAGGGGGGAAAGGGGTGCAAGGCGCAAGGTTGCATCAAACCTTTCTAGGTAAGGACGGGGATTCATTGATTCATTGAAAGAGCGAAAGTTTGTTTTTTGCAACCTGTTTGATACGGTTCATTTCAGCATCTACTTTCCTTTTCCTTCCGCAATTTTCTCGAATGGGCGCCGTCGACGTGCTTAGTTCCTGAATGCCTGAATGACACACAGAAGTAACCGTAACCGTTTTGAAAATCGGAACCTCGAAGGCATTTTCAAGTTCATTTTCAGAGAGTTACCCATGGCCTAAATGCTTCATGAATTCCTTGCAGAAGCCTTTGTCATTTCGATGAAAGTAGTACGAAATGT